>NC_091983.1:33784396-34088880 GCF_044704955.1 Pristiophorus japonicus
AGAAACGATGAATAGTTACTTTATAATCGCCGCAAATCCTGACCGTGCCATCACTTTTAAGTACTGGAACAATTGGGCTGGCCCACTCACTGAATTCCACTGGGGAGATAATGCCCTCGCGTTGCAGCCTGTGCAGTTCAATTTCCACTCTCTCCCTCATCATGTGAGGTACCGCTCGCGCCTTGTGGTGAATGGGTCATGCCTCTGGGACCAAGAGGATCCGCACCTTCGCCCCGGAAAAGTTTCCAATGCCTGGCTCAAAAAGGGAAGGAAACTTGTTAAAAACCTGGGTACATGAGGCCTCATCGACATGTGATAGCGCTTGGATGTCATCCCAGTTCCAGCGGACTTTGCCCAGCCAGCTCCTTCAAAGCAGTGTGGGGCCATCGCCCGGGACAATCCAGAGTGGCAGCTCGTGCACCATGCCCTCGTAGGTGACCTTGACCATGGCACTGCCCAGGACAGTGATAAGCTCTTTGGTGTACGTTCTCAGTTTCGTGTGGATGGGGCTCAGGGCTGGTCTGAATGCCTTGTTGCACCAAAGTCTCTCAAACATCTTTTTACTCATGATGAATTGGCTAGCACCAGTGTCCAGTTCCATGGCTACGGGCAAGCCATTCAATTTTACGTTCAGCATTATAGGTGGACATTTCGTCGAAAATGTGTGCACCCCGTGTACTTCAGCATCTGTCTCCTCTCTTGAGACTCGAAATTGCTTTGATCCACCATGGACTGATCTCCCTCTGCCACGTGGTGGTTAGCAGGTTTTGCAGAGCTTGCAGCTCATCTGCAAGCTCGTTGAAGGTGCCCCATTGTTCCACAGCTCTTGCAAACATACCCTTTGAAGCGGCATGAATAGGCTGAATGGAAGCCTCCACAACGCCAACAAGGTGCGAATTGCCTTGCATTCATCCTATATTGGGGACTCTGAGTCATCTGGGTCACCTGAGGCCTGCTGGCAGTTGCAGGCTCGTGGGTTCTGCCCTTTATATTTCTGCTCGCAAACACTGTTCCAGTTAATTTATGAATATTACTAGCACTTGTGTGCTGAGAGATTTGTTTGGTGTTATCACTGGTGGACATAAACGCCTGTGCTATCGCAATGGCCTTACTGAGGGTCGGTGTCTCTACAGTCAAAAGTTTTCGTAGGATGGTCTCATGGCCAATGCCCAGTACAAAAAAGTCTTTGAGCATTTGCTCCACATAGCCATCAAACTCACACTATCCTGCAAGTCGCCTTAGTTTGACGACGTAGCTCGCCACTTCCTGACCTTCAGATCGCTGGCACATGTAGAACCGATACCTCGCCATCAGCACGCTCCCCCTCAGGTTAAAATGCTCCTGAACCAGTGTTCACAGCTCCTCATATGACTTATCTGTGGCTTTTACCAGAGCCAGAAGATTCTTCATGAGGCTATAGGTCGGTGCCCCGCAGACTGTGAGGAGGACCGCTCTCCTTTTTGCAGCGCTTCCATCTCCGTCCAGCTCGTTGGCTACAAAATACTGGTCTAGCCATTCGACATAGGCTTCCCAGTCCTCACCCTCTGAGAACTTCTCCAGGATGCCCACAGTTTGCTGCATCTTTGCGTTGGATTCGTATTCTCGTCGCCAGTTATTGTGTTCCTAACACAGGTGAGGCTGCACACAGGGACCTCAATCTTTAATAAGACACTCCAGAGTGAGGAACAGGCCTTAGGGATGCTGGGATCCCTTGGGACTTCAGGGGATGAGCTCCCTGGTGGCAGAACATGGGAGTGCATGCTTTACAGATAAACAACAATACCTCTGTGGGGTCATGGGACCTGCGCTACGTGCATAGCAGCCTCAAGCACTCTAAATGGGTGCATGGCTGATGAATTGCGGGGTCAAACAAAAAACAAAAGACACCAGACTGGGGCGATTAATACATGTTGATATATCTGACCACCACTGCCTTTAGATAGTGCTTTCCAAGCTGTCAGCCGAGGTGACAATGCCTCCTGCAGCTACCGTTGTTGAAGCCCGGCGATGCTGTAGAGGGCGGGAGTGAATATTGCATCCAGGAAGGTAACGGGGTGCTGCGCACCGGATGACGTCACGCTCTATGGGGCGCTACAGAGCGAGGCGGAAAGTGTTAGCACCAACGCAAAACCACCACAGAAGTTCGCGGGCATCGGTGAAATCGGCGCGCCTCGTCGGTTACCTCTTAGCACCACATTATCGCTACACACACAAAAATAGCCCAATACATTGCCTATGGTAAACTGAATTGAATGTAATCACAGATGCAACAAGAATACTCAGTATCTGGATCAGCAACAATATCTCACTGGCAAAAAATGAAATGCACAATAATATAAATATTAACGTTTGATTATTTTATGAGTCCAAATTGGAAGTTCCATGCACACACGATCTATCATAAGAACATAAGAAATAGGAGCAGGAGTAGGCCATTTGGCCCC
This sequence comes from Pristiophorus japonicus, assembly GCF_044704955.1. Taxonomy (NCBI): domain Eukaryota; kingdom Metazoa; phylum Chordata; class Chondrichthyes; family Pristiophoridae; genus Pristiophorus; species Pristiophorus japonicus. The sequence continues at coordinate 33,786,841 of NC_091983.1, forward strand.
TTGAGCCTGCTCTGCCATTCAATAACATCATGGTTGACCTTCTACCTCACCTCCCGTAGTAACCAAAAATCTATCGATCTATCGAATATACTCAATGACTGACCATCCAGAACCATCTGGGGTAGAGAATTCCTAAGATTCAACACCCTCTGAGTGAAGAAATTTCTCCTCATTTTAGTACTAAAAGGTTGACTCCTTATTCTGAGACTGTGATCCCTAGTTCTAGACTCTCCAGCCAGGAAAAACATTCTCCCAGCATCTACCCTGTCGAGCCTCTTAACAATTTTATACTTTTCAATGAGATCACCTCTCATTCTTCTAAACTCTAGGGAATATAGCCCGAGTCTTTTCAATCTCTCCTCATAGGCCAAACCTCCATTCCAGGAATCAGTCTAGTGCACCTTCGTTGCATTTCCTCTATGGCAAGTATATGCTTCCTTAGGTCAGGAGACCAGAACTGTACACAGTACTCCAGGTGTGGTCTCACCTATATCATAGCATGATAGAATCATACAATGGTTGCACCACAGAAGGAGGCTATTTGATCCGTCGAGCCCATGCTGGCTCTCTGCAAGTCCCACTCCCCCGCGCTTTCCCCGTAACTGTGCAAATTTTTTTCCTTCAGGTACTTATCCAATTCCCTTTTGAAAGCTATGATTGGATCTGCCTCCCACATCCTTTCAGGCAAGGCATTCCAGATCCTAACCACTCACTGCGTAAAAAAGTTTATCCTCATGTTGCCTTTGGTTCTTCTGCCAAACACCTTAAATCTGTGTCCTCTGGTTCTCGACCCTTCCACCAATGTGAACAGTTTCTCTCTGTCTACTCTGTCTGGACCTCTCATAATTTTGAACACCTCTATCAAATCTCCTCGCAACCTTCTCTGCTCTAAGGAGAAGAACCCCAGCTTCTCCAGTCTATCTATGTAAATGAAGTTCCGCATCCCTGGAAACATTCTTGTAAATCTTTTCTGCACCCTCTTTAAGGCCCTCACATCCTTCCTAAAATGTGGTACCAGAATTGGACACAATACTCCAGTTGAGGTCGGACATGTGTTTTATAACGGTTCATCATAACTTCCTTGCGTTTGTACTCTGTGCCTCTATTTATGAAGCCCAGGATCCCATATGCTTTTTTTTTTACTGCTTTCTGAACCTGCCCTGCCACCTTCAATGATTTGTGCCCATATACCCCCAGGTCTCTCTGTTCATGCACCCCTTTTATAATTGCAGTAAGACTTATTTACTCTTATGCTCCAATTCTTTTGTACTCCATCCCCCTTGCAATAAAGGCCGACATTCCATTTGACTTCCTGATTACTTGCTGTACCTGTATACTAACTTTTTGTGTTTCATGTACAAGGACCACCAGATCCCTCTGTACTGCAGCACTTTGTTTTCCTAATTGCTTGTTGTACCTGCATGTTAACTTTCCGTGATTCATGTACGAAGGCACCTAGGTCCCTCTGAATATCAACATTTCCCAATCTCTCACCATTTAAAATATATTCTGTTTTTCTATTGTTCCTACAAAGAGGATAAATTCATATTTCCCCACATTATATTCCACCTGCCATGTTCTTACCCACTCACTTAACCTGCCTATATTCCTTTGCAGACTCTTTGCGTCCTCTTCACTACTTTCTTTCCCATAAGAACATAAGAAATAGGAGCAGGAGTAGGCCATTTGGCCCCTCGAGCCTGTTCCGCCATTTAATATCATGGCTGATCTGATCATGGACTCAGCTCCACTTCCTTGCCCGCTCCCCATAATCCTTTATTCCCTTATCGCTCAAAAATCTGCCTATGTCCGCCTTAAATATATTCAATGACCCAGCATCTACAGCTCTCTGGGGCAGAGAATTCCACAGATTTACAACCCGATGAGAGAACAAATTCCTCATTATCGCAGTTTTAAATGGGTGGCCCCTTATTCTGAGACTATGTCCCCTAGTTTTAATTTCCCCTATGATGGAAATATCCTCTCTGCATCCACCTTGTTGAGCCCCCTCATTATCTTATATGGTTCGCTAAGATCACCTCTCATTCTTCTGAACTCCAATGTGTATAGGCCCAACCTACTTAACTTATCTTCATAAGTCAATCCCCTCATCTCCGGAATCAATCTAGTGAACCTTCTCTGAACAGCCTCTAATGCAACTATTTTCTTCCTTAAATACGGAGACCAAAACTGTACTCTAGGTGTGGTCTCACTAATACTATGTGCAGTTGTAGCAGGACCTCTCTGCTTTTGTACTCCATCCCCCTTGCAATAAAGGCCGACATTCCATTTGACTTCCTGATTACTTGCTGTACCTGTATACTAACTTTTTGTGTTTCATGTACAAGGACCACCAGATCCCTCTGTACTGCAGCACTTTGCAATTTTTCTCCATTTAAATTATAATTTGCTTTTCTATTTTTTTCTGCCAAAGTGGCGAACCTCACATTTTCCCACATTAAGTACATCTGCCAAATTTTTGCCCATTCACTTAACCTGTCTATATCCTTTTGCAGATTTTTTGTGTCCTCCTCACATTTTGCTTTCCCACCCATCTTTATATCATCAGAAAACTTGGCTACATTAAACTTGGTCCCTTCATCCAAGTCATTAATATAGATTGTAAATAGTTGAGGCCCCAGCACCGATCCCTGCAGCACCCCACTAGTCACTGTTTGTCAAACGGAAAATAACCAATTTATTCCGACTTTCTGTTTTCTGTTCGTTAACCAATCCACTATCCATGCTAATATATTACCCCCAACCCTGTGAACTTTTATCTTGTGCAGTAACCTTTTATGTGACACCTTATCAAATGCCTTCTGGAAATCCAAATACACCACATCCATTGGTTCCCCTTATCTACCCTGCTCGTTACATCCTCAAAGAACTCCAGCAAATTTGAAAAACATGATTTCCCTTTCATAAAATAATGCTGACTCTGCTTGATTGAATCATGCTTTTCCAAATGTCCTGCTACTGCTTCCTTACGAATGGACTCCAGCATTTTTCCAATGACAGATGTTAGGCTAACTGGTCTATAGTTTCATGCTTTCTGTCTGCCTCCTTTTTTAAATAGGGCCATTACATTTGTGTTTTTCCAATCTGCTGGGACCTCCCCAGAATCCAGGGAATGTTGGTAGATTACATCTACTATCTCTGCAGCCACTTCTTTTAAGACACTAGGATGCAAGCCATCAGGTCCAGGGGACTTGTCTGCCTTTAGTCCCATTATTTTACCGAGTACTACTTCTTTAGTGATAGTGATTGTATTAAGTTCCTCCCTATAGCCCCTTGATTATCCACTGTTGGGTTGTTTTTAGTGTCTTCTACCGTGAAGACCGATACAAAATATTTGTTCAAAGTCTCTGCCATTTCCCCATTATTATTTCCCCAGTCTCATCCTCTAAGGGACTAATATTTACTTTAGCCACTCTTTTCCTTTTTATATATCTGTAGAAACTCTTACTATCTGTTTTTATATTTTGTGCTAGTTTACTTTCATAATTTATCTTTCCTCTCTTTATCATTTTTTTAGTCGTTCTTTGCTGGCTTTTAAAAGTTTCCCAATCCTCTGGCTCGCACTAGTCGGCCACATTGTATGCCTTTATTTTCAATTTGATACCATCCCTTATTTCCTTAGTCAGCCACGGATGGTTATCCCTTCTCTTACAGTCTTTCCTTCTCATTGGGATATATTTTTGTTGAGAGCTGTGAAATATCTCATTAAATGTCTGTCACTGCTCATCAACCGTCCCACACTTTAATCTATTTTCCCAGTCCACTTTAGCCAACTCTGCCTTCATTCCTTTGTAGTCTCCTTTGTTTAAGCTTAGGACACTGGTTTGAGAGCCAACTTTCTCACCCTCCAACTGAATTTGAAATTCAACCATGCTATGGTCACTCATTCCTAGAAGATCCTTTACTAGGAGATTGTTTATTAATCCTGTCTCATTACACAGTACCAGATCTAAGATAGCCTGCTCCCTGGATGGTTCCGCAACGTACTGTTCAAAGAAACTATCCCGGATACACTCTATGAACTATTCCTCAAATCTGCCCTGGTCAATTTGCTTTGTCCAATCAAGTTGTCGGCGCTGCGAGTAGAATGCTTGTTTCGGGAGTCTAGTATCGGGCATGCAGACAATGTGGCCTGTCCATTGGAGCTGGTCGAGTGTGGTGAATGCTTCAATGCTGGGGATGTTGGCCTGATCGAGAACACCGACGTTGGTGAGCCTAGCCTGCCAATGGATTTACAGGATTTTGTGGAGGCAGAGTTGGTGGTACTTCACCAGTGCTTTGAGGTGCCTACTGTACATAGTCCATGGGCTAGATTTTACACTTTTGTGCAGATCGCCCAAAAATGGGCATTATTTCCGGCATGGGCAGTAAAAATGGTTTTTCAGAACGCTGGCTTGTCGCCCATTCTCAAAGCCCCTAGTCTCCATTTTTTAAATTGGACGTTACCGCGAGCGATAGGAAATGATGGTTAGCGTTAAATCTCTCTGACCTTCTGCCGTAAAGTGTCGCCATCCTTAGCAATGGCATGGCAATGCTCGATTCCCATGATTCAGGAGGTCAAGGGTCATCATGACATGCGCAGAAGAGGAAACAGAGAGAGAGGGAGCTCAAAGGGACTGAAGGCGTGTCTGGGTGTGGTGTGGCTGCTTTGGGAGGAAGGAGGGAGAGTTTCGAGCTTTATAGCAAATTGGGAAAAAAAATTAGCTGTTACTAGCCAGATATTTGCCAGAATTTGGTGCCTTTAATGGAGGGAGAGGAGGAGGTGACACAGCATGCTGTGGAGACTGATGCTGGCGAGAGCAGTGAGCTGGGAGAGGAGCACATTGGAGGGCGCAAAAGAGCCAGGAGGTTCTCGGACAAGGCAAATGCCTCCCTCCTGCAGGAGGTCGAGTTATGCTGGAGTGATTTGACCCAGGGTGAACGTGGGAAGCCCAGCCCAAAGGCCGACCAGAAGATGTGGGCCGAGAAAGCAGAGATGGTCTCGTCGGCAACCAACGAGTGCGTGAGGGCAACCAATGCCGCAAGTGAAGGAACGACCTTGTTGGATCCGCAAGAGTAAGTATCACATTTATTTACATGTACTTATATATTTCTATAATTTGATTTGTAAGAGTCATGAGTGGCTATAATCAGATGTGAGGTCTTTCACTTTGGCCGGGAATGTTTTACTCAAAGCTGTCATGGTGTATGTCTTTAGGTAAATAATAATAATTATCATAATAATCATGATCACATCTGTAAGTTGCATCAGTCTCTGTGACAGTACCTAGCAATGATATCAAGCAATGATCTCATGCCATGTTGTCCTGTCACCTTTTACAGAAGAAGCTATTGATGATTAGATCCGTGCAGAGGCGAACAGGTGGGGGGGGGCCACCAGTCATCAGCGACATCACTGACATCGAGGAGCGGGTGTTCACACTTGTGGGGAAGCACACCTGGACAGCCACGCAAGCAGTTGCAGGCCCTGAAGTGATGCCACGTGAGTAAAGTATACGCCATTGCGTGATTTGGCATCAATTAATGCCACACCCACTCCAATCCAAACAATAATATATGATAGATGGTTCCTAAAATTGATCTATAAATAATGCTGGCCAAATGAAAATCATTGCAATGCACAATGTGCTGATGGTCATGAAATGTGATGCCTGTGACGATGATTTTGAGAGCGGTGGTGCTTTTGTCGTGCATATGCTGTGTGTAGCGCTGGACTCACCTTGTGACCCTAGCACCCCCTTCTCCTCTAATAACCTCAATTGTGTTTTGCAGCTCAGCCAGCAGTGCGGCCCCAGACAAGGCCGCAGAGGCCAGAAGGTGGGGGCACGGGGCCGGACTCACCGGACGATCCTACATCTGCTGAGCAGCTCCGATTCTCACCCGTCAATCCGCTGGGTTTGTTCTCTACGGATGAGAGCGCTGACTTCGAGGAACCTGCGTTGCCAGGCTCCAGAAGGCATTCCACCCCAAGGCCATCTCGTGCTCCTCCGGCCATTCCCGCCTCCACTCTGGAGGTACCGGGCCTAAGCAGCTCATCATAGGGCACCCCCTTTGTCCCCAGGACGGCGCCAACCCCACGGAAGTTTCGTGGACACGGCAGGTCTGGTCCACGAGTGCCAGATGAGAGCGGAGAGATGGTCAAGTTGTCCAGAAGAATTGTAGACATTGGTGACCAGATCCTCAATGCATTGGGGGGCATATCCCGACAGCTGGCCACCATCTCCAGCGCCATGACTGAGTAGGTTCCGTGGATGGCGGAGGCTCTGGAGGCGATATCCTCCCAGAGGATATCGCCTCCAGAGCACTCCGACCCTTGGTTCCGCACCACCAATGCCAATGACACATGAGAGGCAGGACCAAGATCCTGCTTCTGGATCCGAGAATATTCCCACCTCGGCACCTCCCGCTCTCGTACCCGTGCAACCACCACCTCTGCCTTCATCCCCCCCAATGAGGCACCGTCTGAGGAGCTCTTCGGCCAGGCGGCATGGAGTGAGGAGGGCAAGGGGTAGAGGTGGGGAGAAGAAAGGAAAGTGAGGTGCATGTCCGCAGGTGTATGCAATTTTTGTAATGTATGGGGGAAGGGGGCCACCCTCCTGCTTTGCATTTGTGTTCTGTGTTGCTGGACATGTTGACCAGTTGATTGATGTCAATAGTCAAAAAAGTGGGGTGGGGGTGGGGTGTTTTGCCCGTGATATTTATGATTTCAGACCAATGGTCGTATTAAATGTTATTTATTCAACAGAACCTTGTTGCGCATTGTCTCAGATAGCTGCACAGTTACACACTGGTGATTCCTTAACATGAAACGGTTAAATAAGACTTAACTTGAATCAACTTAAACTTTAACTGGCACCATGGTGATGCCCACTATTGATGTCAGAGCTGCACACGCACAGCAGTGTATCAGTTTTGTCAATTATAGCAACGTTCTTTCAGGTAAATCGCTCATTTATGAGCTCCTGACGTAAGAGTCTTGCAGCTATGTAGCCACCACGGGTCCTTTCCTGTGGTCTGGAGGGGGGTGTGGGCATGGTTGCATAATTAGCCTGATTGTCTGGCCCTAGGTCAGCGTCCAGTCCCTCGTCCTCCTCTTGTGTTCTATCCTGAGGTGGACCATCAGTCCCTTCTGGCAATTCTGGTCCCCTCCTGCTAGCCAGATTGTGCAGCATGGAGCACACGACCACAAATTTAGCTACTTGCTTAGGATTGTATTGTAGCTCCCCTCCTGAATGCTCCAGACACCTAAAGTGCTGCTTAAGCACACTAATTGTTTTCTGGACCACATTGCGTGTGTCTCTGTGGCTCTCGTATCGCTTCTCGGCCTCGGTGTGGGTGTCACACAGGGGGGTCATCAACCAGGTGGCTAGGCCATACGGTTGTCACCAAGCATCCAGCATTGTCCTTGTGGCTGACTGGTAAACATGTCAGAGACAGCACTCTCACGCAGGATGTGGACCTCATCGAAGCTGCCCGGATATTTGGCATTCACTGCCACTATTATCTGGTTGTGGTCGACCATTAGTTGGACCTTCAGGGAGTGAAACCCTTTCCTGTTACGAAAAAGCTCTGGGTCCTGAGAAGGTGCCCGCATGGCGATGTGAGTACACTGTATTGCTCCCTGCACCTTGGGGAACTTAGCAATGCGGTAGAATGCTCCAGCCTTGTCAGTCTGAGCCTCCGTGGTCACAGGAAAGCTGATAAAGTCCATCCTTTGCGCATACAGGGCCTCTGTGATCTGTCTAATGCAGCGATGTGTGGCATGGTGAGACAGAGGGAAAATCTCGACTGTGGAGGCCCGAAAGGAACCAGACGCGTAGAACGACAGTGCCGTGGTGACCTTGACCTCAACAGACAGTGATGTCCTGATGGCAGGCTGCATATCTTCCCTGATGAGCTCACATATTTCACTGATCACCACTGTGTGGAAGCGCAGTCTCCGAAGGCAGGTGTTCTCGGACATGTCGAGGTAAGACCTTTTCTCCCTGTAAGTGCGAGGTTTGTATGGTCTGGCCCTCCTCCTCATTCTTGCACGTCTTAAATTGGGCACATAATGGTGCACATTAGACGTTGTGCCATTTGCACTCTGCAGCATCTGCATATTAATCGATGCAGGCTGAGAAATGGCTGGCCCCATTCCAATGGAAGAATAATAGCGATTGATCAGAAGCAATAATTTCCACACTAAGATACACCTACAGTAAATCCCAATCATCCAGAGTCTGCTCAGATGGTCACTTCACCCGAGAAGAACTCCAGATTCAATCCAAACTCCCCCAAAGTTGAAGCAGCCTTTTGAATGAAGCGACCTGCGATTTGAAAAATGGCGGCCACACCGCTGTGATTAGTTCAGAGCAGTTCCACTTTCTCAGAGCGGTGTTTTGGGCGAGCGATACTGTGGGCGAGATGTGTGCGAGTTGGTGAAAGTGATGCTGGGCGATATACTGAGTGTTAGTTTCGGCAAATGTGATCTTAACGACAAAAAAAAAGTGGGCGGTCGGTATTATTGAATCTCGCCATTAATTCCGTGCGGAAAGTAACGCTGGGCGATATTATGGCTGTTGGTTTCACCAATTCTGATGATTCCGCCCAAATAAAGTGGGCAGGCAGTACTATTTTTCCCCCGATGTTACGTACATGGCGAAAGTAACGCTCAGCGATAAGTGTCCGAAAAATGGGCATCAGTTTCCATTTTGTGGCTAAATGGGCGATATCTGGGTGATGTACCTCATTTAAGCAGTAAAATGGATGTTAAGTGGGCGTTATGCATGCAAAAATAGTGGAAAATCTAGCCCCGTGTCTCTGAAGCATATAGGAGGGCGGGTACTACTATTGCTCTGTAGACCATGAGCTTGGTGCTGGGTTTGAGGTCCAGGTCTTTAAACACCCTCAGGTGACCGAAGGCTGCACTGGTGCACTGAAGGCGGTGTTGGACTTTGTCATTGATATCTGTCCTTGTTGACATTAGGCTCCCAAGGTATGGAAAGTGGTCCAAATTGTCCAAGGTCTCGTCATGGATCTTGATAATCGGCGGGGGGTGCGGGGGAGGCAGTAGTGTGTGGCGGGTTGGTAGAGAACCTTTGTCTTACAGATGTTTAATGATAGGACCAGATTCTCGTACACTTTGGTAAAGGTGTCAACGATAGTTTGGAGTTCGGACTCCAAGTCCGTGCACAAACACACTGCACGGTCAGAGGTGCCATCTTCGGATGAGACATTAAACCGAGGCCCCATCTGCTCTCTCAGCTGGACGTGAAAGATTCCATTGACCTATTTTGAAGAAGAGCAGGAAAGTTATCACTGGTGTCGTGGCCAATATTTATCCCTCAATCAACATAACAAAAACAGATTATCTGGTCATTATCAGATTGCTGTTTGTGGGAGTTTGTTGTGTGCAAATTGGCTGCCGTGCTTCCCATATAACAACAGTGACTACACTCCAAAAGTACTTCTTTGGCTGGAAAGCACTTTGAGACATCCAGTGATCATGAAAGGCACTATATAAATCCAAAGGCTAGAACCTCCACTTTTCTGCTTATCGCCCCAAAATGGCGATATTTCCGGCATGGGCGGTAAAACAGGGTTTGCAGATCGCCGGCTTCTCGCTCATTCTTAAAGCACCTCGTCTCTATTTTTGAAAGTGGGCGTTACCGCGAGTGATCTGAAATGGCCGTTAGCGTACATTTTTTGGATCTTCTGCCGTAAAGTGTCGCCGCCCTTAGCAATAGCATGGCAACACTCGATTCCCGCAATTCAGGAGGTCAAGGGTCATCATGACATGCGCAGAAGAGGAGACAGAGAGAGAGGGAGCTCAGAGGCACTGAAAGCATGTGTGACAGTGGTGTGTGCTTGTCTGGCTGTTGTGGGAGGCATGAGGGAGATTTGGCACTGAGTTTTTGTCCAACAAATAAGAAATAACATGGAAGGGATGGAGGAGGCCCTGGAGCTGGTAGCCAGGAACACTGGTGGCAGAGGGCTCTCAGTGGTCCCGGAGCGCGGCACTGCAGCCCAAGGTGCCACACCTCCATTGCCAACCACAGATGAGAGCCAGCAGTAACATCTTGCTTCTGGCTCGGAGTACGTTCCCACCTCGGGACCATCCTCTCCCGTATCCGTCCAAGCAATGGTTCAGTCGTCACCCCCTCCCCCCACCAACCACCCGCCCCCCGCCCGGCAATGAAGCATCGCCTGAGGACTTCCTCGGCCAGGCGGCTTGGAAACAGGAGGCGAAGGGGAAGGGGTAGAGGTGGGGAGGAGAAGTGGGGGTGGGGGTGTATAGGATTGGTTTGTACAGAAATACTGATAATTTCAAACTAATGTTTGGTTTAAATGTTTTTTATTTAACAAAACCTTGTTAAATAAACAAAGTAGCGCATTGGCTCAGATAGCTGCACCATTACACGCTGGTGATTCCTTAACATCAAAGGGTATAATTACACTTAACTTCAATCAACTTAAACTTTAACTGTGACCAAGGTGATGCCCACCATTGATATATCACCTGCACACTCAGCAGTGTGTCAGTCTTGTAAATAACACCAACGTTCTTTCAGGCAAAGCGATCATTGATGAGCTCCTGATGTAAGGCTCTTGCAGCTATCATGCCACCACGGGCCCTTTCATGCGGTCTACAGAGGAGCGGGCGCATGGCTTCAGTGTCAGCCTGATTGTCTGGGCCGGTGTCAGCGTCCGTCTCCTCATCCTCCTCTTCCTCTGTCTGGTGAGGTGGACGGTCAGACTCATCAGGCAATTCTTGTCCCCTCCTGATAGCCAAGTTGTGTAGCATGGAGCACACCACCACAAATTGAGTTACCTGCTCAGGGTGGTATTGGAGCTCGCCTCCTGAGTGGTCCAGGCATCTAAAGTGCTGCTTCAGCACTCCAATGGTTTTCTCTACAATATTGCGAGTTGCTCTGTGGCTCTCGTTGTATCGCCTCTCGACTTCGGTGTAGGTGTCACGTGGGGGTCATCAGCCAGGTGGTGAGGCCATATCCTTTGTCCCCAAGCACCCAGCATTGACCTTGTGGTTGATTGTTAAACAAGTCAGATACAGTGCTCTCACGCAGGATGTGAGCAGCATGGATGCTACCTAGAAATTGAGCATTCACTGCCAGTATAATTTGCTGGTGGTCGATAACCAGTTGGATATTCAGGGAGTTGAATCCCTTGAGGTTCCAAAAAACCTCTGCATCCTGAAAAGGTGCCCGCATCGCAATGTGCATACAGTCTATTGCTCCCTGCGCCTTGCGGAAGTTTGCAATTCTGGAGAATCCTAGAGCCCTCTCACTCTGTGCCTCCCTGGTCATAGGGAAGCTGAACAAGTCTCTCCTGCATGCGTACAGGACTTCAGTGACCTGTCTAATGCAGCGATGCGTGACATGCTGAGAAAGTCCGCAAATGTCTCCAGCTGTGGCCTGAAAAGAACCTGAGACGTAGAACAACAGTGCCGCGGTGACTTTGACCTCAACGGACAGTGCAGTACTGATGGTGCTGGTAGGCTGCAGATCTGTCCTTATCAGCTGGCATACCTCAGTGATAACCCCTTTGTGGAAGCGCAGTCTTTGAAGGCAGTTGGTGTTGGGAAAGTTGAGGTAAGAATGCTTCTCCTTGTACTTGCTGGGGGTGTAACCTCTGGTCCTCCTCATCAGTCTGTCGCATCTTACATTGGACACATAATGCAGTGGAGCATACCTTCGGCAATCTCGAGTCTGCTGCATGTAGTTGGTCACCAAGAGAGGGTGAGAAAGGACAGGCCCCATTGCAGTAGCTCTCTGTTTTCCACCGATTGGTCACAAACAATGAATGTCCCGACGAAGACACCTATTCAATTCCAATCGGTCACAGTATGGTCAAGATATTTGTACAGATGTTTAAATCAACTCCAACGACCTGCAGAATACATCCGAACTCCGCCGAGGTTGAAGCACAGCAGCCTTTTAAAGGACGGGACATGTGATCTAGAACATGGCGTCCATAAACCTGTGATTAACATAGAAACATAGAAAAATAGGTGCAGGTGTAGGCCATTCGGCACTTCGAGCCTGCACCGCCATTCAATAAGATCATGGCTAATCATTCCTTCAGTACTCCTTTCCTACTTTCTCTCCATACCCCTTGATCCCCTTAGCTGTAAGGGCCATATCTAACTCCCTCTTGAATATATCCAGTGAACTGGCATCAACAACTCTCTGCGGCAGGGAATTCCACAGGTTAACAACTCTCTGAGTAAAGAAATTTCTCCTCATCTCAGTCCTAAATGGCCTACCCCTTATCCTAAGACTATGTCCCCTGGTTCTGGACTTCCCCAACATCGGGAACATTCTTCCCGCATCTAACCTGTCCAGTCCCGTCAGAATCTTATATGTTTCTATGAGATCCCCTCTCATCCTTCCAAACTCTAGTGTATAAAGGCCCAGTTGATCCAGTCTCTCCTCATATGACAGCCCAATCGTCCCTGGAATCAGTCTGGTGAACCTTCGCTGCACTCCCTCAATAGCAAGAACGTCCTTCCTCAGACTAGGAGACCAAAACTGAACACAATATTCGAGGTGAGGCCTCACCAAGGCCCCGTACAACTGCAGTAAGACCTCCCTGCTTCTATATTCAAATCCCCTAGCTATGAAGGCCAACATAACATTTACCTTCTTTACCACCTGCTGTACCTGCATGCCCACTTTCAGTGACTGATGAACCATGACACCCAGGTCTCGTTGCACTTCCCCTTTTCCTAGTCTGCCGCCATTCAGATAATATTCTGCCTTCGTGTTTTTGCCCCCAAAATGGATGACCTCACATTTATCCACATTATACTGCTTCTGCCATGCATTTGCCCACTCACCTAACCTGTCCAAGTCACCCTGCAGCCTCTTAGCGTCCTCCTCACAGTTTACACCACCACCCAGTTTAGTGTCATCTGCAAACCTGGAGATATTACACTATATTCCTTCATCCAAATCATTAATGTATATTGTAAAGAGCTGGGGTCACAGCACGGAGCCCTGCAGCACTCCACTTGTCACTGCCTGCCATTCTGAAAAGGACCCGTTTATCCCGACTCTCTGCTTCCTGTCTGCCAACCAGTTCCCTATCCATGTCAGTATATTACCCCAATACCATGTGCTTTGATTTTGCACAACAATCTCTTGTGCGGGACCTTGTCAAAAGCCTTCTGAAAGTTGAAATACACCACATCCACTGGTTCTCCCTTGTCCACTCTGCTAGTTACATCCTCAAAAAATTCCAAAAGATTCGCCAAGCATGATTTCCCTTTCATAAATCCATGCTGACTTGGACCAATCCTGTCACCACTTTCCAAATGCGCTGCTATTTCATCCTTCATGATCGATTCCAACATTTTCCCCACTACTGATGTCAAGCTAACCGGTCTATAATTACCCGTTTTCTCTCTCCCTCCTTTTTTAAAAAGTGGTGTTACATTAGCTACCCTCCAGTCCATGGGAACTGATCCAGAATTGATAGACTGTTGGAAAATGATCACCAATGCGTCCACTATTTCTAGGGCCACTTCCTTGAGCACTCTGGGATGCAGACTATCAGGCCCCGGGGATTTATCGGCCTTCAATCCCATCATAGAAACATAGAAAATAGGTGCAGGAGCAGGCTATTCAGCCCTTCTAGCCTGCACCGCCATTCAATGAGTTCATGGCTGAACATGAAACTTCAGTACCCCCTTCCTGCTTTCACGCCATACCCCTTGATCCCCCGAGTAGTAAGGACTTCATCTAACTCCCTTTTGAATATATTTAGTGAATTGGCCTCAACTACTTTCTGTGGTAGAGAATTCCACAGGTTCACCACTCTCTGGGTGAAGAAGTTTCTCCTCATCTCGGTCCTAAATGCTTACCCCTTATCCTTAGACTGTGACCCCTGGTTCTGGACTTCCCCAACATTGGGAACATTCTTCCTGCATCCAACCTGTCCAAACCCGTCAGAATTTTAAACGTTTCTATGAGGTCCCCTCTCACTCTTCTGAACTCCAGTGAATACAAGCCCAGTTGATCCAGTCTTTCTTGATAGGTCAGTCCCACCATCAATTTCCCTAACACAATTTCCTGCCTAATAAGGATATCCTTCAGTTCCTCCTTCTCACTAGACTCACTGTCCCCTAGTACCTTCGGAAGGTTATTTGTATCTTCCTTCGTGAAGACAGAACCGAAGTATTGGTTCAATTGGTCTGCCATTTCCTTGTTCCCATTATAAATTCACCTGAATCTGACTGCAAGGGGGGGACCTACGTTTGTCTTCCAAATCTTTTTCTCTTCACATATTTATAGAAGCTTTTGCAGTCAGTTTTTATATTCACTGCAAGCTTCCTCTTGTACTCTATTTTCCCCCTCTTAATTAAACCCTTAGTCCTCCTCTGTTGAATTCTAAATTTCTCCCAGTCCTCAGGTTTGTTGCTTTTTCTAGCCATTTTATTTGCCTCTTCCTTGGCTTTAACACTATCCTTAATTTCCTTTGTTAGCCATGATTGAGCCACCTTCCCAGTTTTATTTTTTGTCCAGACAGGGATGTACATTTGCTAAAGTTCATCCATGTGATCTTTAAATGTTTGCCATTGTTTATCCACTGTCAACCCTTTGAGAATCGTTTGCCAGTCTATTCTAGCCAATTCACGCCTCATACCATCGAAGTTACCTTTCCTTAAGTTCAGGACCCTAGTTTCCGAAGTAACTTTGTCACTCTCCATCTTAATAAATAATTCTACCATATTATGGTCACTTTTCCCCAAGAGGCCTCGCACAACAAGATTGTTAATTAGTCCCTTCTCATTACACATCACCCAGTCTTGGATGGCCAGCTCCCTGGTTGGTTCCTTGACATATTGGTCTAGAAAACCATTCCTAATACACTCCAGGAAATCCACCTCCACTGCATTGCTACCAGTTAGGTTAGCCCAATCAATATGTCGATTGAAGTCACCCATGATTACTGCTGTACCTTTATTGCACACATCCCTTATTTCTTGTTTGATGCTGTCCCCAACCTCACTACTACTATTTGGTGGCCTATACACAACACCCACTAGCGTTTTCTGCCCTTTGGAATTCCGCAGCTCCACCCATACCGATTCCACATCATCCAGGCTAAGTCCTTCCTTACAATTGTATTGATTTCATCTTTAACCAGCAACGCCACCCCGCCTCCTTTTCCTTTCTGTCTATCCTTCCTAAATGCTGAATACCCTTGGATGTTGAGTTCTCAGCCTTGGTCCCCCTGGAACCATGTCTCCGTGATGCCAATCACATCATACCCGTTAACTGATATCTGCGTAGTTAATTCATCCACCTTATTCCGAATACTCCTTGCATTGAGGCACAGAGCCTTCAGGCTTATTTTTTTAACACTCTTTGCCCCTTTAGAATTTTGCTGTAATGTTTTTGTTTTTTGCTTTTTGTTTTTTGCCTTAGGTTTCTCTGCCCTCCACTTTTATTATTCTTCTTTCTATATTTTGCTTCTGCCTCCTTTTTGTTTCCTTCTGTCTCCCTGCATAGGTTCCCATCCCCCTGCCATATTAGTTTAACTCCTCCCCAACAGCACTAGCAAACACTCCCCCAAGGACATTGGTTCCGGTCCTGCCCAGGTGCAGACCGTCCGGTTTGTACTGGTCCCACTTCCCCCAGAACCGGTTCCAATGTCCCAGGAATTTGAATTCCTCCCTTCTGCACCACTCCTCAAGCCACGTATTCATCTGAGCTATCCTGCGATTCCTACTCTGACTAGCACGTGGCACTGGTAGCAATCCTGAGATTACTACTTTTGAGGTCCTACTTTTTAATTTAGCTCCTAGCTCCCTAAATTTGCCTCGTAGGACCTCATCCCATTTTTTACCTATGTCATTGGTACCTATATGCACCTTGACAACTGGCTGTTCACCCTAGTTCCGGTTAGTTCCACTCTTTCTGGGCGTTTTTTTTGGGCGAACGATATTGTGGGCGATATATGTGTGAGGTGTTGAAATTGAGGCTGGGCGATCTCATGGCCGCTAGTTTCGATAAATATGCTCTTTACGACAAATGAAAGTGGGCGGGCAGTATTATTGAATCTTGGCATTAAATCAGTGCGGAAATTTATGCTGGCCGATATTATGAGCATTGATTTCGCCCATTCTGATGATTCCGCCCAAAAAATGTGGGAGGGTGGTAATATTTTATCCTGGCGTTAAGCACATGGGGAAAGTAACGCTCGGCAATAAGTTTTCTAAAAATGCCCGTCAGTTTCCATTTTGTACCAAAATGGGCGATATATGGGCATTATATGTCATTTCAGCGGTAAAATGGACATTAAGTGGGCATTAAGCATGCGAAGAAAGTGGTGGTTCTAGCCCCAAGTCTTTCTATCTTTCTTTAACTGGTCTAAAATTCCCTAACATTTGCATCCTCTGCATTGAACTCTTAAATATTGCTATGGTTAAAACCTGGATTATCCCGTGCAGTGTAAGCACCACTGCAAATATGGCACAGAGGGACTTTGATCTGTCTGACTCGTGCAGAACTTGCACTATTTTCTTTGATTATTGGTAAAAGGCGAACCCCAAGGAAAGCTGCAGCAGATAAGTTCAAAGAGATTGCCAAGTCAGTCAGTGCCCCTTCCACCACTCAATGCTTCAACAGTTTAATAATCTTACCATGTCAAGACAGTTAAGAGATGTCACCTACAAGTTCCAAAAATGCACTGTACTAAGTATGTCTACCACTTAAAATCACCTACCTTTCAGTGTGTTAATGTGCTTGAATAGCTTACAATCAATGTCTTTGACATTGTGCAGTGCCCTGGACATTCAATCTTCATTTGGAAGTGTTCCTTCACTCACTTCCTTATATACCTTCACCCCAATAAAAGCCTCATGAGTGTAATTACCAATTGCAGTCACTTGTTATCACACTCATTATGGTCATCATGCTGTCACCTATATATCATAGGGGCAAAAGATAATTTATTCTTTTTGCCTTCTTCCTTCAAGTACAAGGCAACAATTTGAATTTATATCGCAACTTTGATGTAGGAAAACTACCAATAAGAATAAAATAGACACTAAGCCAAAGAAGGAGATGTTTGGCTAGAAATTGGCTTCCTTTGCGCCTCTGCGGGGCGATAACGGGGTGCTACCGTCTGCGTGACTGGGCGCAGCGATAGTACCAACACCTGCGAAATTGCCATGGAGGTTTGCAGTGGCGATAACCCCTAGCGCCACAATCTCCTGCGCCCCCGGAAATCAATTACGTCATCCGGCTGCGCAGTACCCCGTTAGTGCCCAGGGCACGAAATTCAGTTCCGACCTCTGCAGCATCATTGGGCCACCAGCAGTTGCTGGAGACATAGTAAGGTAGGTCGGCAGCTTGAGGAGGCGATATTTAAAGGTAAGGCCGCTTGCATCATTAAAAATTTGTTTGGAGCCATTAGGTAAATTTTTCATAATTTTCTTCAGCCACCGTTGCTGAACCCTGCACTCTGTTAGAGTGCTTGGGCCTGATCGTCGTGGATCGTGGCTACCATTGGTGAGGAGGGACATCGATTTTTTGCAGAGCCTGCAATGATGGCCCTTCCAATTAAGGGAGGAAAGAAGCCTCCGATCCTGGCAGTGCTGCACTCAACATAGCCCCTCTTGCTGAATTTTGTGCTCCAAGGGAAGTGGTAGTGCCTGATTTAGTGCTCTACTTCCTTCCTGGAGCTCTAAACCGGAAGTTCGCGTCGGCTTCACTTGCGAAGCACCCGGCGATATTTTTGCGCTACCGCAAAAGTTTGTGGCCCAAACAGGGTGCGACGCAATTTCTCCCCCCCTCTATGCATTGCCCAACTGCTTGGCCAAATAGCTAGGTTAAGGAGGGCCTTTAAAGGTGAGAAGGAGTTGGAAATGCAGAAGGCTTTAGGGATGGAATTCCACAGCTTGGGGTGCAGAGAGCTGAAGGCTCAGCTGCCTTCAGGTGCAAGTGAAAGAGGGGATGTTTAGGAGCAAAGTGAGAGAAACAGAGTGTTCGGGGAAGGAAAAGTTTTGGTGCTGGAGAGGTTACAGAGATGAATAAGAGTGAGGCCGTGAAGGGCTTTAAACACAAGAATTGGAATTTTTAAATGAATGCATTGGGAGGCTGGGAACTGATGTAGGTTAGCAAGAATGGGCTGAAAGGTAAGCAGAACTTGGTGAAGGATAGGATATGGATATGGGTGTAGGATTATGGGTGTAGGATATGAGATTGGGTATAGGATATGGGAATAGGATAAGGGTGTGTGTAAAGGATATGGGTATAGGATATGGGTATGGGTACAATATATGGGTGTAGGATATGTGTGTGGATATAGAATATGGGTATAGGATATGGATGTGGGTATAGAATATGGGCATGGGTATAGAATATCGGTATAGGGTATGGTGTGGGTATGTGATATAGGTATGGTTGTATGATATGGATTTGGGTTTAGAATCTGGGTGTGGGCATAGGATATGGGTATAGGATATGGGTTTTGTACAGGATATGTGTATAGGATATGGGTGTGGGTATATGATATGGGTAAGGGTATAGGATATGGGTGTGGGTGTGGAATATGGTATGGGTGCAGAATATGTGTTTTGAATAAGCTTAAGTTTACAGAGAGTGTAGGATGGAAGACTAATCGAAGAGCATTGGAATATTCAAGTCTTGAGGTATCAAAAGCATGGGTGAGGTTTTCATCAGCAGATGAGGTGAGATAAATTGGTGGTGGGGATGGGGGTGGCAGGGGCATGGGTGATGTTACAAAGGTGAAATTAGGCTGTCTTTGTTAAAGGAAGGAAATTAATTTTTTTCCATGCACCATTTTCTTGTTGGAGCATCTGAGAGGTGCAGGGCCTAAGGGCCAGTTCTCCTGGATATGACTGAAAGGGTGCCTCCAGGCCTTAGGGGAGAAAAATGAGGCAGGTGGGCCTGGCAATGTTCTCACCCCATCTCCCATGAGACCATTTGTGTTAAGTCTTGAATAAAGAGTCAGACTTAATACTGCAAGCTCAACGTAAGTGTGACTGTAGTCCTTTATTACAGATCTCAGAGTGCCTGTGAGGCCTCCTTATATACAGGTGCTCCCAAGGGCTTGTGGGATCCATTGGGACTCCAGGGGATAAGCCCTCTGGTGGTTAGACTTGGTAATTACAGGTTTACATACATAACAATTTGCATTTCATTGGGCAACATAAATAGGATGTAGTCCCCTAGTATCTATCTTTTTTTTTCAGCTCCTATGTGCCCAACAATAAAAAATTGCATTTATATAGCACTTTTAACATAGTAACAACATCCAGGAACTGAACACTGAGCACTCAACCATAGCTCAGTTGTACTTTCACCTCTGAATCAGAAGATTGTGGATTCAAGTCCCACTCCAGAGACTTGAGCACAAAAACTCAGCTGACATTCCAGTGCAGTACTGAAGGAGTGCTGCACTGTCGGAGATGCCGTCTTTCCAATGAAACATTCAGCAGGGCAGTTATCCCTGGTGTCCTGGCCAATATTTATCCCTCAACCAACATCACAAAAAAAACCCAAATTATCTGGGCATTATAACATTTCTGTTTGTGGGACACAGGCGTGTTCCCTACATTACAACATCACCGCGTGGCAACTACAAGAGAAATGCAGGGAGCAGCACCAACCTGTGTACATGGCCTTCTTTGAGCTCACTCAAAGGCCTTCGACACTGTCAACCGTGAGGGATTATGGTGCGTCCTCCACAAATTCAGCTGTCCTCAAAAATTTGTCACCATCCTCCGCCTGCTTCACGATGACATGCGAGCCGTGATCCTGGCTAACGGATCCACCACAGACCCAATTCACGTTTGGACAGGGGTCAAGCAAGGCTGCGTCATCGCACCAACGCTCTTCCTGATCTTCCTTGCTGCAATGCTCCAGCTCACCCTTAGCAAGCTCCCCACTGGAGTAGAGTTAATCTACAGAACAAACAGGAAACTGTTCAACCTTCGTCACCTCCAGTCCAGATCCAAGGTCATTCCATCCTCTGTCATTGAATTACAGTAGGCAGATGATGCTTGCATCTGCGCACACTTGGAGGCCGAACTCCAAGCCATCATCAATACCTTCACCGAAGCATACGAGAGCACGGGCCTTACACTAAACATCCGTAAGGCAAAGGTCCTCTATCAACCTGATCCCGCCACACAGTACTGCCCCGCAAATCATCAAAATCCACGATGAGGTCTTGGACAACGTAGACCATTTTCCATAACTCGGGAGCCTATTGTCAATAAGGCAGACATCGATGACTAAGTCCAACACCGCCTCCAGTGTGCCAGTGCAGCCTTCGGTCACTTGAGGAAGAGAGTGTTTGAAGACCAGGATCTCAAACCGACAACAAGTTCATAGTCTACAGGCAGTAGTGATACCCGCTCTCTGATATGCTTCAGAGACATGGACTATGTACCGCAGGCACCTCAAAGCGCTGGAGAAGTACCACCAATGCTGCCTCCGCAAGATCCTGCAAATCCATTGACAGAATAGGTGCACCAACGTCAGTGTTCTCGGTCAGGCCAACATCCCCAGCATCGAAGCATTGACCACGCTCGATCAGTTCCTTTGGACGGGCCACATCATCCACATGCCCGCTACGAGATTCCCAAAATAAGCGCTCTACTCGGAGCTCCGACATGGCAAGTGTGCCGCAGTTGGGCACAGGAAATGCTTAAAGGATACCCTCAAAGCCTCCTTGAAAAAATGCAACATCCCCACCGACACCTGGGAATCCCTGGCCCAAGACCACTCAAGGTGAAGGAGAAGCATCCGGGAAGGCGCCAGACACCTCGAGTCTCTTTGCCGGGAGCAAGCTGAAGCTATGCGTATACAGCGGAAGAAGCGCACGACAACTCAAGTACCTCACCCACCCATTTCTTCAATCACTGCCTGCCCCACCTGTGACAGAGACTGTAGGTCCCGCATTGGACTCATCAGTCACTTGAGAACTCATTTTTAGAGTGGAAGTAAATAATCTTCGACTCCAAGGGATTGACTAAGAAAGAAGAAGACAACAGTGACTACACTTCAAAAATACTTAAAAATTACTGCACTTTGCGATGTCCTGTGGTTGTGAAAGGTGCTCTATAATCTTCACTTGGAAAGACATGGTTTATTCAAGGACAGTCAGCATGGATTTGTTTAGGGAAGGTCGTGTTTGACTAACTTGATTGAATTTTTCAAGGAGGTAACCAGAAAGGTCAATGAGGGCAGTGCGTATAAGAACATAAGAACATAAGAAATAGGAGCAGGAGTAGGCCATTTGGCCCCTCGATCCTGCTCCACCATTCAATAAGATCATGGCTGATCTGATCATGGACTCAGCTCCACTTCCATGTCCGCTCCCCATAACCCTTTACTCCCTTATCGCTCAAAAATCTGTCTACCTCCGCCTTAAATATATTTAATGACCCAGCCTTCACAGCTCTCTGGGACAGAGAATTCCATAGATTTACAATCCTCTGAGAGAAGAAATTTCTTCTCATCTCAGTTTTAAATGGGTAGTCCTTTATTCTAAGACTATGTCCTCTAGTTTTAGTTTCCCCTATGAGTCAAAATATCCTCTCTGCATCCACCTTGTCGAGCCCCCTCATTATCTTATAAGTTTCAATAAGATCACCTCTCATTCTTCTGTGTATAGGCCCAACCTACTCAACCTATCCTCATAAATCAACACCCACATCTCCGGAATCAACCGAGTGAACCTTCTCTGAACAGCCTCCAATTCAAGTATAATCCTTCCTTAAATACGGAGACCAAAACTGGTGTGGCCTCACCAATACCCTGTACAGTTGTAGCAGGACTTCTCTGTTTTTATACTTATGATATAGTATATATGTATTTTAGCAAAGCTTTTGATAAGGTTCCACGTGGCGGACTGATCAGGGCAAAGCGGCAAGTTGGATCCAAAATTGGCTCGGAGGCAGGATGATGGGTGTTTTTGTGACTGGAAGGCTGTATCCAATGGGGTTCCACAGGGCTCAGTGTTGGGTCCCTTGCTTTTTGTGGTGTATATCAATGACTTGGACTTGAATGTTGGGGGTATGATTAAGACGTTTGCAGATGACACTAAAATAGGCTGGATGGTTGATAATGAAAAAGAAAGCTGCGGACTGCAGGAAGATATCAATATACTGGTCAGGTGGGCAGAACAGTGGCAAATGGAATTCAATCTGGATAAGTGTGAGGTAATATATTTGGAGAGGTCTAACAAGGCAAGGAAATACACATTAAATGGTACAACACTGAAAAGTATAGAGGAACAAAGGGACCTTGGAGTGCAGGTCCACAGATCCCTGAAGGTAGCAGGCCATGTAGATAAAGTGGTTAAGAAAGCATATGGAATACCTGCCTTTATTGTTGAGGCATGGAATAGAAGAGCAAGATCGTTATGCTTGAACTGTATAAAACACTGGTTAGGCTGCAGATGGAGTACTGTGTGCAGTTCTGGTCACCACATTACAGGAAAGATGTAATTGCACTTGAAAGGGTGCAAAGGAGATTTACAGGAATGTTACCTGGACCAGAGAATTGGATATGAGGAAAGATTGGAGATGCTGGGTCTGTTTTCTTTGGAACAGAGGAGGTTCGGGGGAGACCTGATTGAGGTGTATAAAATTATGAGGGGCCTGGATAGAGTGGATAAAAAGGAACTATTTCCCTTGGCAGAGGGGTCAAAAACCAGGGGGCTTAGATTTAAAGGGGCCCGAAATTGATGGCCTTACCGCCCACGGCTACTGAGATCTGCCGACATTCCTCCTCGGGTTCCGCCCTGTGTGAGTTTCCATTTGGGCTGGAGTAGGCGGGAGGGGAGAAGCGCCGGCAACCGCCCGCTGACATCAGCGGACGGCCAAGTGGCGCAAGTGTCCTCCTGCCTGCCGAGATGCCAGATTGGTGCGGGCGGGAGTCGGCAGGAGTTGGCGCCCGGACGGGGAAGGACCGGTGCGAGGTGGCTGGTCTAACCCCGATGGTAGGGGTATGTACCATCGGGGTTAGACCAGCCCATAGGCTGTCCTTTGGGTGTCACTTGGGCAGCACTTTGTCTTCACCAATTTCAGCCCCAAAGTAATTGGGGGGAGGTTTAGAGGAGGTTTGAGGGGACCCTTTTACACCCAGAGGGAAATGGGGCTCTGGAACTCACAGCCTGAAAGGGTGATAGAGGCAGAAACCCTCATCACATTTTTATAAAAGTACTTGAATATGTACTTGAAGTGCCGTAACCTACAAGGCTTAGGGATTTGACTGGATAGCTCTTGATTGACCGGCGTGGTCATGATGGGCCGAAATAACCTTCTTCCGTACTGTAAATTTCTATGATTTTATGATAAGTGCATGTCGTTCTTTCCTGGCTCTTTCTTCTCTGGTGTCACACATTATTGCCAATGTGAAGTTCTGGTCATACACACCATTTTAAAATCAGCAGACTAATCTGATGATCATTTTATTAAGGAGACATGTCTACCAATACACACCCAAAAATAAATTACAGGATAAATCTCAGGCCTTGAGTATCTTTAGGAACACATTCAAATCAGCGTAATTCAGGTCAATTCTGATTTCAAGACATTTTCAAAGGTCATCCCTATTAAATTTCTGTACTTATAATTGTTGACTCCTTTAATTTTCAGATTGGATTGTACAATCCAAAGTAATTTATTTGAAATATTTGTATTGTGACAAAGCTTCTTGCATGTATTGTACTTTATTATGTGCTAAATATTGTCAGGCAACATTCTTTCATTTATGAAGTTCATAATTAGCACACTTGGAATATTAATATAATGACAATGGAATTATGGTTCAATTAAGTTCTGGGACAGCATTTTCAAAACTGTTCACCATAAACCAATGAAAATATCACAACTTAAAGTGACACTTTTTTGGGCAATAATCTGTTCATATTGGAGTCCACTTTTCAGGCCAGGTACAAATCCTGTGAAATTCTACTTGTAGATTTTTAAATCCTACAGTTTGTTGAGAAACCTATTATAAATACACATGACTTTCCTTATCCAATTTGTATATCATAAAATAAAAGAACAAGCAGAATTAATGCTCTAAAACCCTTAGAGGAAGGAGGGAAAACTCTATTAATTTGGTACCTGCTATTAAGCCCAAAAAATCTAATTTAAATTTCAAGCATTGAAGAGACCTGTTGAAAGAAATGAGTGCCACTTTTCAAAGCGCACTGAATATTTCAATCACAACAGGTGGAACCTGCCCATCACACAGACAAAAAAAAACTATTTCCCAATTAAACTCTCGACAAGAAATCCTAGCTTTGATGGCACCATGATTGAAGTATCTCTCACTGTGCCTGTCGGAAAAGTAATCATGCTGATTTCATTAAAAATATCTGAGCTGTGGAAGATTTAAATTTTAAAAATGGGCAGAAGTAAGGAAGGAGTTGAATTCTTGATGGGCGAAGCGTTGTTGATTTTCGGTCCCCAAATCACCAGATGCCTGTGAACATCGATTGAAACCTATAGAGATAACATGGACAAGCAACGCAGACCGTAACTCTGCAGGACTGCTGGGGTTATAAGGAAGTATGATGAGAATATTGCCATGGTGCGAGAACTTTAATCTAAATAGTGAACAGTAACAGCAACCGTTCTATGCAGAGATTAGTGGAATACAATTGAAGTTTATTAATTGAGACACATTAGTGGAAATGTTAAAGTTTCCAGTCATCAATTTGTCCCCATTAGCCAAACATCTCGCAGTACTTGGGAGTCAATCAGCACCTAATGAAATGAAGAGGTGAATTGCACTACCTATGTCTGGTGGACACAACTTTGGGCTATAAATTCGGCGATTTTGAGACTGGGCTTTTGGTGCTATTTCACATTTTTTGGTGAAAACCCGGTCGGTGGAAAATTTGGATAAGTTTTATAGTGTCGCTTTTCAAATACCGCTGGAGAGAGGAGCGCCGTCATGCAAAACTCAAAATATTGCTTTCACCAAAAATCTGGCTCTGAGCGCATCCGTGTTTAGGATGAAAAAAATCACCAAGGAAAAAGCGCCATTGCAGCCCTTGGATCAACAGTAAGTATGAAGACCTGCAAAAAAGTAAGTTAAAGTTTTTATTTTTTAATTCTTTTACAACAATTCGCTAGATAATTGTCTTCTAAATGTTTTCTAAATTGTCTTCTAAAAAAAAAAATTTCCAATTTATTTTCAGGTGTTTTTCCACTCTCCCTAGGCCCAACTCGTAGCGGTATCGCCTCGGACTAAAGTTGGCGAGGATCACGTTCGTGCAATGCCGATTTTTACCGCTGTGCAAATTAAACCTTGAATTTACGGCCTCTTAGCGATAGTATTGCCATAACGATTTTGGCGAAAAAATACAATTATTGCCGAGAACCAAATTTCTAGCCCCAGGTACTTAGCCACAGTTAATGCTCAAAGGCAAAAGGGACAATTTACTACACTTTGCCTCTTAATTTATCACCATTGTTAAATTAGGTCACCACACTGAGTGTTCGATGTGATGCAAGTTAAACAGATCTACAACAGGGAATGACCACTTGACCTTTGGTACTGAGGCAGATTTATTTGTGCTGCCATTAACACCAACTAAGTGACATACAAACATGACTGAAATAACATAAGAGCTTGCTATTTTAGTTAATCTGTGGAAATGAAAGAGGAAAATGATGGGTTAAAAGCTCATGTGCCATTGCAGTGCATAAGTTTAGCATCAGTGTAAAGCCAAACCCATTTCTCACAAGGCTAAATTTGTGAATATGATTTCACAATAGTGAAAATGCCCCATTAATGGCTGGGAACAAGCTAGCTCATAATAAAGCATTGTGAAAGAGGAAAACTGGATCACAACCAGCTCAAAAATGTAAGTCCCATTCTGCCTCCAACTCATTGGCTAGCACAGTGATGTCAATAGATTGGCTGGCACAGTGGTGTCAATAGAGACTTGGAAAGAAGAATGATCGGTCTCTAGTAACAGCCATCCAGTCCGCTGATTCTTTTAGCTGAATGGTGATAATTTCATTGTTTAGTTAATACCATGCAGGCACTGTCTGTCTTGGTGTAAAAGTGCCAATGAAAATTAATGAGGACAATTTTCTCACGTAGGTTGAACAGGGCATTTCAATTTCAGTTTCAGCACCCTGCCAAAAAGAAAAATTAGTAGGACATGAATCCAATTAATTTTATAGCCAGGCAGCATTTCCCAAATCATAGCATGGTAGATTGGATTTAATAATCACATTCAGTCCAGGTCTTGATGCATGCAGCTCTACATTGGACTAGTGTGTTGTGGACAGCCTCTTATAGTTGATAATCCCCAATCCCAAACCAACATAGTGTTGGCCAGTGGGTTAAGAACTGACTTTTATAACTCAATCATGATAAGGGAAATAAGTAAGCCTGCTGCAATCATGGGTAATTAACTCCTTGCATACTGCATTACACATGTTTGTTATTCTGAAAAATGGATATGTTGGACCTAATTAGACTTCCACATCAGGCTCTGTTTTGTGACTTTACTGCCAGTATGTACATCACTTATAATATGGGACTGCAGGAGATTTGATTCGGAGCAACTGGCTAAGATTGGAAGGCTGATGTTCCGGTCATCATGACTGCTACCACCGGAGTAGAAAGGGCAATTGGAGATCAGGAAATTGGACCTCCACCCATTACATGACACATGTGATCTTCCAGCTGGCCTTTTACCCTGGCATAAAGACCTTTTGCATATAATGTGCAGAAATGTAATTTTGATTTTGCAATCAATAGCATCATAATGGAAATGAGTGCAGCTATTTGTGCTATCCATAATTTGTCCATCTACTTGGTATAGTGAAACGTTGACTAGTTTTACCATGCAGGCTTTTTGAAGCTATCACCCTTCTTCCTCATCTGTTTAATGTCCTTTAGTTGTTCAACATAGCACTTGTGCTGCTTTGTACCTTCTGGTTATGGAAGCCAAACAGGAAAATCTCCATTTTCCAAACTTCTTCCAGAGCACCTCCAAAGCAACATTTGAAAGAGGATGTGTTCTGTGTTGCTGGCTGATAATTTCATGCTTTTTGCCCAGCATTACTTAAGTAGCCCCTTTAAATGGTAACTTCAGCCTGCAAGAGTGGCAGCTATGTACTATTACTTGCCCCCCACTGACTACTGCATGATCCAGCCTTCAGTGTTGGGTCAAAATTTGGGCCTCCGGGTGTGCTAACTTTCAATTCAGGGTAAATTATTTGATCAATTTTATTCCCCTCTCTTTTCACGAGCCATTGATTCCTTGCGGGGGTACAATAGAATGGATGCCAAATGTTTTCTGATTCCTTTCATAAGTGTCCGCTTGGCTTAGTTGGTAGCACTGTTGCCTTTGAGTCAGAAGGTTGTGGGTTCAAGCTCAACTATGGACCTTGACACCCAATCAGATTGACACTTCAGTGTGCTACTTTGGCAGAGGAGCTATCTTCAGATGAGACATCAAACCAAAGCTCCATTTGCTTGCTCAGGTGAACATCACCGTGTCCTGGACAATCATTCTTTCCTCAACCAACACCATCAAAACAAATAAACTGGTCATTCATCTTACTGCTGTTTCTGGGACCTTGCTGTGTGCAAATTGGCTGCCCCATTTGCCTATAAAGCAACAACGACTGCACTTCATTGGCTATGAAGTGCTTCGGGACATCCTAAGAACATGAAAGAACATCAAAAGTAGGCCATTTGGCCTTTCGAGCCTGCTCTGCAAACACATTACACAAATGCAAGTTATTTCTTTTCTTTTCATGGGCAGTGCGGGAATCAGGATAGGTGTAGCAACCCAAAAAGGATGTGGAGGACAACATGTTACTGGCTGCAAGACACATTTGTGTCGCACTAATACCCAAGACGTTCCTTTGCCTACCATACATGAAAAGTCCTATGTATATCTTCAGATGCCATCATTACTATGCCATGAACTATTCACCTTTCTCTGAGCACATCAACTCACACTGCTTCCAGTTATACACACTGATGAAAGTAACCTTCAAACTTTGCCCAGAACCATGTCTACACACACAACTATAGTGAATCCATAATGTTAATGAAAACCCATATGTGTGCTTGGTGCCTTTTACCACTTGATACCAGTGCATGTCTGTAAACTTTTAAACTTACCTTGTGCTTCTGCCAGGTTCTACCTAAGTAGCTGAAGTGCGTGAGGTGGCTGGCTTCTGCATTCCAGTAGGATGTTTTGGGACTGAGGTAGCCCACATTTCGTGGCAGCTAGGTTCTGAGAGGAACGTGCTGCAGGTTGCATCTCTTGGGCTGCTGCATGAACAGCCTGGCACTGCAAGATTTTTCCAGGCATTGAAGAGGGTTGACTGAAGTGCCCACATGTGCTGCTATCCTGAGAGAAAGCACCATCATGCTTGCCATGCCAACTAGTGCCAGAAATTCTATCCTACTGATGTGCGAGAAAGCAGATCCCATGGTACCAATGAGATCAGTGAAGCCCTGGGTAATAACTTGTTTAAAATTCTGATCTAATTATATTGAGGTCAAAGGTGGCAGCTTGCACCAATCTAGCAACCTAGGGCAGCATTCTGAGCATCCATGGTGAGGCGCATACTCCCGTTTAAGCCTTTGTCGTGAGGCACTCTGCTACACAGGGCCAGGGAGGTGCAACGTACTTTAGGGTGGACTGCAGTGCTGCTGGGTTCAACATGGTTCTGCACATGCAGGTTGCAGTGTCCTCTATTCAATCTACTCACTGCAACACGCTGTCTGACACAGCATGTGATGCTCTGCAGGTATCCTGCTTTTCAAAATTATATTACTGATTTTAAAAGTAGAAAGAAGGACTTGTATTTATTCAGCGCCTTTCACAACCTCAGGATGTCCCAATGCACATAACAGCCAATTAATACTTTTAAAATATAGTCACTGTAATATAGGAAATGTGACAACCAATTTACGCACAGCAGGGTCCCACAAACAACAACATGATAATGACCAGATAATCTGTTTTAGTGATGTTAGCTGAGGGATAAATATTCAAATACTTTAGTTCTATTAACAGTACACACAGGGTTAATTATAATTACAATGGGATATTTCTGCAAGGTATAGAATTAAAAGGAGCTAAATTCAATAGCCCGTGAAAATGGGTGCTGGTATCGCGATGTGCAATTAGCCCGTGCCCGCTGAGTCCGATGCAGGCAGCATGTAAATCTCATGCTGCCTGCTAATTTAAATGATAACAATGTGCAACCCAGCGCTGAAGTGCTGTTGAGTGGCTGCACATCTCAGCAGGGGCCCAAGTACTTGCGAGGCTAGCACCACTTAAAGCTAACCTGGACTTCTTAAAGCCAGCCTGCACCTCTTAAAGGGGAGGTGCATTCTGGCTGGAGCAGGTGCTGGAAGAGACTGGGAAAGACATTCTGAGCAGGAAGAATAACACAACAGCAGAGAGAGCAGGCTCCAAAATTTTCTAATGCAGCACTGGAGGCCTTGGTGCAGGAGGTGGGCAGAAGGAGAGAGGTCCTCTATCCACAGGGGGCCAGGAGGTCCTCCAGATAAACTGTGAGAAGGCAAAGGGAGCAGGTAGCCATCACGGTCAATGCCAGTGTAGCCCTGAGGACCTGGATGCAGTGCTGCAAGAAGTTTAATGACCTCACATGAGTGCTCAAGGTCAGTGAATTCATTTTCAAATGTCATATCCTTACAACAGAACCACTTGGCTCAGATACTGCTCAGTGCACCATCCCCTTCACTCACCTACCAACAATCTCTATCAATCATGACTCATCCCTCACATTCATAGCTTCAACTCACCCTCACACACTCAGCACTGCTTTAAGCCTCACACCCACACCTCACAGCTTTCACACATTGCCAGCTATTCACCCATGACTGACACATCATCCAAACACATTGCATCACATTCACTGACACACGTCCCTCTCTCTTGCAGGACAAGGTGGTTCATAACCAGAGGCAGCAGGAGCTAGCCAGCAGAGGACAGGTGTGACTGTATCACATAACCCCATGGAGACGATGGTGCTGGAGATTATTGGCCATTGCAGAGGCCGTGGCCAATGGTGGTGCTGAAACAGTGAAGATGACAGTATCCTCACATCTAGTCCTCCTTCTCACATCCCACTTCCCCCTCATCCCACAACCTCTTTTGATTTACAAGCTGCAGATGGTGCAAGCATTCACCTCTTGCTCTCTCCCCTTCCCTCACTGCAACCTTACCTTTGAGCCTTTCACCCTTTAGATAGCCAAGAACTGCAACCTGGCCAGGCAGTGGTGGAGGAACAAGAACGAGAAGAGGAAGAAGGCAGCGATGCTGAAGACACAGAACTGTCACTCGATTTCAACTTGCAGCCACCAGCTCGGATACTGACACTCTGCGTACTTTAGAGGATAGGTTAGACACAGGATCTGCACATGGTGAGACATCGGGCACAAGTGGCCTTAAACTAAGGCAGGGGGCAAGGGTAGCGCAGGCACCAGCTCCCCGGAGGGCAAGATCGTACATGACTTCTGCAATGGAGGACTCAGATGAGGACTTCGATGGGACGGCCTACAGAAGAAGGCTGATGGGTAGGAACGATGAAATGCTTAGTGCATTAGCAGGCCTGTCAGAAAGCAATGTCAAGGAGCATGGAGGAGTCCGACACCAAACTTGCACAGGGCTTTGCACAGAGCTTGGAGCCAATCCTTTCCCATAAGGAAGTGATAGCCAATTCATTTAGCACTGTTGTGGACCCAACCATGATGCAGAGTCTGATGGCTGATGTCTCAGCTTCCATTGCAAGCAGAAACCACCCAACGTCTGAGTGTGGCAGTGGAAGCTCAGACTTCTGTCTTACAAGTTCAGTTTGCTGCCATGTAATTTCAGACTGCTGCCATTGTGCCCTTCAACAGATAACTAGGATCACTGAGGCTGTGCCCTGTGGGAGTGGCAGTGGCTTCATGAAGCATGAACCAGATGTCCGCTCTCAGGATGACAGCATTCATCCTCCCACCATGCCACTCCGCCAGTGTCCTTGCTTTTGCCTGTCAGCCAGCCAGCCTGGACTGGTGCCACCCATGCCGATATGGTGCAGTATGAAGTTGGAGCTTCTAGGTCCAGAGCTTCTCGCGGCTAACTGCAGTCTCCCCCACTGAAAGTCAGCAACATTCCAGCAGCTATGCTGCAGCCACTAGGGGTAGAACTACGTCAGAGCACTAGGGCAGGAAAAGGCACTAAGGGAATGCATAAGGATGATTAGTTGACTTTGTTATGTAATATTGGATGGTTTGATTTATAAATTTGGTTTGAAATGTTTGTTTTGTGGTGGCTTTTCTTGTAGCTTTGTTGCCAAGAGGACACTGTGATGGTCAGTAACAGAGGAAAGGTAAGGTGTGGTACTGTTGGTGAATAGGGAATTGGGGTTGTGTACCGCAGACAGATGAGTGGATCACAGTCAGCCTAGAAAGTGACTGTGTTGGTTACCATCTCCATTCCTCCTCCTCTTCCTCAGCATCTTATTCCTCTTCCTCCTCCTCTTCCTCTTCAACTCTTCACCATATTGGCCTGTTGGCAAGGGTTGTGCCCCATGATGGCGAGCTTATCCAGCATGCATCAGACCATAACAAATCTTGGCAAGTACTGCAGGGCTCCTCCAGAGCGGTCCAGGCAGCGGAAGCGTTGTTTAAGTATCCCAATGTTCTGGTTAATCACATTCCGTGTGGCAGCAAGGCTTTTATTGGCCTAGAAATCGTGGTTGCTTCCCGCGGGCGATCGACTGAAAAATGTTAAAAAAGATGCGCACTTACCTGTTCCTGCTGCGCCCACCAGTGATCCCAGTCCTGAGGCCTCCACTGACTGCACAGCGGAGCGCGTGCACGTCGGGACGTCTGAAAGCTGGAGCTGGAGTCACATGGCTCTGGGCAGCCAATCAAGGTACAGTATTTTCTCATTCATAATAATGGGAACTCCGTAAGTTGGAGTTCTCATTATTATGATTGAAAAACAGCCCCTAAACACCCAAAACAAAAATAAAAAATAGAAAAAATACACCACATGTTTAACATTAATTTAAATTAAAGTTATTTATGTCTTATAAAAAAAATATGTTTCCGATTTTTTAAAAAGTTTTTAAAATTATGATTTAAAATAAGCTTACCTTAGTGGGCAGGGTTTTTAAAAATAAAATGTGTTTTTAAAATTTTAATTGACAATGTTTTTGTGTTTTAAAACTCTTACACTGGTAAAAATAAACCATGCTTTTACCAGGCACAAGTGTTTTCAGGGACATCTGCTGGGCAAGAGACCGCGTATACACTCCATACGGACCCGGGGAGGCTGGGATTTCCAGGCCAATATAGGCATGCTGCCTGCAAAATGAAATGTGAGCAGATAATGGTGGCAGCAAAAGGTGACAAATTTCAGTGAGCACTTCCTTAGCGAAGAAGAAACATTGCATACAATGTACCTCGCTGAAGCTGAGATAGGAAAATTCCTCCGTGAAGACTCTTGCTAAGAACAGTTTTTCCTCTCCTCCTCTGTCTTTGAGCAGCTTGTCCTCCTCTGTATCACCTCTGCTCATTCTCCCTGTCATGCTACAGGCCAAGGGGGATACAAACTATTGCACCCATGTCTGAGCAGAAGCCTTGAAGTAACCTGCTACATCACTCCCTGGACACTTCAGCAACTTCAAATCAGACATCAAGCCACCAAACACGTCTACAAACTCACCAAGAGCCAGTAGAAATGAATCAGTAACTAACCTGCAAGCAATTGATGATCCCTTTAAATCGCACCGGTGGGGGACATTCCTGTTGCTGAAGGCAAGTTTAAGAGAGGGCGTTAGTTGTAGCGTTGAGGTTGAAAATGGCATCACTGGTGTCAAATCAACATGAAATGCTGACAGACATCATGAACTGCCTACTCTGCACATGCTCCCAGCGCCTGCGTTAATGACCTCACTAAAATGGCATCCGTGCGGCCTGCACCAGACGTGTGTGCATACGGCACCTGATACCATTTTTGACCCTAAACCGCCAAAAGAACAGGCAGTACAGAGCCGATTTTTTCATTCCAACAGGTAAAAGGACAATTTATATGCATCTGGGTCAACATCTGTGAAAAGAGAGGTTTTAATATGCTAATATCGATTGAATGCAGAGACATTGGCACGTAGCTGTTTTTAGAATTTTCAATGCGAGTTGGGCAAAGGTTTTATCTTCTAATTATCAAGTTACATCAACTTGGGGATGTAATGTCTGTAAGCTTGTAATGTTTGTAGTTCCACACTTTGGATGTGGACGTATTGTGTACTGCAACTGCATAGTTAATAATAAACAGACCAGGCAGATTTCCGGAGGCTTCCGAGAGAGCTGCCTGCCATGTTAGAAGCTGTGTGTGCTTGTGGTCTGTGAATATATCACATTTGGCGGTGAGACAGGATTTTTTTGGATGATTTAAAGTTTAAATTTTGTTGGTGAAGGATTCAGCCAGCTGACAGAGAGACTTTGGAAGTTTCTGTCTTTGGAAAAAGCTACAAAATCCAAGGTAAAATATTGCACATGGTGTGAACAGCTAGAGATTAAAATGGAAGATGTAATCAGACATTTGGGGGAATATAGACATGACTGGAAACGTTTTAAAGTGTATGTGGATCGGCTAGAAATGTATTTCACTGCAAGTAACAATCAAAGTTCCAGACAATGCAGTCCAGAACCGGGCTGTGTTGGAATGTAAGAAAGCGATCTTCTTATCGGTGGTGGGTCTGGCATTATACGAAACCCTTGTAAATCTGCTTGTGCCTGACGAGCCAAAGGACACAACACTTAAAGAGATTTTAACGAAGCTGGAGCAGCACTATAACCCCAAACCGTTAGAAATTGCTGAAAGCTATAGTTTTGGGATTCAGAATCAAAAGACTGATGGAAGTATCAGTGATTACATCGTAGCATTAAAAAAGCTATCGATGCACTGTAATTTTGGAAACTTTCAAAACCGAGCATTACGGGATCGTTTTGTTTGCGGGCTGAAAAATGATGCGATCAGAAGGAAGTTATTGACGACAGATGACTTGACTTTTGAGATTGCTTGTCAGACATTGAGGTCAATGGGCATGGCCGAACAATATTCCTGAGAATTAAATAATAATTACGGTCGTCAGTCAACCGAGGTAAATCACCTGCAGGTTCAAGGTAAAAGATGGTGAGGGCCCAAGGTCTCAGAAACTGGAAATTCTAACAGAGCGTCGAAGTCGTGCTATAGGTGCCTTGGACAACACATGGCTCAAAGTTGTCCATATGTGAAGGCAGAGTGTTTCTTCTGCAGAAAGACTGGGCACCTTGCGAAGGCATGCCGACTGAAGGGTAAACCAGCTTTTAAAGCTATGTCCAGCGTTCAAAGCTATGAGTAGAAATCCCAAGAGACTACATAGCATGGAAGAACAACAACAGGACAAGGCGATGTTAGAGTTACACGTCATCAGGAGCACGAGGTTAACGGACAGCGATTCGGAAAGCATCAAAATCCACATAGATGTTGCGGGATTCAAGATACCAATGGAAATTGACATGGGTGCATCCGTGAGTGTAGTACCGGAGTTGCTGTACCTCGACAAATTGCGTGATTTCCAACTGGAGAAGTCCAAGATAGAGCTACGAGGCTACTCGGGAGAGAAAATTCCTGTGGTAGGTCGTATCACTGTACCGGTGAAATATAAAGATCAATTTCAGAACTTGCCTCTAATAATAGTGAAAGGAGACAAGCCTGCCTTACTTGGAAGAAATTGGTTGAGTTCAGTGAAGCTGGATTGGAGTAAGATTTTCTGTGTGGAAGCGAGATTTTCATCAACGGATGAGGTTATCAAGCAGTATCCGAAGGTGTTCTGCGAAACGGGCAATCCGATCCAAGGCTTCAAGGCGAGTGTCAGGGTACAGAAGGACGCTAGATCGGTTTACTACAAGCCACGTTCCGTACCATATGCACTCAAGGAGAAAGTTGAGCAGGAACTCAAAAGACTAGAGACTGAGAACATTATTTGTAAGATAGATTGATGTAATTGGGCTACACCCATTGTTGTTGTACCTAAGTCCAATGGTAAGGTAAGATTGTCTGGTGATTACAAAGTAACCGTAAATCAGGTTCCAGAGGGTAATGTCCCCAATACTTTGCCGAATATAGAAGATTTGTTCACAACACTGACTGGTGGTCAGATCTTATCAAAACTGCATCTTACAAATGCCTACTTACAGCTTGAACTAGATGAGGAGTCCAAGTCATGTTTGACTATTAAATTAATATCAATTTAATAGGCTACCGTTTGGAGTGTCTTCCGACCCTGCCATATTCCAAGAGGTGATGAACTAGATTTTGCAAGGTATTGAAGGGGTAGTATGTTATTTGGATGACATACTACTTTCAGCACCAAATAGGCAAATTCATAATAACATATTGAATGAAGTCCTCAAACGGCTACAGAAGCACAGAGTATGAGTGTCTTCTCGTAAGTGTGAGTTATTTAAAAACTCAGTGGAGTACTTAGGATACAGAGTAGACAAAGGTGGTTTACATCCAACCATGGGAAAGCTGGAGAAATGCACCCACTCCCAGGAATGTCACTGAACTTTGTTCATTCTTGGGTCTTTTGAACTATCATGGGAAGTTCCTACCAAATTTGGCTACATCCACTGAATGAACTTTTGAAAAAACAGGTGCATTGTAAGTGGTCAAAAGAATGCGATACAGCATTTAAGGAGTGTAAAAACAAATTGGTAGAGAGCACCATGTTAGTTCACTATTACATATCTAAGGAGATTAAGCTAGCATGTGATGCCTCTCCGTATGGAGTTGGGGCAGTGAACTTTCATGTATTAAATAGTGGGGAGGAGAGACCAATTGCTTTTGCTTCACGCACTCTCAGTGCCAGTGAGAGTAATTATGCGCAAATTGAAAGGGAAGCTTTGACATTAATTTTTGGGGTCAAGAAGTTTCATAAATACTTATATGGTCGTAAGTTTACTATCATTACGGACCATAAGCCCCGAACAGCAATCCTCCATCCAAAGTCCCCAGTTCCAACATTAGCTGCAGCCCGAATGCAGAGATGGGCTTTGATTTTGTCAGCATATACATATGATATTGAATACAGACAATCAGCTGATCACAGTAATGCTGATGCAATGTCTAGATAAGAACATACATAAGAACATAAGAATTAGGAACAGGAGTAGGCCATCTAGCCCCTCGAGCCTGCTCTGCCATTCAACAAGATCATGGCTGATCTGGTCGTGGACTCAGCTCCACTTACCCGCCCGCTCCCCGTAACTCTTAATTCCCTTATTGGTTAAAAATCTATCGATCTGTGATTTGAATACATTCAATGAGCTAGCCTCAACTGCTTCCTTGGGCAGAGAATTCCACAGATTCACAACCCTCTGGGAGAAGAAATTCCTTCTCAACTAGGTTTTAAATTGGCTCCCCCGTATTTTGAGGCTGTGCCCCCTAGTTCTAGTCTCCCCGACCAGTGGAAATAACCTCTCTGCCTCTATCTTGTCTATCCCTTTCATTATTTTAAATGTTTCTATAAGATCACCCTTCATCCTTCTGAACTCCAACGAGTAAAGACCCAGTCTACTCAATCTACCATCATAAGATGACCCCCCTTATCTCCGGAATCAGCCTAGTGAATCGTCTCTGTACCCCCTCCAAAGCTAGTATATCCTTCCTTAAGTAAGGTGACCAAAACCGCACGCAGTACTCCAGGTGTGGCCTCACCAATACCCTATACAGTTGCAGCAGGACTTCCCTACTTTTGTACTTCATCCCTCTCATTCCATTCGCCTTCCTGATTACCTGCTGCACCTGCAAACTAACTTTTTGGGATTCATGCACAAGGACCCCCAGGTCCCTCTGCACCGCAGCATGTTTTAATTTCTCCCCATTCAAATAATATTCCCTTTTACTATTTTTTTTCCCAAGGTGGATGACCTCACACTTTCCGACATTGTATTCCATCTGCCAAACCTTAGCCCATTCGCTTAACCTATCTCAATCTCTTTGCAGCCTCTCTCTGTCCTCTGCACAACCCGTTTTCCCACTCATCTTTGTGTCATCTGCAAATTTTGTTGCACTACACTCTGTCTCCTCTTCCAGGTCATCTATGTATATTGTAAATAGTTGTGGTCCCAGCACCGATCCCTGTGGCACACCACTAACCACCGATTTCCAACCCGAAAAGGACCCATTTATCCCGACTCTCTGCTTTCTGTTAGCCAGCCAATTCTCTATCCATGCTAATACATTTCCTCTGACTCCGCGTACCTTTATCTTCTGCAGTAACCTTTTGTGTGGCACCTTATCGAATGCCTTTTGGAAATCTAAATACACCACATCCATCGGAACACCTCTATCCACCATGCTCGTTGTATCCTCAAAGAATTCCAATAAATTAGTTAAACATGATTTCCCCTTCATGAATCCATGCTGCGTCTGCTTGATTGCACTATTCCTATCCAGATGTCCCGCTATTTATTCCTTAATGATAGTTTCAAGAATTTTCCCCACTACAGATGTTAAACTAACCGGCCTATAGTTACCTGCCTTTTGTCTGCCCCCTTTTTTTAAACAGAGGCATTACATTAGCTGCTTTCCAATCCGCTGGTACCTCCCCAGAGTCCAGAGAATTTTGGTAGATTATAACGAATGCATCTGCTATAACTTCTGCCATCTCTTTTAATACCATGGGATGCATTTCATCAGGACCAAGGGACTTCTCTACCTTGAGTCCCATTAGCCTGTCCAGCACTCCCCCCCCTAGTGACAGTGATTGTCTCAAGGTCCTCCCTTCCCACATTCCTGTGACCAGCAATTTTTGGCATGGTTTTTGTGTCTTCCACTGTGAAGACCGAAGCAAAATAATTGTTTAAGATCTCAGCCATTTCCACATTTCCCATTATTAAATCCCCCTTCTCATCTTCTAAGGGACCAACATTTACTTTAGTCATTCTTTTCCATTTTATATATCTGTAAAAGCTTTTACTATCTGTTTTTATGTTCTTCCCCATCACAAGTTACACCCGATAGGGAAGAAGTGTTTTATTTTTCATTCATTGATGAACTGCCAGTCACAGCTGAAGAGATTGGTAGAGCAACCAAACGTGACCTAGTGATGTCAAAGGTGTATGAGTATATTGCAAATGGATGGACAAACCAGGTAACAGACAAAAATACACATCCATTCTTCATTCGTAGGAATGAATTATCAGTCGATAAAGATTGTATCATGTGGGGTGCAAGAGTGGTTATACCAAATAAATTCAGGTCCAAATTATTAGGAGACCTCCATGACTAGCACCTGGGAATGTGCTTGACCAAGAGTTTTACACGCAGTTATTTATGGTGGCCAGGTCTTGATAAATTATAGAGTACATCGTGAGTCAGTGTACGACATGTCAATCGGTAAGCAAGCAACCACCACCAGTACCATTACAGCCATGGAAATGGCCTCCCAGGGTGTGGCAAAGGCTACATATTGATTTTGCTGAGTTAGAAGGACAACAATTTTTCATTGTGATTGATAACCATTCGAAGTGGGTTGAGGTGTTTTCCAATGTGGAAAATAACAAGTAAAATATTGGACATTTTGCGAAAATTATTTTCTTCATTTGGCCTCTCTGAAGAGATTGTTTCGGATAATGGACCACAATTTCGTTCAGAAGAATTTGCACAATTCACGAGCAAAAATGGTGTGAAACATACCAAGGTTCCACCATACCACCCTGCTTCGAATGGTGCAGCAGAGCGCACTGTACAAATTATAAAACGTGCCCTCATAAAACAAATGTTAGATCCAAATCCAAGGAAATGACAGTTGTCATTGGATCACAAATTGGCTAATTTTTTGATTACATATCGAAGTACTCCTCATACAACTACTGGTAGAAGACCAGCAGAGTTGTTTCTCAAACGACAGCCACGAACCAGATTCTCGTTGTTAAAGCCAAATTTGGCACAGTCTGTAGAAGAGACACAATTAAGACCGAAAGAGAATCATAATAGAGGTAGAGTAAAAGAGAGATATTTGAAATTAAACCAGAAGGTGAGAGTGAAGAACCATCACCATAAATGGTTAAAATGATTACCAGGAAGAGTGGTGAAGATATGTGGTTCTTGCATATTGATCATATTTTACCTACAGACATGGAAGGAGTTGAAGGTGGGAATGATTCAATTATTTCTGACTCATCAGATAGTTTTGATACACCAGTAGCAAAT
This sequence comes from Pristiophorus japonicus, assembly GCF_044704955.1. Taxonomy (NCBI): domain Eukaryota; kingdom Metazoa; phylum Chordata; class Chondrichthyes; family Pristiophoridae; genus Pristiophorus; species Pristiophorus japonicus. The sequence continues at coordinate 33,826,123 of NC_091983.1, forward strand.
CCTAAATCCAATGTACTGGAAATAAATCCAGGAGAGAATCAGAATGAAAGTCTGAGTCCGAGTCAGGAAAACAAAGAGCCTGAAATTAGAGTGAGTTCAAATGAAAATCAAGGAAATTCCATGGAGGAAAATGTTCCTCAGGATGAGCCTCGAATGAGTGTGAAATCGACACCATGTTTGGAAGGCTCTGTTTGAGAGTGAAGGTATCCTCTTCGAAACAGAAAACAAGTGGTAACGTTAAATTTGTAACTATAGAAAAAAAAAGTTTATATCCTGTGTTATGCATGAAAGTTATGTATGATGTTTGTTATGATGGCTTCTTCATTAAGGAGGGAGAAATGTAATGTCTGTAAGTTTGTAATATTTGTAGCTCCACACGGTGGATGTGGCCGTATTGTGTACTGCAACTGCATAGTTAATAATAAACAGAACCAGGCACATTTCCGGAGGCTTCCGAGAGAGCTGCCTGCCATGTTAGAAGCTGTGTGTGCTTGTGTTCTGTGAATATATCAGAAACATCGTGGGCTGGATTTTTGGCTTTTTGTATTTTTGCTTGTTTTTAGGCGCAATTCGTGGTGGAGAGAAAAATTTAGCACCGGGTTAATGTTAGCGCCAGAGCGAGGAACTTTCGCTGAATGAAAGTTCACGAAAAGCGTTAGCATTAGTGTTGAACCACAGATTTTGTCTGCTCGGCGCTGAAAAAATTGTTCGTTCTGCACATGCGCAATTTTTTTTTAACGCGTTTCTGGTCTGGTCTCCTGTCACAAACATTAATGCAGGGCGCAGCCGCGCGCTTGCACAGTACAACCAGGGCTGAATCAACCTTTTCAGATTTGGATTTTGATCCTGGAGGACGATGATTCCAGACAACGTGCCAGGCGATTCGGCCACGAGGTGAATGAAGCTCTAATGGGGGCTGTGGAAAGAAGATGGCAGGAGTCGCATCTTTGGGGTGGTTCTAAACCACTGCCATCGATATTTAAAAGGATTTGGAGGATAGCAGAGGAAGTCTCTGCCTCAGACAATGTGGCCAGGACTGTCACACAGTGCCGAAAGAAGTGTGAAGATCTGACAAGGATCATCAGAGTGAGTACAATTTTTATTCATGCACTCCTTCATTACTTCAATTAGAAATCTGACACACTATTTGTTCTCATGCTGTTGGTGCATCTCAGCACTCTGTGGGTTGCCTCCTAAAATGCATAACACATAGGTAGGCTTAGTTCGACACCCTATTTGCCATGAATCATCTGAACACATTATTAAGATTGCTTTCTGAGATCTCATAAGATGGCTCCCCACTTCGATGTCGTCCTGATGAACCATGTGCAACTTCCAAGGCCATTAAACAGAGGACTCTATTACATTCAGACAGTATGGTATAAGTGCTTTGGTAGCTATCTGTTCCACAAGAGCAGATAGACCGTCTTGTAACCATTCCCATTTTCATCTTTGTAGGCAAAGAAATCTCATAATCGCCGTGAGTAGGTGCGGACAGGCGGCGGTCTGCCTCAGACCCTGCCACTCATGGACGTCGAGGAGAGAGTGGCAGGCCTCATCGGCATCACAGGTCGGGCAGCTGCCACTGAGGGCACTGACCCCGATTCAGATATTGAGGGTAAGTCTTGCATAATCCCTGGCTGGGTGGGGCAATGTCCTGCAGTGTCTCTGGACTAGATATAATGGAGCAACGGTGGTCCTTCAAATGAGCTTGTGCCATGTGACCTTCCTCATGTCACCCTGCCCCCTCCCCTGCTGCTAATCACTCGACTGTTGCTTTCTACTTCCAGATGACCAGCCACAGGCGCAGCATCCCTCAAGGGACCACTCCACATCAGGCCATCATCTAGAGGAAGAGGAAGAGGATACTGATGAGCCGACTCCAGCACAGCATCCTACGACTCCTGCTCCACCACCGGCACTCCGCTCCTCTGAGGACAACGTGACGTTCTCGGTGTTCAAGGAACCCGAGGCTCCTGGGACCAGTGGCATGCAGCAAAGCAATGCTGGGGTTGAATCCCGCATGCCATCTCTCCGGAGGGTGAGTCGGCAAAGTCGGTCTGCTGACAGACAGACAGACATGGAACTGGACATGGTGGGAATGTCCAGGGAGAGCATCCAGGTCACCCGTCAGCTCCTTGATGTCTTGGGTAGGATTCCTGTGATCAGTGACAATCTAAAAGTGACCATTATGGAGGTAGGGTCGCAGATTGTCAGTGCGAGCCGTGATACCAGCGAGGCCATCAATACCCACACGAGGCTAGTGGCCTCCAGCAGTGACAGTGGAGTCATGGACAGTGTGGCGTGAGCCCTTCTAGAATATGGCACATCACAGGCACAAGCTCTGCTTCAACTTGGACAGGTGATGCAGTCCATGCCTGCCTCCATACTCTCTGCGTTCCCCACTGTCACACGGGGAAGTGATGGTTCCAAAGCAGGCCAGCAAGGTGCTCCGGTTGCTAGGGACCAGCCCCGTTGGCGACTGAGTGGCTTCAGGGATATGGGAGATGGTGTTATTCCTCCAGATGACAGCACTCCGTCTCCCCCACCTCAGTTGCCAACCCAGCATCAGCGACGGTTGTCACCCAAACCACCTGTGACTGACGATGTCGATGAACAAGCTAGCTAGTCAGAAGCCAGGCCTTCCATGCCACACTACTTCCAGTGCATCCCCAGAGGCTGTGTCTCCCCCCCAACACAACAGCGCTCTGGCAGCCTTGCTGCACGCCATCTTGGTGCCACTTTGGGCAGGAGCAGCAGGCAAGGGAGGTTGATGAGGGGAAGGGGGCAATAGATGGTGGGAAAAAATAGTGGGGCAGGATATGATGTTGTTGCATTATGTTGTTGATGCTAGATGCATCGTATGTTTTATGTTACAGTATTATTATGTTACAGATTATGTTACAGTATCACACTAGATCATGTTTTGATAATACTGTTGAATTATCACACTGCTGGATGCTGCTCATTTTATTTTATATTATTTTATTTAAGTCTCACAATTACATGACAAAGTTTATAACGTTACAATGTTCAATAATTTTTTTCTTTACCAGAACCATTTATGTGTAGTGTCTCATTTGCAGAATAAGAGGAGGAATAGTCAACATGGATTGAGTGGCCAGGCAATGCTCAAACGTGCCGTTCACTCTTCAAGCAAAGCGTTCAATTATGAACTGCCAATGTAAGGCTTTTGCAGTGGCAAAATCTCCACAATGCCTCCCCTGTGGTTGTGGTGGTGGCATGGGTTCCTCGCCAGGCTCCTCTTCCTCGACTTCCTCCTCCTGCTCCTCCACCCACCCCCCCACTCCCCCTTCTCCAGAGGTGGTCCTGCATCCCCATTGGCAATTCCTGTCCCCTCATGATGGCTAAGTGGCGTAGCATGCAGCACACCACAATGAACTCAGAGACCTGCTGAGGGGAGTATTGCAGGCAGCCTCCAGAGTCGTCTAGGCATCAGAAGCGCTGCTTGAGCACTCCATGATGATGTTGTGTGTGGCTGCGTGGCTCTCATTATAGCGATGCTCGGCCTCTGTCTGAGGGTTCTGGAGGGGGGGTCATGAGCCAGGTGGCGAGGCCATAACCTTTGTCCCGCAGCATGCAGCTCTGGCCTTGTGGTTGATGCTGGAACATGCGTGAGACGATTGCTCTCTCGCAAGATGAAAGCATCATGGATGCTCCCTGGATATTGGGCATTGAATGCCATGATGCACTGAGTATGTTCGCAGAAGATCTGTACGTTCATGGAGAGTGTGGTGTCCCTGCACCGTACTCCAAACTCACACGAGGCATATAATGCAGACACAGTCAATACGTGACCTTAGCCTTTATTCCCGGGACCAAAGAGTGCTGACCCCAGGTGGGACCTCCCCTTTTATACCTGGAAACCCAGGTGAGGAGTGTCTCCCACAAGTTCATCCCCTGTGGCCAGGGTGTGCATTTCTAGGGTATAGGTACAGTGTACAGGAGTTGCATGAAGGTTACAGTTACATGAAGATTACCATTGCATGATGGTTACATACTTGACATCACCTCCCCCCTTACGTCTTTTTGTGTCAAAGGTTAAGTCTTTCAGGTGGTCGACGCTCTCTCGTGGAGCGCCACAGTTGGAGCTCTGGTGGCTGAGCCTTGGCAATCGTCTCTGTCACCTGAGGTGATTCCGGCCTGTCGGGCTAGCCGCAGGGACTGTGCATGCTGTGGACTGTCCTCGTTGCTCGTCCACTGGCAGTGGTGTGGGTGACATCTCATGCTCTTCTTCAGGTTCCTCCGTGTCAATGCTGAACCTTTTCTTTACTTGGTCCAAGTGTTTGCGGCATATCTGCCCATTGTTCAGTCTGACCACTATGACCCTATTCCCTTCTTTGCTGATTACTGTGCCCTCAAGCCACTTGGGCCCCAAAGCATGGTTAAGAACAAATAGCGGGTCATCTATTTCTATACACCTCCCCCTTGAGTTTCGATCATGGAACTCGGTTTTGGACTGGCGCTTGCCCTCATCAATGTCTGCCAGGGCTGGGTGAATGAGGGACAGCCGCGTTTCAAGCGTGCATTTCATGAGGAGTTCCGCTGGCAGGACTCCCGTGAGCGAGTGCGGGCGGAACCTGTAGGCCAGCAGGAGGCGCGATAGGCGGTACTGAAGGGAGGGTCCTTGGATGCGTAGCATGCCCTGTTTTATGATTTGGACCGCACGTTCCACCTGGCCATTGGAAGCCGGCTTGAACGGCGCTGTCCGGATGTGTTTGACACCATTGTCCGACCTAAACTCCTGGAATTCATGGCTGGTGAAACATGGGCCATTGTCGCTGACCAGGATGTCCGGCAAGCCGTGGGTCGCGAAAACCGTACGCAGACTCTCCACGGTGATGGATGTCGTGCACAAGTTTAATATGATGCACTCGATCCAGTTCGAGTATGCATCGACAACGATCAGAAACATTTTCCCAATGAACGGGCCCGCATAGTCTACGTGAATATGTGACCATGGCCTGGTGGGCCAGGGCCACAGGCTGAGTGGGGCCTCCCTGGGGGCATTGCCCAGCTGGGCACACGTCGTGCACCTGCAAACCCAGTGTTTCAGGTCTGAGTCAATCCCCGGCCACCACACATGTGACCGGGCAATGGCCTTCATTAACACGATACCAGGGTGCTCGCTGTGGAGTTCCCTGATGAGCACTTTCCTTCCTTTCTGGGGCATGACTACCCAGCTGCCCCATAGCAGGCAGTTGGCTTGGATGGAGAGCTCATCCATCCGTCTCTGAACCGGTCTGACCTCCTCGGGGCACACCCCATGTGCGGGCGCCCAATCCCCAGTCAGAACACATTTCTTTATCATGGATAGGAGGGGGTCTCTGTTCGTCCAGAGTTTGATCTGGCGGGCTGTGATGGGGGTGCCTGCGGTGTCAAAAGCCTCAACGGCCATGACCATCTCAGCGCTTTGCTCCGACGCCCCCTCAGTGGTGGCTAGTGGGAGCCTGCTGAGCGCGTCAGCGCAATTTTCAGTGCCTGGCCACTGCCGTATGGTGTAGTCATACGCAGCCAGCGTGATGGCCCATCGCTGTATGCGAGCTGATGCATTCGCATTGACAGCCTTGCTGTCAGACAACAAGGATGTTAGCGGCTTGTGGTCCATCTCTTGCTCGAACCGTCTACTGAAAAGCTACTGGTGCATCTTTTTCACACCGTAAACACAAGCGAGTGCTTCCTTTTCGACCATGCCATATCCACGCTCTGCCTGGGAGAGCGACCTGAAGGCATAAGCCACCGGTTGGAATCGGCCGTCATCATTACCCTGCTGCAACACACACCCAACCCCGTAGGATGATGCATTGCACGTTAAAACTAGTTTTTTACAGGGGTCATACAAAGTCAACAGTTTGTTAGAACACAGCAGGTTCCTCGCCTTATTGAAAGCCCGTTCTTGACAGTCCCCCCAAAGCCATTCACAACCTTTATGCATGAGCATGTGTAACGGCTCCAACAATGCGCTTAAGTTCGGCAGAATCCCGAAATAGTTCAAAAGTCCCAGGAATGATCGCAACTCCGACGTGTTGCCGGGCCTGGGCGCCCGGCAGATCGCCTCCGTTTTTGATTCATTGGGCCGGATCCCGTCTGCGGCAACCCTCCTGCCCAAAAACTCGACCTCTGGGGCCAATAACACACACTTGGCCTTTTTCAGCCACAAGCCTGCCCGGTCCAGTTGGCGTAGCATCTCCTCCAGGTTGTGGCGGTGTTCCTCGGTATCTCGCCCCGTTATAAGGATGTCGTCTCAGAATACGATTGTTCCAGGAATGGATTTGAGCAAGCTTTCCATGTTTCTCTGAAAGATAGCTGCCGCCGAACGAATGCCAAACGGACACCTGTTGTAGATAAATAATCCCTTGTGCGTCGTGATGGTGGTCAGAGGCTTGGATTCTTCAGCCAGTTCCTGAGTCATGTAGGCCGAAGTGAGGTCCAGCTTCGTGAACAGTGTTAGCGCGGATGTTTTCCTGGAAGAATCACTCGACACTCGGGGTCGGTTCCAACATGAAAATGGCCTTTATTACGCCGGCGGGGAGAGAGCCTCTGGTTCAACTCCAGGCACTCCACTCCACCAAACAAAGAAATTCATCGATATTTATATGTTTTACAACAGTTCATTCCTGTTACTCAGCCCACATCAGCTGGACACAATCCAATCATAACGATTATAGATTACAAATCGATTCCACTGGGCCAATGGAATTAGCTCCCAGACACCAGGGGACTGCGTGATCATCTCATGTTTAGCTGGGACGTATTCATGGCCTTGTGATATTCTCCAGAGCCCCTTATCTCTACTGTCCTTGGGTTGTGCTTGCACCTAACCTCCTTATCCTTACATAGTCACAGGAATTTCTTTGTTCAGTATTCTGCTAGGGCATCTTGTCTGTGGTTTGTTGATTAAGGATGTTCTACTGAGCTCACCCTTTCCAGTGTTCCTGTACATGGAATTGCAGTGTCATCAGCTACCCAAAAATGTAGTCAAGCTAACAGTTAGCTGAATTCCCCTAGTCCCTTCAGAGTGCAATTATCCAGTGTCCCCTTCAGTTTGGCCAACTGAGCCAGATGTGGGCTGTCTACCCAGTCTGGCAACTCCCCTCTTTGGATCTGATCAAGATTGTGCCGTGTCTGTCCCACCATCCATAGGCCATAAGCGTGACAGAGTTGCCCCTGTCTAAGTTTTCCGGTATCTTCTCTCTCTCTGTCAATAAGGTGATTGATTGTTTTTGCGTGAGCTTCCAGGACCGAGATGCCATCCCATGGGATTTCGCCACCCTCTCTTCCTAGTTCGGCTTGATCTTCCTGATTCCGCTCTGCCCGTTCTAATCGTCCCTTCATCACCCCTTTAAGCTACTTCACCCTTTCATTTAGCCCTTGTATGTCCAGTGAGTTTACCATGGAGGTTCCGGCATTAAAACCGGTAGCAACATCATTAACTATTTCCCTCTTAGTCCTATGAACTGTCCTCGGAATCTACTGGCATCCATGGTATTGGCAGCCTGCTGCATTACAACTTTACTTAATACATTATACATTTTTCTTGCCTGCTCTGTACAATATTCCGGCATCTGTATAACTGAGATATTGATCAGAACAGGCACAATTTCATGCTTAACATTATCATACAATAGTTCACCCTCGTTGGACAGCACAATCCCATTTTCCGGTCCCCTTGTAATTGTTGGACATGGCAATTCCATGGGCAGTGTGGTGGTTCTTATGGGGCGCGGTGTCGGAGGGGGTGAGAAGCATACATACAACAATAGCGTGGGAGCCTCTATCTCCTCATAGTATCCACACAGCCCCACCCCCTTTCTGTAGGTGACTAACGGTTGTGGCTGGGCAGGAGGCGCGCAAATTATTCCAAAAGTACATTCATCGGGCCCCCCGGCCTCCCTTCGTCCAATGCAACTGCTCCTTGTACCCATGGAGCATTGCACACATACTCGATTCTCATCTGGATTCACTTGCAGCCACGTGTTAAAACAAGTTCTGTCCTTGCTCCAGTCCTTGGCTGCTGGAATGCATATTCCGTCAGTCAAAGTAAACAAAACCCCATAGTTCATGTAGCTGTGTCTTTCCTGCGCGTGCTGTATCTCTCGTCGTCCGTCTGTATTATCCAGTGTTTGTGTGGGTCTTGAGGTTCCCAGTATCATGAGTCCCCAGAGTCGAAGTCGCCACTGCGGTCCCATCTCGGTGAGTGTTTTATCTGCAAATTTTAAACAGATAGCCTGGTCGTCACCAGGTGTTAGGTTCTGGTCTTCTTGTGTCGCGGTCACTCTGTGGAATCGGAGGTAAGGATTAGGTTATCCATATTCTTTATAGTCGTGCCATCTCTATCACTTCATGTCCCTGTCTGGGCTGCCGTCGGTTTTTCATTTGAGCCTGCTGTGCTCGAGCCTGCATGATGACCCATCTAAATATTATCCAAACTCCAATCAACACCAATGCCACTACTACTCCTCCAAACATCGCAGTCTGATTTACTGTTAGGTTGGGTTTGTGGACTACACATACCCACCGTGGGGTACATTGGCTCTATTGCCATAGGTGATGGTGCTATGACTGCGCACTGCACTATCCGTCTGGTCCCGTTTTTTAAAATCTCTTCCAGCCTATTTATCTTAGCTTTTAACTCTTGACCAGCTAGTTTGTTTTATTTTTATTCTGACTATCCCACCATTTCCTCTGTCTGTCAGGTGACTCTTCTTTATTTTATTAAGAAATTCAAATTAGTAAGGTCCAGTGGAAAACAGCTGTCAATGGAAAGGGTTAACTCCTTTACAGGTTTGTAAGAAGGCCCGATGTCATTACGTGACTTCGCATAATCGTCCAAATCTTTGTGCCTTCAAAATTTGCTTAGGAATTAGGAATCCGTTAAACAACAGAAATCATTAGTAAAGTGGTCATAATAAAACTCTTCTCATCGGGAAAGACAGCATTTTAGATTAAACTCCAATTTTTTCCTTAACTTCTAATTCAAGTACTTGCCAAAGATTTTTTTTTTAATTGATTTAAAACGAGACCACACATTTTTAATAGTTATTTTGTTTACTGAAATCCAATTTTAAAATTCAGTAAGATTTTCTAATTCCCAGTTTTTTTTTTCTTTCTGTGCTGAGTTCGCATAGCTTAGATCTTTTCTCCTCATTATTTTCAAAACCCTCCTGCTTGTTTAGACTGTTCAGGACTTTTCTTGATAAACAATGTCCATTTTGGAAATCTTTCAAACTGCAGTGAAACTTTCTCGTAATTTAAAATCATTATCAATGTAAAGTGTCTTTTACCTCCTCCAATTTTTTTTTCTTTTCCCAATTAAACCAATATCTTTTTCACAGCCAATATCCACTAGTATTTAGTAAGTTATGTCTTTTTCTATCGCAAACACCTTTTTTTTTAAAGAGATCAGATTTAACTTTTTGTTTTAAATGTATCGCATTTTGTTTTGCCTTTTCTTAACCAGTGGTACTTGAAACCTTTACAACAAAATTAATTCTTCACTGTTCCCATCCTAATTTCTGCTCCCCTTTTGTAGAATCTATATTTATTGTTGAATTACAAAATGTCAAATATGGTAATACTGTTTTTTTTTGTGCCTAACCTGTTTTAGAAGCTGATCAAAAACTCAAATCTTTTGCTCTATAACTTCAATCTTGTGGTACTATATCTCATAAATTACATCTTTTTTAAGCTTCAGCTTCTGACGCAGTATGTGTACTTTTATTAAAAAGGCTTCCAAACCCAAGATTTTCCAATACAACCAAAATGTTTATCAATGAGAATCACCTGAAATGTCTCAAAATCCCAATTCAAATATTGTACTGCCAATCTGTTATTTAAAAATCTCTTCACTGAGCTAGAAGCTTTCGCGTCAAGGTTTTACACAAAGGAAAATGGGAGCGTACTTCCCCAGCCTGCAGCCTCGAGACACCCACACAGGCTTCTTTTTTTTTAAGGCATTACAGCTTCCCTTCTCTGTTCTTTATCTCATTCCTAGACAGACATTCACAAATGTCTCTTTTCATTCAACAAAGTTTATTGTTTGGCTGGCTCTATTCTTGGATCCATACTTCACTTAAGATAATCACTATCAGGTTTGTTTTAATTTCTTACATATTGATTAACTTCCTCTGTTAATTTTACGTGGGCTCGAAGAATCAAGACCATGGCTTTTTCATCTTTATCTTTCCTTTCCTTCTCCCACCATTCCCGCTGATTTGCTGGCGGGTCCTGGGGGTTCCATCCTGATTTAATCATTCTCTCAATTAGTTTCTTTTGGGTTTTTTTCCACCAGGTGGCGGGTAAGGGATCCTTATGGTCCCCACTCGAGGTTATTTGCTTTATTGGCCATTCCTGGGTAGGACTAGAATCATTAGGAATCTACTCTCAGAGGTCCGCTTTCTATCTAGCGTAACTTGTAGTAGACCGTCTCCTGGCTACTGTCAGGTCACAAGTCTGCTATTACACAAACTTATACAATTCTTAAAATGCATTTAAGCAATTCCCGCAGTGCCCTACGCCTCCTTAATGACTACCTACCACCGTTTTGTCTGTCAGTCCGACCCTGTTCACAGGTTTGGTTTCCGTTGGTCGCTGTGCACCGCTTGGTCCTCGGGGTATATTTTAAAATTTCACAACTGGGTCCGGGAAATCTCGCTCGGTATCACAATCCCACCGTCTAAGTGTGTTCCTTACGCCTACTTAATTCCTGGCCGTCACGTGGGACAAAAGTCCTCTTAATACAGGCTCAGGCTAAGCGTCTGAGATATTAGACCGTCTCCTCGTGTCGATCAACCGGCATCCATCTTCAACACCCTTTCTAATACTTTTTTTTTATACTCACCCGGGTTTTTCCAAGGGCGTCCAGCGACTTCGTATCCTGCCGACTACGCCATTGTTAGCGCAAATGTTTTCCTGGAAGAATCACTTGACACTCTGGGTCAGTTCCAACACCAAAACGGCCTTTATTATGCCGGTGGGGAGAGAGCCTCTGGTCCAACTCCAGGCACCCCACTCCACCGAACAAAGAAATTCATCGATATTTATATATTTTACAATAGTTCATTCCAGTTACTCAGCCCACATCGGCTGGGCACAATCCAATCATAACGATTATAGATTACAAATCGATTCCACTGGGCCAATGGAATTAGCCCCCAGGCACCAGGGGACTGCGTTATCATCTCATGTTTTAGCTGGGGCTTATTCATGGTCTTGTAATATTCTCCAGACCCCCTTATCTCTACTGTCCTTGGGTTCTGCTTGCACCTAACCTCCTTACCCTTACACAGTCACAGGAATTTCTTTGTTCAGTATTCTGCTAGGACATCTTGTCTGTGGTTTGTTGATTAAGGACGTTCTGCTGAGCTCGCCCTTTCCAGTGTTCCTGTACACGGAACTGCAGTGTCATCAGCGACCCAAAAATGTAGTCAAGCTAACATTTAGCTGAATTCCCCTAGTGGTTTGCGGAATCCCTGGCAGCCATTTTATATCTGGCTACCATTTTACACATACATACATGCATACATATATTCAGCAGGTGCCACTGCCTTTTAAAGCGCCCTACAACAAACAGCTTGCCACCTGCCAGCGTGGCAAAAAGGTCCTCTGCTCTCGGGGGTGGGTATTAGTCTTGCAGCCACACTCGGTTGATGGTGGCTTTGTAGTCGCCACAAATCCTGACCGACCCTTCTGCTTTAAGGACAGGAATGATGGGAATTGCCGAGTCGCTGAATTTAATGGCCGAAATTATGCCCTCTCTGAGTAGCCTGTCCAGTTCACTTTCAATTTTCTCATGCATCACATACGGCACTGCTCTGGCTTTGTGGTGCAGTGGTCTGGTGTCCGGAGTGATGCGGATCACTAATTTAGTGCCCTTGAACGTTCTGACACCGGGTTGAAACAGTGACCCGAATTTTTGTAGGACCTGTGAGCATGAACTTTGCTCCACAGATGAAATGGCATGCACATCCCCCCACTTCCAATTCATCTCAGCTTGCCAACTCCTCCCCAAGAGCGCGGGGCCATTTCCCGGGACGATCCAGAGTGGCAGCCGGTTCTATGATCCATTATGTGTTACCACCAAGTTTGCACTGCCTAGCACTGGGATAATCTCTTTGATGTACGTCCATAGCTGCGTGTCAATGCGGTCCAGTTTGGGCCTGCTAGCTCTGTGTGGCCATAGTCTCTCAAATTGCTGGGCGCTCATAAGTGACTGGCTAGCTCCCGTATTCAGCTCCATGCGCACTGGAATGCCATTCAATAAAACTTTCATCATAATGGGTGGCGTTTTAGTATATGCTCTGTGGACGTCAGCCACATGAACCCACTGAACTTCAGTATCCATAGTTTTCTCCAGGCATCATCCTGCATTGCAGCCCCCTCGTCTGGTTCCCCTGTCTCGCAGATTAGCCTTGCTACAGCCTTTTTGCACATCCTGGCCAAGTGTCCACTGACGTTACAAATCCTACAGGTATATTGCTGAAACCTGCAGCTTTTCGCAGTATGTCTACCCCTGCACCTCCAGCATGAGCTGAGATTTTTGTTAACAAAAGGACTTTCACCAGGCATTCCTCTCTGATTGCCGATTTGGTTGTTTCTAAGCACTCTGATGGTGGGTGTTAATGGTGCCATCGCGGGCCGAATTGTTCCTCTTGATGGCGTGAATTGCTGATCCCCTTTCCATTGTCCCTGTTGCGGGCCCGCCCTAGAGTCTGTTGCTGCCTGGGCGGTTTCGAAATTCCCTCGCCTGTCTGCGGGGTCCCGAGCCGCGTTCACCATGTTAACTCCATGGTCCATCGCCACGTTAGGACCAGGGCTGCGTGCGTAAATTAGCTTGGTTTCTTTCCCTGCCATGAAGGACTGAGCTTTCAACGCCGCCCCTTCTAAAGTCAAGTCCTTGGTCTCTATGAGCTTCCTGAAAATTCCGGCATGATTACTGCCCTCAATGAAGAAATCCCTTAACATCTCCCCCCTGCAGGCGTCTGTGAACTTACAGAGACTGGCCAAGCGCCGCAGGTCCGCAACGAAGTCCAAGATGTATCATCCCTCCCGATGCCAGTGTGTGTAGAACCGGTGGCAGGCCATGTGTACGCCACTCGCGGGCTTGAGATGCTCACTGATCAGCTGGCTGAGCTCTTCAAAGGACTTGTCCACTGGCTTTTGGGGTGCGAGCAGGTCTTTCATCAGTGTATACATCTGTGATCCGCAGCTGGTCAGTAGATGCGCCCTCCATTTGTCAGCCGCTGCCGCTCCCAGCCAGTCCTTCGTGACAAAGCTCTGCTGGAGTTTCTCCACAAAGTCGTCCCAGTCCTCACCCACACAGTAACGTTCCTCTGTGCTACCGGTGGCCATCCTCGTAGTTCGGTGATTCCCGTTTCTCGTCGCCAAATGTGGTGTCCCTGCATCGTACTACAAACTCACACGAGGCATGTACTGCAGACACAGTCACTACATGACCTTCCTTTATTTCCAGGACCAAGGAGTGCTGACCCTGGGTGGGACTTCCCCTTTTATACCTGGAAACCTAAGTGAGGAGTGTCTCCCACAAGTTTACCCCCTATGGTCAGGGTGTGCATTTCTAGGGTATAAGTACAGTGTACAGGACTTGCATGAAGGTTACAGTTACATGAAGATTACCGTTGCATGATGGTTACATACATGACAGAGTGAAATCCCTTTCGGTTTCGGAAAACCTCTGCATTCTTTAAAGATGCTCGCAGGGCGATGTGCGTACAGCCAAGGGCACCCTGAACCTTGGGGAAGCCAGCAAATCATCCAAAACCTATAGGGCTAGACTTTCCACTTCACATCGCTGGAACATCACCCCCATATCGCCTAAAACGGCCCGCTATCGCCCATTTTGACTGAAAAGTGGAAAGTTAGGCTGGAACTTCGCCCAAAAATTCTCCTCCCCCAACTTTCGGCTCACATCACTGAGGTGATCGCCCGCATATCTCCCAGCCCAACTTTCATCACATCACCGGCACATTGCCAGGCTGATAGCTCGCCGAGAATATCGCTGGAGAATAGTTTCTTTTTCCTGGCCTTCTCACAGAACTTGGCACTACGGATGCCATTTTGAACGTCGGAGGAAGGCAGAAGGCTGCTAAAACAAGGGGCTTTTAACATCCTTTTACTGACAGATCCACTCACATTTAGACTTATATTTATATTTAAATGTACAACAGTTGCATTAATGTTTTAACTTAACTTTACTTACATTATTAAAAGACAATGCACAACAATTGTAAGATTCAACAAAATGTTATTATTAACAATTTCAATTTTAAACACCACCCCACCCCCACCCCCACTCACGCCCCCAACAGCAACAGTAACAAAAAGAACAAGAAAACCATGAACAACAATAACACCCCCCTCCCTACTGCGGCGACGTTTCCCTCCAGATCCTGGACCCCCCAATGTCCTAGCCCCATCCGGCCGTTTTGGTCCTCTGGTACCGAGACGATGCGGGTGTGCAGTGGGCAATGCCAAGACTTCCTGCCGTGGTGGGGGTGATGGTGGCGCGATCGGCTGTTTGGGGGGGTGTTGGAGGGGAAGATGAAGCACGCACAGGGGCATCATCTTCCAAGTCAGAAGGAAGTGCTTCCTCCTGACTTGCTTGTGTGCTGGAGGTTGTGCTTCGATCGATCACGGCACCTTGGGGTGCAGCGCCGAGCTCAGCCAGCAACGCATACCGCATGGCATTGGTGGCAACGGTCTGTGCACGCATCTCCTCCAGGTTCTGCTACATTGCCTCCACTTGGACAGCAGACAGCCGGGAAAATTCCCACGCGAACCGCACAAACTCCTGGAGATGCTCGCGAATTAGCTTGACCGTTTCCTCGCACAGGGAGGTCAAGCCCTCTATCTGATCGTCCACTGCAGGCGAGTACTGAGCTCGCTGACCCGACCTCCGTGGGGTCGGCGTGCGCACTATAACGCGCCTTGGCTTTGCCGGCTGCACACCGCTTGGTCCCGGTGCCTCGTCAGTTGCAATAGCATCTTCCACGGTGGCCGCAGGTTCATCCCCCTCTGTGGCTTCCTCCATTTCTTCCTCCTCCTCCGGCTCAGTCGTTTCCTCCTCCTCCTCCTGTGCACCCTCCACTTGTGCCTCTGGTTGACCTTCAAAGCACAATTGAGCCTATTGAGCTTATTAGAACAGAAGGGTACACATTACCCACAAGACTGTACATATTAATGTATCATGTGGAATTAACTGCCCTAGAAAACCTGTTGCAGATGCACATAGTGATTTATGCGGAGCGCACCGAGAAGGGGATAGTTGGCCAGATGACCTTCCCCTGTTCTTATTGCTTATGTTCTTATGTTGTCAACCTGAGAGTAGCACAAAGGCTGCATTCATGACATGACATGACATGATATGACATTACATCATCCGTATATTGCATTTTAATTAAATGATGTTACATTACTTTAAAACTGTTTCACACATTACTCATGTGACGCATGGGAGGGTCCCGCAACACCACGCGTGGTGGTCGAGCGACTGGTGGTCTCCACCAGCGCTGCTGCACGCTCCTCCAGCTCACTTAAAGTCTGCATGTAAGCAGGGCCCCCTCCGGTGCATCTCCGCTGCGCCCTATTGTTAGATATCTTCTTCTGCCGACGTGAAAAGAGCATGGCATAAGCTAATTGACTAGGTAGTTTCATGGAAAAACAACAGCTTCAAATGTTACATGCAAATGAGATCCACAATTAATGCACGGTTATAACAAAGATCAGCGTGTTTTGGAGCTACATATGTAGGCATATGTATGTATGTAAGAATTTTCAAAATGTAATTCAATCCAGGAGATTTACTATTACAGTTTTAATTACAATCTTCATCAATACAACATCAAATCTGTACTTACTCTAGCTGATGCCACAAGGCTGTTCCAGTGCTTCCGGCACTGGTCAGGCCCCCTCGCCTTGTGGGACGTCGAGCAGATGATGTCCGCAATCTCGGACCACAGCTTCCTGTATGCCTGGGGTGGAGGTTTGCTCTCAGTACCTCAGGTAAGTTCTGCCCACCTGGAGTGGATCTCCTCTTTGGCCTCATCAGAAAACGGCTTTGGCCTTTTCCAACTCCCATCCACGCTCTCGGATGACAATGATGATGACATCTCTACAATTTATCCAAATCTCCAATTCTCACCAAAAACACTTTATCCAACTCTACAATGGCTTATCAAACGTTTATCAAAATGGTTTATCAAAACTCCACAAATCTCCTCTCTACAACTCCAAAAACTCTCTCCTTTATCTCTCCTCTCTCTCTCCCCAACGGCCTTCTGCGCATGTGTGGGTGACCCCTGACCTCTTGAAATGCGGGAAAACCTGTCACCAAAAAAAAAATCGCATGCGCAGAAGGCCGTTGCTAGGGAAGCTTTTTCCTTCCACATCGCTGGCCATTCATTGGGCGAGCATCACATCGCTGACAATTTGCATTGCCCATTTGACATCGCTCGCCTATCACCGATTGGAAAATCGCCATCCAAAAAATGGGGATGAGCCAACATTCGGTAAGGCTGGGACATCGAACATCTCTGGAACATTGCCCATAGCCTTCTCATTTTGGGTCTCCCTGGTCATTGGGAAGTTTATGAAGTCTATTCTGCATGAGTTCAGTGCATTAGTCACCTGGCAAATGCAGCAATGTGTAGCTCCAATGTGGGTATTGACTGCCATGATGCGTTGAGTATGGTCGCAGATGCTCTGTATGTTCAGAGAGTGGAATCCCTTCCAGTTTTGGAAAACCTCTGGATTCTGTAAAGGTGCTCGCAGGGCGATGTGCGTACAATCAATGGCACCCTGAACCTTGGGAAAGCCAGCAAATTGTCCAAAACCTATAGCCCTCTCATTCTGTCCCTCCCTTGTCATTGGGAAGTTTATGAAGTCTATCCTGCGTGTGTACAGTGCAGTAGTCACCTGTTAATGCAGCAATGTGCCGCGAGATGGTGCATATGTCCCCCGCTGATGCCTGAAAGGAGCCGGAGGCATAGAAGGCAAGAAGGCAGAAGTTGCCTTCACCTCGACGGGCAGTGCAGTCCTGTTGCCGCTGGTAGACTGTAGCTCTGCCTGTATGAGCTGGCATATCTCTGTGACCACCTCTTTTTGGAAGTGCAGCCTTCTAACGCACTGTGGCTCAGAGAGCTGGAGGTATGAATGATGTTCCCTGTAAACTCGTGGGGGGTAAGTCCTCCTCCCCATACGTCTGCGACCTCTTTGATTACGTTGCAAATGATCAACAATAAGCCTTCTTCCAACTTGAAGCCGTATGAATATAGCAGCCAGGATTACTGGCTCCCGACTTAGCATGGCCCGCGTCTTTTAAAACGTCCTTAAATGTCCTTTATAAAACAAACTAGAAACTCACATAAACTTCACAATTAAAAGTATGCAGTAACTCAGCGTTCTTCTCCCAATGCTTTTAATCACTGTCAACTGCAACTTTCTCCTTCGCTTTCAACATGGCGCCGTTAGCACCTGGTGCGCCCTGGGTCCCTCTGGTTTTCTGGGCGACGTTAAATCGGGCAAAATGCTGGAAAGTTATGCCCAGGGCGCTTGCGCAGCAATGCATGAAGATTTACTTCATCCCAACGGTCAAAACAGCGGCAGGACAGTAAATTTTAGTGACATCGCAAGACCATCGGCAGGGCGTAAAATCTTGTGTGCCTCGTTTCACGCCAAAAAAAATCATTTTTTGTGCCCTGCCGAGGCACTAAACGGGGCGTAAATCAGCCTAAAATCCAACCCCTTATGTGGTTGTCAAGAAAAATAATTAGTTACTTACCGAAAATATTGCTCATTTTCAATCAGCTTTGCTCAGTGTACTTCCAAAGTAAATGGGATGATACTTCTTAAAGTAGGTTTCCCTCAGTTGTCAGTCCACAATAAGTCTCCAACCAGCAGAGTCTGATCTAGTTTGACTCCATGGTTGGGTTGTGCCATACCATTTTGAGGGATCTAGTTATGTTGAAACATATTTCATGGAAGCGTCCCAGAGTACTTAAGGAGGTGGCCTTGGAAATGCATTGACAGTTATTTTCCAACATTCCATAGACTCTGGATCAGTTCCTATGGAGTGGAGGGTAGCCAATGTAACCTCACTTTTTAAAAAAGGAGGGAGAGAGAAAACAGGGAATTATAGACCGGTCAGCCTGACATCGGTAGTGGGTAAAATGATGGAATCAATTATTAAGGATGTCATAGCAGCGCATTTGGAAAGAGGTAACATGATAGGTCCAAGTCAGCATGGATTTGTGAAAGGGAAATCATGCTTGACAAATCTTCTGGAATTTTTTGAGGATGTTTCCAGTAGAGTGGACAAGGGAGAACCAGTTGATGTGGTATATTTGGACTTTCAGAAGGCTTTCGACAAAGTTAAAGCACATGGGATTGGGGGTAGTGTGCTGAAGTGGATTGAGAACTGGTTGTCAGACAGGAAGCAAAGAGTAGGAGTAAATGGGTACTTTTCAGAATGGCAGGCAGTGACTAGTGGGGTACCGCAAGATTCTGTGCTGGGGCCCCAGCTGTTTACATTGTACATTAATGATTTAGACGAGGGCATTAAATGTAGTATCTCCAAATTTGCGCATGACACTAAGTTGGGTGGCAGTATGAGCTGCAAGGAGGATGCTATGAGGCTGCAGAGTGACTTGGATAGGTTAGGTGAGTGGGCAAATGCATGGCAGATGAAGTATAATGTGGATAAATGTGAGGTTAGCCACTTTGGTGGTAAAAACAGAGAGACAGACTATTATCTGAATGGTGGCAGATTAGGAAAAGGGGAGGTGCAACGAGACCTGGGTGTCATGGTACATCAGTCATTGAAGGTTGGCATGCAGGTACAGCAGACGGTTAAGAAAGCAAATGGCATGTTGGCCTTCATAGCGAGGGGATTTGAGTACAGGGGCAGGGAGGTGTTACTACAGTTGTACAGGGCCTTGGTGAGGCCACACCTGGAGTATTGTGTACAGTTATGGTCTCCTAACTTGAGGAAGGACATTCTTGCTATTGAGAGAGTGCAGCGAAGGTTCACCAGACTGATTCCCGGGATGGTGGGACTGACATATCAAGAAAGACTGGATCAACTGGGCTTGTATTCACTGGAGTTCAGAAGAATGAGAGGGGATCTCATAGAAACGTTTAAAATTCTGATGGGTTCAGACAGATTAAATGCAGGAAGAATGTTCCCAATGTTGGGGAAGTCCAGAACCAGGGGTCACAGTCTAAGGATAAGGGGTAAGCCATTTAGGACCGAGATGAGGAGAAACTTCTTCACCCAGAGATCTGTGGAATTCTCTACCACAGAAAGTTGTTGAGGCCAATTCACTAAATATATTCAAAAAGGAGTTAGATGTAGTCCTTACTACTAGGGGGATCAAGGGGTATGGCGGGAAAGCAGGAATGGGGTACTGAAGTTGCATGTTCAACCATGAATTCATTGAATGGCGGTGCAGGCTCGAAGGGCCGAATGGCCTATTCCTGCACCTATTTTCTATGTTTCTATGTTTCTATGTTGTTTTTGATATCTATATAGTGAAGGACAGTAAAGCTGACAAATTTACTGTTTTGCACTGAGTATTGTTCACCTACCTGCTCTATATTAAAAATAAATTGCCTGTTAATTTATAGCCGAGTTGATTTGTTAGACAAAGAAAATCATATGGTGACATATAATACCTTCCAGAGTTCTCTGGGCCTTCATATAGTTCACCTACATACTGGGGAGGTGAACGTACACTCCAGGTCATAGAGGATGCAAGATCCACTTACAGGAGTGGTTGTTACCAAAGAACCCAAATAGAACTTCATAAAACTCAAAAACACCTTCTTTTAAAAGCAGAACCTGTGGAATCTGAATCCCCAGGGGCAACATGTCCTGGCCAGCTTGTCAACATTGTCTTCCTCCTGATATCCCATGTCCAGCTTCTCCCGTGCCATGGGACTGTGTGTCAATAAGTGCATTCCCCTCTGGCTCACTCTTTAATTTCTGCAAGGTGGGCGATCTCTGGAATAGTGCTTCTGAGGGACTGAGTGAGTAACAATGCTTACAAAAGAAAAATACTGCAGATACTGGAAATCTGAAATAAAAACAGAAAATGCTGGAAATACTCAGCACCTGTGGAATGAGAAACAGTGGTTAATGTTTCAGGTTGATGACCCTTCTCATATTTCAGGTTCTGACGGACAGTTATCGGTCTGAAACGTTAACTCTGTTTCTCTCTCCACATATGCTGCCTGAGCTGCTGAGTATGTCCAGCATGTTCTGTTTTTATTTCTGGTTCTGCTTCCTCTGCATTCCTGCAGCCATTTAGGAATGCACTTTTAGGTTGTCAAATGCTGAACCTTTGGCTCAATAATTCTGCAGCTACCGATCTGCTCAATCATACCCTCACTTCCACCTTTGATGCCCTTGTCCCCAGTAAAAGCTTTGCTATCCCCCATCCTGGTCTTTCCTCCTGGCATAGATCCCAACTTCGCAACCTCAAGTCTAAAAAGTGCGACCTAGTAGGAAGAATAGTTGAGGCCTGAAGTGGTAACAAAAAGCGAAGTCACTTTACTGATTTTGAATTTCCTCATGAGGCCAGGGGGGAGTAGGTGTGCTCCTCTGGGACCCCACAGGGAATGTTCAGGGTTCCCGTGCTCCGGGATTTTCCCTCGTCTCCAATTACAAGGGCCTCCCGAATCCGTCCGATATTCCTCTCCAGCCTGGCAGCCAACTACCGGTTGCCGCCAGTTTCAGGAGGGAGACTGACTGAGGCTATGCAGAGGAGGCCTGGTGCTGAGGTCGAGACTGTTTGACACCCACCTCGGCACCCGCCCGCCTGACTTCCGCCCTCAGTTAAATGTGGGGTGCAGTACAATGAGAAAATGAAGAGCATTATATTTGACTCTTCCCAATCTCCTATAATGTCTACAGACTTACTTTCCAGGATTTGGGAGTTTCCTTCTCACAGGGGATGCGAGAACATTAGTCCACTAGCTCTCTCTTTCGTGTAATGGGTTATCTTTTACATAAGAACATAAGAAATAGGAGCAGGAATAGGCCATTTGGCCCCTCGAGCCTGCTCCGCCATTCAATAAGATCATGGCTGATCTGATCATGGATTCAGCTCCACTTCCCCGCCCGCTCCTCATAACCCTTTATCCCCTTATCGTTTAAGAAACTGTCTATTTCTGTCTTAAATTCATTCAATGTCTCAGTTCCCACAGCTCTCTGAGGCAGCAAATTCCACAGATTTACAACCCTCTGGGAGAAGAAATTTCTCCTCATCTCAGTTTTAAATGGGTGGCCCCTTGTTCTAAGATCATGCCGTCTAGTTCTTGTCTCGCCCCATCAGTGGAAACATCTGTCTGCATCCACCTTGTCAAACCGCCTCATAATCTTATACGTTTCGATAGGATCATCTCTCATTCTTCTGAATTCCAATGATTAGAGGCCCAACCTATTCAACCTTTCCTTATAAGTCAACCCCCTCATCTCCGGAATCAACCTAGTGAACCTTCTCTGAACTGCCTCCAAAGCAAGTATATCCTTTCTTAAATATGGAAACCAAAACTGCACTCAGTATTCCAGGTGTGGCCTCACCAATACCGTATATAACTGTAGCAAGACATCCCTGCTTTTATATTCCATCCCCTTTGCAATAAAGGCCAAGATACCATTGGCCTTCCTGATCACTTGCTGTACCTGCATACTATCCTTTTGTGTTTCATACACAAGTACCCCCAGGTCCTGTTGTACTGCAGCACTTTGCAATCTTTCTCCATTTAAATAATAACTTGCTCTTTGATTCTTTCTGCCAAAGTGCATGACCTCACGCTTTCCAACATTATATTCCATCTGCCAAATTTTTGCCCACTCACTTAGCCTGTCTATGTCCTTTTACAGATTTTGTGTCCTCCTCACACATTGCTTTTCCTCCCATCTTTGTATCATCAGCAAACTTGGCTACATTACACTCAGTCCCTTCTTCCAAGTCATTAATATAGATTGTAAATAGTTGGGGTCACAGCACTGATCCCTGTGGCACTCCACTAGTTGCTGATTGCCAACCAGAGAATGAACCATTTATCCCGACTCTCTGTTTTCTGTTAGTTAGCCGATCCTCTATCCATGCGAAAATATTACCCCCAACCCCATGAACTTTTATCTTGTGCAGTAACCTTTTATGTGGCATCTTGTCAAATGCCTTCTGGATGTCCAAATACACCACTGGTTCCCCTTTATCCACCCTGTTCGTTACATCCTCAAAGAATTCCAGCAAATTTGTCAAACATGACATCCCCTTCATAAATTGATGCTGACTCTGCCTGACCGAATTTTGCTTTTCCAAATGTCCTGCTATTGCTTCTTTAATAATGGACTCCAACATTTTCCCAACCGCAGATGTTAGGCTAACTGGTCTATAGTTTCCTGCTTTTTGTCTGCCTCCTTTTTTAAATATGGGCATTACATTTGCAGTTTTCCAATCTGCTGGGACCTCCCCAGAATCCAGGGAATTTTGGTAAATTACAACCAATGCATCCACAATCCCTGCTGCTACTTAAGACCTTAGGATGCAAGCCATCAGGTCCAGGGGATTTATCTGCCTTTAGTCCCATTATCTTACTGAGTACCAGCTCCTTTGTGATTGTGATTGTGTTAAGTTCCTCCCCCCCTATAGCCCCTTGACTATCCACTGTTGGAATATTGTTAGTATCAGAAAAATATTGCAAAAATTGAGAAAATGAGAATTCATGGAATCAACGAATGATACAGCACAGAAAGAAGCCATTGTGTCTGTGCCAGATCTTTGAAAGAGCTATCCAATTACTCCCACTCCACTGCTCTTTACCCGTTATCACTGGTTAGCATGACGTGCAGTAAAACCAGGTGTCACCATGCAGCCCATAATGGCAGTATTGACAAAGGCACCAAACCTTTGTATGTAAGGCTGTGACTAAAGGAACAGTTCGAGGTGAAGGCTGGGGTTTAAAGGGAATTGTGCTTACCTGCTGGGCATTGATGGTAAGCAGTTAAAGCACTTTAGGAGAATGAAGGAGAAGTCACTTTAAGTGGCAGATATGCTGAGTACAATATATTCTCAGAAGATGTAGCTGGCTCCTCTTAACTCGCCTGATCTGTTACGGTTTCAATATTTTCTGACACTGACTTTTCATACACAAGGTCCCACACAAGAGATTGATGTGCAAAGTTAGAGCACATGGGATTGGGGGTAGTGTACTGACATGGATTGAGAACTGGTTGTCAGACAGGAAGCAAAGAGTAGGAGTAAATGGGTACTTTTCAGAATGGCAGGCAGTGACTAGTGGGGTACCGCAAGGTTCTGTGCTGGGGCCCCAGCTGTTTACACTGTACATTAATGATTTAGATGAGGGGATTAAATGTAGTATCTCCAAATTTGCGGATGACACTAAGTTGGGTGGCAGTGTGAGCTGCGAGGAGGATGCTGTGAGGCTGCAGAGCGACTTGGATAGGTTAGGTGAGTGGGCAAATGCATGGCAGATGAAGTGTAATGTGGATAAATGTGAGGTTATCCACTTTGGTGGTAAAAACAGAGAGACAGACTATTATCTGAATGGTGACAGATTAGGAAAAGGGGAGGTGCAAAGAGACCTGGGTGTCATGGTACATCAGTCATTGAAGGTTGGCATGCAGGTGCAGCAGGCGGTTAAGAAAGCAAATGGCATGTTGGCCTTCATAGCAAGGGGATTTGAGTACAGGGGCAGGGAGGTGTTGCTACAGTTGTACAGGGCATTGGTGAGGCCACACCTGGAGTATTGTGTACAGTTTTGGTCTCCTAACCTGAGGAAGGACATTCTTGCTATTGAGGGAGTGCAGCGAAGGTTCACCAGACTGATTCCCGGGATGGCGGGACTGACCTATCAAGAAAGACTGGATCAACTGGGCTTGTATTCACTGGAGTTCAGAAGAATGAGAGGGGACCTCATAGAAACATATAAAATTCTGACGGGGTTAGACAGGTTAGATGCAGGAAGAATGTTCCCAATGTTGGGGAAGTCCAGAACCAGGGGTCACAGTCTAAGGATAAGGGGTAAGCCATTTAGGACCGAGATGCGGAGGAACTTCTTCACCCAGAGAGTGGTGAACCTGTGGAATTCTCTACCACAGAAAGTTGTTGAGGCCAATTCACTAAATATATTCAAAAAGGAGTTAGATGAGGTCCTTACTGCTAGGGGGATCAAGGGGTATGGCGAGAAAGCAGGAATGGGGTACTGAAGTTGAATGTTCAGCCATGAACTCATTGAATGGCGGTGCAGGCTAGAAGGGCCGAATGGCCTACTCCTGCACCTATTTTCTATGTTTCTATGTTTCTATGTAATCACTGGTTACCCTTACCATCTCCACCACTGCCCCTCAGCAAATCTGCTTTGGTGTCTGCATCATCTTGTTCCAAACAGTGCCTCCATCCTCTGCCTGACTTCATCCAGCAGCACCTACATAACGGCATAGGTCAACCTGGGAGCTCTCTGTCCTTCTTCAGACCTGACAGACTTTATTGTTCCGAAACCTTTCTGCCAGTCCTCCAATGAGATTTCCTGCACGCCCTCCTCTTTAAGCTGCAGCAGGTCGTTAAAACCAGCAACATCTTGCTAGTCCCCCTCCGTACCCTCCTGCTCCACCGCCACACCTATTCATATATGTCCACAAATCTTACTTTCATGTCTCCACAAGCAAATTATCTACTTTGATATTCAGTGATGAATGCTGTAAAGGAATGCCCAGCATCATTCCCAATCACTCGGATAAAGGCAAGGAATCGGGATGAGGAAGAGTGTCGCTGTCGTCTATCATCCAACATTTATGAAACAAAGCAAAATCAATATAAGAAAAGTCTTGGAAGATGACACCACACTTGTAGGGTCTTGCACAAGGCCAATCATAAAAAGAACACATTGTCCTTGAAAGTTTTATGATCGGTAGGCCAAATAGAAAAAACCTAAAAATTCTCATGACCTAATATTAAAACACTAATACACATTAAACTAAATCTGCAGAATAAGTAGATTTAGGAGGTTACAGACAGGGCGAGGTTAGAGACTGGTGACAGACATTACATCATTGCCAGTCTGTAAGAACAGACAAGGAATGTACTTGGCATAAGGCCAGATGCTCAGGAGGCCACCTGAGATATAAAGAATGAATAGAGATGTATCAGCAAAACAGTAAGAAAGTGAAGGACAGGCCGTGAAGGGAACAATGGACAAGAGATAGGTGACATTGTGCAGATGCATTAAAGGGGAATGATATATTGAATCAATGTAGTGACGTAGTAGGCTGATGCACTCACATATTACCTAGTTGTAGATAGAAAGTGCTGACATAATGGCATCACATTAGGAGGACGTGATTAACCCTATAAAAGATACTACACACCACAGCTCCATAGGGACTATGCCGCAATTAAAAAAAATGAACATAGTTAAGTGATATTTCTAATCTAAAAAACCTCATTAATTAAATCAGCTAATTGCTGAGTAGTTGCTGGGTGTGTTTTGCTCAGTTTTTAAAAAGTTTATTGCTGCTCGATAGTTCCGAGTCTATTAACTAGAGGCGTGGCAAGCAGCTCAGCCCCATGGAGTGCACGTCTTGTGACATGTGGGACGTCCTGAACGCTTCGCGCAGCCAGGATGACCACGTGTGCAGGAGGTGTCTCCAGCTGCATCAACTCGAGCTCTGCGTTTCGGAGCTTGAGCGGTGGCTGGAGTTACTGCGGTGGTCACCCCGCAGCTTAAGAGTGTGCAGGCAGAGAGGAAGTGCATGACCACCAGACAAAAGAGGAGGACTAGACAGGTAGTGCAGGAGTCCCCTGAGTCCATCTCGCTCTCAAACCAGTATTCTCTGAGTACCGGTGAGGGTGACGGTGCCTCTGGGGAGTGCAGCCAGAACCAAGTCCATGGCACCATGGATGGCTCAGCTGCACGGGGGTGGGGTGGGGAGGAAGAAGAATGGAAGAGCTATAGTTGTAGGGAATTCAGTAATCAGGGGATCAGACAGACATTTCTGCAGCAGCAGACATGACTCCAGGATGGTATCTTGCCTCCCTGGTGCCAGGGTTAAGGATGTCACCGAGCGGATGCAGAGCATTCTGCGGGGAGAGGGTGAACAGCCAGAAGTCATGATCCATATCGGGACCAATGACATAGGTAGAAAGAGGGATGAGGTACTGCAGGCAGAGTTTAGGGAGCTAGGAGAGAGATTAAAAAGCAGGACCTCAAAGGTAGTAATCTCCGGGTTACTGCCGGTGCCACGTGCTAGTGAGTACAGAAATAAGAGGATAGAGCAGATGAATGCGTGGCTGGAGAGATGGTGCAGGTGGGGGGGGGGGGCTTTAGATTCCTGAGGCATTGGGACCGTTTCTGGGGGAGGTCGGACCTGTACAAGCCGAACGGGTTGCACCTCAACAGAGCTGGGACCAGTATCCTCGTTGGGTGTTTGATAGTGCTGTTGGGGAGGGTTTAAACCAGCTTGGCAGGGGGATGAGAACCAGAGAATGGATTCAGTGGGGAGAGAAGCAAAGCTGGAATTGGGCAGCAGAGAAGTAGAAGTAGAAAGTGAATTTGGAAGACAGAGGAAACAATGGCTGGAACATAGATAACAGGGGAGTTTGGCAATACTAAATGCTATATTCAGGCAACTCTCGATTATCTGGGTCCCTCGGGGATTGGGCTATGCTGGGTAAATGATTTCTCCATTAGAGCGAGTTGACATTACAGTTAATGTTTATAGTACTGCAGGTGTGCTCTAACCAATAGCTGCAGCATATCTTCTAATCCTGGAATTCTAGTTCTCTAGATCTAAAGACCATTAGGCTTGTTGATTACTTCCTGTAACTGTTCATGGCATTTTAATGAATTATGAGTGGCAGTGGACCTGTGTGCGAGCAGCAGCAGGAGCTGAGGCAAGGCATGCGCTTAAAAGCAGCGTGGCAAGTGCAGGCTCGACAGTGGCAGTGGACCTGTGTGTGAGCAGCAGCGCGAACTGAGGCAAGGCAGAGCGCTTAAAAGCAAGGCTCAACAGGCAACATTCGAAAAGAACGTCAGAGTTTCAAAGTGACGTCACACGCAGAATTTTAAATGCCGTTACAACGGTTTCCCGTTGCATCCGTGTGCGGATAATCGAGAGTTGCCTGTAATTCAATGCAAGGAGTATAGGAAATAAGGCAGATGCGCTGAGAGCACAGATTGACACTTGGGAGTACGTTATTATAGCCATTACTGAGACATGGCTGAGAGAAGGGCAGGTATGGCAGCTCAACATTCCTGGTTACAGGGTCTTCAGACGGGATAGAGAGGGGGATAAAAAAGGAGGGGTTTGCAGTATTGATTAAAGAAACAATTACAGCTGTGAGAAGGGATGATATATCAGAGGGGTCATCAAACGAGGCCATATGGGTTGAATTAAAGAACAAAAAAGGGGTGATCACACAACTGGGGGTGTACTATAGATCCCCCAGCAGTCAGAGGGAGATAGAAGAACAAATATGTGGGCAAATTGCAGTGAAGTGCAAAAACTATAGAGCTGTAATAGTGGTGGATTTCAACTAACCTAATATTAACTGGGAAAAAGATACAGAGGGTGCGGAATTCCTAAACTACATTCAGGAGAACTTATTTAGCCAGTAGGTAACAAGCCCAACAAGGGAGGGGGCGGTTCTGGACTTGATTTTGGGGAATCAAGAGGAGCAGGTGGAAGGGGTATCAGTGGGAGAGCATTTTGGTGCTAGTGATCATAATTCAGTAAGATTCAGGATAGTTATGGAAAAGGGGGACCAGGAATTGGGGCAATTGGGGCAAAGCCAATTTTGCTGAGCTGAGATGGGATTTGGCCACAGTAAACTGAAACGGCTACTTGATGGTAAATCAGTGTCAGATCAGTGGGAGGCATTCAAGGAGGAGATACTTAGGGTACAGAGCAAGTATGTTCCCTTAAAAATAAAGGGTGGGGGCTAACAAATCTAGAGCCTCCGGGATGTCAAGGGACATACAGGCTACGACAAAGAAAAAAGGGAAGGCTTATGGCAGATACCAAGAACTCAACACTGCAGAAACTCTAGAGGGGGTATAAGAAATGCAAGGGTGCAATTATAAAAGATATCAGGAAAGCAAGGAGAAGGCATGAAAGAATGTTGGCAAGTAAAATCAGGGAAAACCCAAAGATGTTTTATAAATAAATTAAGAGCAAGAGGATAATTAAAGAAAGAGTGGGGCCTATTAAAGACCATAAAGGTAATCTGTGTGTGGCGGCGGAAGACGTGGGTAGGATTCTTAATGAATACTTTGCATCTGTTTTCACAAAAGAGAGGGATGATGCAGGCTTTGCAATGCGGGAGGGGGAGTGTGAAATATTAGACGAGATAACCATAGTGAGAGAGGAAATATTAAGGGGCTTAGCAGCTTTGAAAGTGAATAAATCCCCAGGCCCGGATGAAATATATCCCAGGCTGTTAATAGACGCAAAAGAGGAAATAGCAGAGGCTCTGACCATCATTTTCCAATCTTCTCTGGCTACAGGTGTGGTGCTAGAGGACTGCAGGACTGCTAATGTTGTACCTTTGTTTAAAAAGCGAGAAAGGGATAGGCCGAGTAATTACAGGCCAGTCAGCCTAACTTATGTGGTGGGAAAATTATTGGAAAAAATCCTGTAGAACAGGATAAATCTTCATTTGGAAAGACATGGATTAATCAAGGACAGTCAGCATGCATTTGTTAAGGGAAGGTCGTGCCTGACTAACTTGATTGAATTTTTCAAGGAGGTAACCAGGAGGGTCGATGAGGACAGTGCTTATGATATAGTGTATATCGATTTTAGCAAAGCTTTTGATAAGGTCCCATATAGCAGACTGGTCACAAAAGTAATAGCCCATGCGATCCAGGGCAAAGTGGCAAGTTGGATCCAAAATTGGCTCAGAGGCAGGAAGCAAAGGGTAATGGTTGATGAGTGTTTTTGTGACTGGAAGGTTGTATCCAGTGGGGTTCTGCAGGGCTCAGTACTGGGTCCCTTGCTTTTAGTGGTATATATCAATGACTTGGACTTAAATGTTGGGGGTATGGTTAAGAAGCTTGTAGATGACACTAAAATAGGCTGTATGGTTGATAATGAAGAAGAAAGCTGCGGACTGCAAGAAGATATCAATGCACTGGGCAGGTGGGCAGAACAGTGGCAAAGGCTACATGAGCAGTTAGGATAACAAGCTTGCGGTTTCCTGATGAGCTCATTGCATGTGCATTACTATCGGTTCCAGTCTCAAAAAAAGTATTAATCAGATATCTCAGTATGTCCTGGTCCTTGAGCTGGTTTTAGAGGTCTGGATAAATCAATGGTCTGTAAATACCCAAAAGAATGCACTTCCAAAACATAGAGAGAACATTTGAACTTCAATCCTCCCATTTCTGATTAAGCATTGGCATGCTATATGTTCATATCTCATCAATATTTATCCCTAAATCAACAGGTTATCTGGTTATTATCTGTGGGAGTTTGCTATGCGCAAATTGGCAACCGCATTTCCTACATTACAACACTTCAAAATGTAGTTCATTTGCTGTAAAGCACTTCCGGTGGTCGTGAAAGTTGCTCTAGATAAGCAAGTCTTCCTTTCTTTCATAAACAATGGTTTCACTCGGGTTTGGAGACATGGGGGGTGAAATTCCATTGCGACCGTTTGGAGGCGGTAACATCCGGGAGGTGGGACATTTTGCGGCAGGCACGGAAGTTCCGCCCTGCTCAAAAAATTCGGGTTAAGTAGAGTGCCGTGCTGAGCGATCACGGCACGGACCCTGCAATCGAAGCGCCAACAGGGTGGAGATGAAATTTGGCAGTTCTTTTTTTTTTAAACTGGCCGCCACCTCCCCTTTAGGTATTGCCCCACGAGCATCTTGCCGCCTGGTTCACATAGCTTGGATCTGTTGCTGGTATTGCCTGGCGCAGCTTCAGGGGGCGATACCCAAGTTAGGGTCCGGGGCGACAATGTGGCATGGTGGAATTTAGTGGGAGTCATTAACAGCGCCACGCCCGGGCGAAAAGCCACTTGCACCCTGTAGGCACAAATGACCCCAATTTCTAGGCCATTGCATATGTGCACTGAACTATACCAGTGGGTTGTCAATTATGCAGGTTGGCTTCTTAGTCAGACTGCTGAATACTCCAGTTTGTCTCCTGTCATTTCATCTCTTATGTTTCTCCACTTGATTGGTAAGAATTATAATTTTTATTTATTCAATTCACTGACAGAAACAACATTGATTTCCAGACTCAAACGCACGCTTTCATTGGCAGAAATGCAGAGTTATTTGAAGATGAACTTTAGCCCAATCGACATTTTTCTCACCAGTGTCAAGCTGTAATGGTTTTTATTAGTGTTTTATTCTACTAAGGTGGTAAAAGCTACAGCATTCTTTGCTGAGACATGTTGTGTCTCTGCTGCTGTTACCTTTGGAGATTTGTTTTTCTGTTAACCTAGTCTTAACAAGAACAATCATCAAAATGTATGTCTTACATTAACTTATGTATGGATGGTTGTTAAACAGCACTGTTGTGATAAAGCTGCCCACTGCAGCAGCATTACTAAGATGCGTTGAGAGATGTGACCTTATTTATTCTGGGTGCTTTGAAATCAATTTAAAATCACAGTCTTAACTTGTCAGGATATATATATATATATATACATATATATGCTTTCAGACAGAATACAAGAACACATTACTGTCCTCAGTTTCCTCCTCTCTTCAAAGTAATGTTTGCTTTTAAGAAAGTCCCATTTGAATTGAGGAAAACCCTGCAATCTTTCAGTCAGCCAATCTGCTCTATAAATATGTGATCATTCTTCACGCAACACAAAATGATGCCAAATTTAAGAAAATGAAAGGTAATTGGGAAGGATATCCATGAAACCATTCAGTGAGTTTTGTTAGGAGGGGTGATGTTTCGACAATGAAAAAGCAAGTAAGATTGCTCACTGTGCTCGAAAGTGGTGTCTTGTTTCTACGCAGTCATACTTACTGGATTAGTCGAGCTCTGAGAAATGAAAAATGGAAACAATATGAAGTCTATTTTTTTTTAATTCTCTCCTGTTACTTCAGGCTAACATAAATTGTCTTCAGTTTTGCTTGGAGTATACCTGCAAAATGGTTACTGAGATTGATTTTAATGAAGCATGCTTACTTTAATACATATTAATGAAAAAATTGTAACCAAATTAAAAGATGAAATTACATTTTTAAAATCATTGTATTTTATAGTTATACTCACTCTGTTATCTTACAGTCATGTTAGACTGAACAGTAAATGTCACTACCAAGCCAGTGATTGCACACATAATATTTAATCTGTTTAAGGAATTAAATGGAGGAGTGTATTGAGGGTGACAATTAATCTCATTATTAACTTGCTGCAGAACGGTTCTGATGAAAGGCCATCGACTTGAAATGTTAACTCTGTTTTTCTCTCTCCATAGATGCTGCCCAACCTGCTGAGTATTTCCAGCATTTTCTGTTTTTATTTCAATGTTATTCACCTTTATTACAAAATGTTGAATATAAATAAAGAAATGCAGCTCATGTAAGTAATTAGAATGCAAACTTTAAAGACCCACTCTGAGCTGTTCCTAGCTGAGTCCTTTCCATTTGCTCGTTTTCTCTTCAGCTGAATCTATGTTTGTAATGTATACACAGGTTTGTAGAGCTGTTGCAGCGGGCAGGTCCTCGTAGCAGGCCTCCTCGTAGGACTGCTCCTGGGCATTGCCAAGGGGGCCATCAGCCGGTCCATGCAGTGGGCTGTCAAGGGGGTCGTTCAGCCCGACTGTCTGCCTCTCTTCCGCAGTTACATCCAAGCCAGAGTGTCCCTGGAGATGGAGTACACGGTGTCCACCGGTACGCTCACGGCCTTCCGCGAAAGGTGGGCGCCGGAGGGATTGGAGTGCATCATCACCCCCGGCAACTAAAGTTTAATTTGATCATTATTGTTTAAAGTTTAATTTGTTTATTGTGCCGGTTTTAGTGCCACCCCTCTTTTTAGTTAGGGAGTACTTGTATAATTTGTGTTTTAGTGCCCTCAAAAAAAAAAACCAAAACCCCCCAAAAAAACAAGGGGGCACTTGTTTGAAAGTGTTTTGTGTGTCCCCTGCCCCTTTAATCAAGGGGCACTTGATTTAATTGTTTCCTACAAAATAGTTGTAGAGCTGTTGCAGCGGACAGGTTGGTGGGTCTCCTCATAGGTTTGCTCCTGGGCACGGCCAAGGTGGCCATTAATCAGTCCAGGCAGCGGGCGGTCTAGGGGGTCGTTCAGCCCGACTGCCTGCCTCTCTTCCACAGTTACATCGAGCTAGGGTGTCCCTGGAGATGGAGCACATGGTGTCCCGGTACGCTCGCGGCCTTCCGCGAGAGGTGGGCACCGGAGGGACTGGAGTGCATCATCACCCCCGGCAACCAAATTTTAATTTGAACCACTTAATGTCTAAAGTTGAATTTGTTTATTTGTCGGTTTGGGTGCTCCTTAATGAGGGGGGCACTTACTTTATAGGTAAGATAAAATAGTTGTAGAGCTATTGCATTGTGAGTGACTTAGCCAGTCAAGTGATGTTCACAAGACTCAATAAAACCCCAGCCAGTTGAGTCTAGGTCATCCACGATGAGGTATGCAGTTGTGAGCCTGGTGGATGAACTGGTAGTGTGTAGTTTGATTGTTAAACCTTTGTTAATAATCCAACTGGTTCTTAATAACAAGTGTTGCTATGAATTCTTCAGCAAGGAACCCATGAAGCAAATACATTACAAAATGCTCAGCTCTCTTCCTGTGCTTGTCGGCTGCAGTTGCAGCAGATCAGTTGGTTGATAGCATACTTTGATTTTGCGCTCTCCACACAGCATTCTTCCTCACAGCCTCCCTACAGGCTCAAATAGACATTTCCAATTGAAAGTCAAGAGACTGTTAGCTGTAGGTTGCAATGGACTGAAGATCAGGCACCCTGTTTGTCCTTCACAGAAAGTGGAAATGTCAAGGCATGATTATGACATCACCATAAACATAGGATTACATACAAAAAACAGCACAGAAACAGGCCATTCAGCCCAACCAGTCAATGCCAGCATTTATACTCCACTCGAGCCTCCTCCCGTCTTTCCTCATCTAAATCTATCAGCATAACCCTCTATTTCCTTCTCCCTCATATGCTTGTCTAGCCTCCCCTAAAATGCACCAATACTATTAGCTTCAATCACTCCCTGTGGTATCAAGTTCTACATTTTTCAACTCTTTGGCTCAGCAAGTTTCTTCTGAATTCCCTATTGGATTTCTTGGTGACTGTCTTATATTGATGGCCTCTAATTATGCTCTTCCCCACAAATGGAAACATTTTCTCTAGATGCACTCTGCCAAAATCTTTCATAATTTTATAAGATCTCTATCAGGTCACCCCTCAGCCTTCTTTTTTCAAGAGAAAAGAGACCCAGCCTGTTCATCCTCTCCTGATATATATACCCTCGCATTTCTGGTATCAATGTTGAGCACTTGACTATCCAGACCAAATGGACATGAGAGATATCTTGCTGTATATAGAGAATTCTGAAAGAAGAAGAATTTGCTTCTAAAAAGGTGTGACTCTCAAGATGTGCGAGGCTCACATGCAATGCACAAGGCCCATGGACTTCCACAGGGGTTGTGCTCTTGTAAATTCACAGAATTTCAAGACCATTGTTTTCAGATGTGTATAGATATAAGCCCTGAATTCACGGTGCTTACGGGCGCGTACAAGGTGCGCAAGTTCTGGGCTTAGGTATGCGAAGCGCATGTACCTAAATCCGGAACTTGACAGATCGCACACGTACAGAAGAAAAGGGCCTCCGCAGGTGGAGATCTGGGCTATTTGCCCAACTTCTGCCCAGCGAATGCTCATGAAATTCTTATGACTGATAAAAGCAGGCATAAGGCCTGCTTTTATCATGCAAGACTTTAAAAGGACAGAAAAATTCATTTTTTTCAATAATTTAAACATTTAAAAACCTGTGAAATACAGTAAGTTTATTTTTAGATCCTTTAAAATATGTAAACTTATTTTTCAAAAAATTAAATATTTGTTTTAAGTAATTACATTCCATTTGATTAATTTTAAATATGTGATGTTTTTTTAAAATTTATTTTAATTGTTTGTGTATTTTTTGGGCATTCCCATTCATATTTATGGTGATTCCGTATATACGGAACTCACCACAAGTATGAATGGAAATGCCCCTACTTTGATTGGTTGGGCCAGCCCACGTGATCCCAGGGACGCGTGTGAAGCGCCTGCGTCTCTGGGATACGTGGGCCTCTGCGCAGGCCTACGCATAGAGACCCAGGACCACAAGTCTCCCAACCTCCCGGACCACCAGGTCAGTTCGTAGATATTTTTCAGGTCAGAGGCATCCACCCGCGGGAAGCCTCCGACCGCAATTTCTGCACCATAGATATTTCTGCACCTCCTCATGCCGATTACCAGGAATTTTCTTCCACTGGATCATCTCTGTTGTGAATTAGTTGCTTCATGATTAGCCAAAAAAAGATGAATTTGTAGGAAGGAAGTTGTTCTGACACTGTAACTACCCCCGCCCAAACAGATTGTATTGCAATCATACCTTGCTCGAGACCTCAAATCTGATTCAAATAGGGAATGTAAATTTTAGTGCTAGGTAATATTTGAATATGATTATAAGTATTATTTCCAGTGATATTTTCAGAAGAGATTAGAATTATTTTTGCAGTCAGCAAGAAGTTCAAATTTTCTGGCAGTTTTAAATAGCATTAACAGATATTCTTAAATCTTTCTTGTATTTGGT
The DNA here is from genome assembly GCF_044704955.1 of Pristiophorus japonicus. NCBI lineage: Eukaryota > Metazoa > Chordata > Chondrichthyes > Pristiophoridae > Pristiophorus > Pristiophorus japonicus. Next base: position 33,860,989 of record NC_091983.1, read on the forward strand.
GTTTGACAAGTGTAGCCAATTTATTTTACTTATTCTCCTTCGAACACCTGTTTTTGAGACTTGCAATTCTATTATTGTATGATTTATTGAAACTGTGGGCAGCTGACATTGATACACCACAGGCAGAACAATATTTTTCTCGCATTTATAAAATGGGAGGTATATATGTTAGGATGACCAATTAGATGTCCAGTGCAATATTTTAAACAGAGACAATTATTCATCATAATCTTTATGTTTACTGGTGAAGCAATAAGAATGTACGCTTTATTGGAATTCTAAAAATATTTGATTCCAGATAAAATAAGTAGCAGTGTTTAAAATTACTTCTGAAGGAAACCAACTTTTCAGTGGTTCTGCAGAATTAAAGCTAGCCAAAGTGAGATTATGAGCAAATATATACCACAGAAGGTTATGGGTTCAAGTCCCACTCCAGAGACTTCGGCACATTAATCCAAGTTTAAGCATCTAATCTAGGCTGATGCTTCACTGCTGTACTGAGGGAATGTTGCACTGGCGGAGATGACATCTATTAGATGAGACCTTAAGCCAAGACCCCTCTTGGGTGGATGTAAATGTTCCTGCGGTACTATTCAGAATAAAATCAGCAGAATTCTTCCAGTGACCAGGCCATCACTGTAACGGATTTTCTGGTCATTGGCTGTGAAGGCTTTGGGACATCTGGAGGATAGGACAGGTGCAATATAAATGCAAACTCTTTATTTCTTTCCTACAGGTACTAGTTTGAGAGAGATGCAAAGTCAGCAAACCTGAATTATACTGCAGGTTCCATTTTGTTCTTCAGTTGGGGAAAGTGGAAACTTATGTATGATCGAAGCAATCCTGCGCAGGAATACCCTATGATAATGAAATATGGATGATGGTATAGTAAAGATTTGTAGACACATGTTTAGAAAATATTAAGGGACCGTTCCCCCCCTCTCCCCACTTCCACCCCACTTCCCCATTCCCATCACCACCTCAGTGCCCCAAAGGCAGGGGGACAGAAGTAGCAGTGCCAATCGCAGGCACGATTCTCATGTAACGACCAAAATTGCAATCCGTGGATTCTGCTAAAATTGGCTTTGCAATATAGAATCAGTCACATTTTCAGGAAAATATTAACAAAACATAAATATCGGTTTAAAAGTAACTATAAATACTGTAAATAATGCTAAGATGCCATTGGTAAAATGGGTCATGGAAAATAGTAACAGGACTCAATCAAGGATTGGGCTCTTGAACGACAGGTCTGACAGGTCAAAACCAAGGATAATAAATAGCTGATCAGCTAACTATTGCACTTCTTAAGACAATGGGTGTGGTATATTCCTTACGATCTCACAACGCACACAGGACTACAAGATGGCTCCATTCCTTTTTTATTCTTGTAAATAGTAATGGCTGCATTAGCACAATAGTCCATTAGGTGGAGCAGTAGTCCATTAGGTGGAACTATATTACACTTCTCCCTCCTTAATGAAGAAATAATTATAACAAATAATCATCATACATAACTTGCACTATTATACATAACAAAAGATATGGACTTTTTTGCCATATTTACAAATCAAACTTAACCACAGGTTTTCTGTGTCGAAGTGGATACCTTCAGTCTCGAACAGAACTTTCCAAACATGGTGTTGAAATTAGATTCATTCTAGGCTGATCCTGAGGAGAGTTTGTCTCCAAGGGATGCCCTTGATCTACATTTGAACTCTCTTCAACTTCAGACTGTTTGTTTGCCTGACTCGGACTCAGAATTAAATTCAGACTTTCTCTTGGGCTTGTTTCTAGTACATTTGATGTAGGATAAAGGCCCAACGGGTGTTCCCGAGGTACCGGCAGCCGGCGAGAGGTGGGAGCAGCATGAGTGAGGCCTACAAAGGCCCAGCGGGTGTTCCTGAGGCGGCAGCAGTCAGCGAGAGGTGGGAGCAGCGTGAGTGAGGCCTATAAAGGCCCAGCGGGTGTTCCTGAGGCGGCAGCAGTCAGCAGAGGCGGGAACAGCGTGAGTGAGGCCTATAAAGGCCCAGCTTGTGCAGCTGCAGCGGGGACAGAAGGCAAAAAAGAAGTAGAAAGAAATAGAAAGGTGATGTCACAGCCAAGGGAGTAAGTGATTTGCTGGTGATTGGTAAGTAGCTTTTGTTTTTCTTTTCTTTTTAAGTAAGTAACCTTTAACATTGTTGTTGCCAAATTAAGTTAATCTAGGGGTTAAGTCATGGCAGGAGAGCTCGGACATGTGTTATGCTCCTCCTGTACCATGTGGGAAATCAGGGATGCCTCCGGTGTCCCTGACGACTATGTGTGCGGGAAGTGTATCTGCCTCCAGCTCCTGACGAACCGCGTTGCGGAATTGGAGCTGTGGGTGGATTCACTCTGGAGCATGCACGATGCTTAGAATGATGTGAAGAGCACGTTTGGTGAGTTGGTCTTACCTCAGGTAAAGGGTCCACAGCCAGATAGGGAATGGGTGACCAACAGGAAGAGCAGTGCAAGGAAGGTAGTGCAGGGGTCCCCTGCGGTCATCCCCCTGCAAAACAGATACACCACTTTGGGTACCGTTGAGGGGGATGACTCATCAGGGGAGTGCAGCAGCAGCCAGGTTCATGGCACCGTGGCTGGCTCTGCTGCACAGGAGGGCAGAAAAAAGAGTGGGAGAGCAATAGTGACAGGGGATTCGATTGTAAGGGGAATAGATAGGCGTTTCTGCGGCCGCAACCGAGACTCCAGGATGGTATGTTGCCTCCCTGGTGCAAAGGTCAAGGATGTCTCGGAGCGGGTGCAGGGCATTCTGAAAAGGGAGGGTGAACAGCCAGTTGTCAAGGTGCATATAGGTACCAACGATATAGATAAAAAATGGGATGAGGTCCTACGAGACGAAATTAGGGAGCTATGAGTTAAATTAAAAAGTAGGACCTCAAAAGTAGTAATCTCAGGATTGCTACCAGTGCCACGTGCAAGTCAGAGTAGGAATCGCAGGATAGCTCAGATGAATACGTGGCTTGAGATGGTGCAGAAGGGAGGGATTCAAATTCCTGGGACATTGGAACCGGTTCTGGGGGTGGTGGGACCAGTACAAACCGGACGGTCTGCACCTGGGCAGGACCAGAACCAATGTCCTAGGGGGAGTGTTTGCTTGTGCTGTTGGGGAGCAGTTAAACTAATATGGCAAGGGGATGGGAACCTATGCAGGGAGACAGAGGGGAATAAAATGGAGACAGAAGCAAAAGATAGACAGGAGAATAGTAAAAGTGGAGGGCAGAGAAACCCAAGGCAAAAAACAAAAAGGACCACTTTACAGCTGGATTCTAAAGAGTTAAAGTGTGTTAAAAAGACAAGCCTGAAGGCTCTGTGCCTCAATGTGAGGAGTATTCGGAATAAGGTGGATGAATTAACTGCGCAGATAGCAGTTAACGGATACGATGTGATTGGCATCACAGAGACATGGCTCCAGGGTGACCAAGGCTGGGAACTCAATATCCAGATGTATTCAGCATTTAGGAAGGATAGACAGAAAGGAGAAGGAGGCAGGGTGGTGTTGCTGGTTAAAGAGGAAATTAATGCAATTGTAAGGAAGGACATTAGCTTGGATGATATGGAATCGGTATGGGTGGAGCTACGGAATACCAGAGGGCAGAAAACACGAGTGGGAGTTGTGTACAGGCCACCAAATAGTAGTAATGAGGTTGGGGACAGTATCAAACAGCATCTACATATTGATTGGGCGAACCTAACTGGTAGCAATGAGGTGGAGGAGGATTTCCTGGAGTGCATTAGGGATGGTTTTCTAGAACAATAAGTCGAGGAACCAACCAGAGAGCTGGCCATCCTAGACTGGGTGATGTGTAATGAGAAGGGACTAATTAGCAACCTAGTTGTGCGAGGCCCCTTAGGGAAGAGTGACCATAATATGGTAGAATTCTTTATTAAGATGGAGAATGACAAAGTTAATTCAGAAACTAGGGTCCTGAACTTAAGGAAAGGTAACATCTATGGTATGAGGCGCAAATTGGCGAGATTAGACTAGCAAATGATACTTCAAGGGTTGACGGTGGATAGGCAATGGCAAACCTTTAAAGATCATATGGACGAACTTCAACAATTGTACATCCCTGTCTGGAGTAAAAATAAAACGGGGAAGGTGGCTCAACCGTGGCTAACAAGGGAAATTAAGGATAGTGTTAAATCCAAGGAAGAGGCATACAAATTAGCCAGAAAAAGTAGCAAGCCGGAGGACTGGGAGAAATTTAGAATACAGCAGAGGAGCACAAAGGGTTTAATTAACAGGGGGAAAATAGAGTACGAGAGGAAGCTTGCCGGAAACATAAAAACTGACTGCAAAAGCTTCTATAGATATGTGAAGAGAAAAAGATTAGTGAAGACAAACGTTGGTCCCTTGCAATCGGATTCGGGTGAATTTATAATGGGGAACAAAGAAATGGTAGACTAATGGAACAAGTACTTTGGTTCTGTCTTCACAAAAGAAGACACAAATAACCTTCCCAATGTACTAGGGGTCCGAAGGTCTAGTAAGAAGGAGGAACTGAAGGATATCCTTATTAAGCGGGAAATTGTGTGAGGGAAATTGACGGGATTGAAGGCCGATAAATCCCCAGGGCCTGATAGTCTACATCCCAGAGTACTTAAGGAAGTGGCCCTAAAAATAGTGGATGCATTGGTGATCATTTTCCAACAGTCTATCAACTCTGGATCAGTTCCTATGGACTGGAGGGTTGCTAAAGTAACACCACATTTTAAAAAAGGAGGGAGAGAGAAAACGGATAATTATAGACCAGTTAGCCTGACATCAGTAGTGGGGAAAATGTTGGAATCAATCATTAAGGATTAAATAGCAGCACATTTGGAAAGCAGTGATAGGATTGGTCCAAGTCAGCATGGATTTATGAAGGGGAAATCATGCTTGACAAATCTTCTGGAATTTTTTGAGGATGTAACTAGTAGAGTGGACAAGGGAGAACCAGTGGATGTGGTGTATTTGGACTTTCAAAAGGCTTTTGACAAGGTTCCACACAAGAGATTGGTGTGCAAAATCAAAGCACATGGTATTGGGGGTAATGTACTGATGTGGATAGAGAACTTGTTAGCAGACAGGAAACAGAGAGTCGGGATTAACGGGTCCTTTTCAGAATGGCAGGTAGTGACTAGTGGAGTGCTGCAGGGCTCAGTGCTGGGACCCCAGTTCTTTATAATATATATTAATGATTTGGATGATGGAATTGAGTGTAATTTCTCCAAGTTTGCAGATAACACTAAACTGGGTGGCAGTGTGAGCTGTGAGGAGGACACTAAGAGGCTGCAGGATGATTTGGACAGGTTAGGCGAGTGGGCAAATACATGGCAGATGCAGTATAATGTGGATAAATGTGAGGTTATCCACTTTGGGGGCAAAAGCACGAAGGCAGAATATTACCTGAATAGCGGCAGATTAGGAAAAGGTGAAGCGCAGCGAAACTTGGGTGTCATGGTTCATCAGTCATTGAAGGATGGCATGCAGGTACAGCAGGCAGTGAAGAAGGCAAATGGTATGTTGGCCTTCATAGCAAGGGGATTTGAGTATAGGAACAGAGAAGTCTTACTGCAGTTGTACAGGGCCTTGGTGAGGCCCCACCTGGAATATTGTGTTCAGTTTTGGTCCCATAATCTGAGGAAGGACGTTCTTGCTATTGAGGGAGTGCAGCAGAGGTTCATCAGACTGATTCCTGGGATGGCAGGACTGACATATGAGGAGAGACTGGATCGACTGGGCCTGTATTCACTGGAGTTTAGAAGGATGAGAGGGGATCTCATAGAAACATATAAAATTCTGACTGGACTGGACAGGTTAGATGCAGGAAGAATGTTCCCGATGTTGGGGAAGTCCAGAACCAGGGGACATAGTCTTAGGATAAGGGGTAAGCCAATTAGGACTGAGATGAGGAGGAACTTCTTCACTCAGAGAGTTGTTAACCTGTGGAATTCCCTACCGCAGAGAGTTGTTGATGCCAGTAAATTGGATATATTCAAGAGGGAGTTAGATATGGCCCTTATGGCTAAAGGGATCAAGGGGTATGGAACGGGTACTGAAGGAATGATCAGCCATGATCTTATTGAATGATGGTGCAGGCTCGAAGGGCCGGATGGCCTACTCCTGCACCTATTTTCTATGTTTCTATGTTTCTATATGCTACTGATACTGTACTTGTAATAAGACTATCTGATGAGTCAGAAATAATCGAAACATTCCAACTTGCAACTCCTTCCACATCTGAAGGTAAAATATGATCAATGTAAACAAACCTAACCTGTCCATGATCAAACTTCTTGACCAAATATGTGCGAGGACCACATATCTTCACCACTTTAATCATTTATGGTAATGGTTCTTCACTCTCACCTTCTGATTTAATTTCATACTTTTCTCTCTTAATCTACTTCTATCATGATTATCTTTCTGTCTTAATTGTTTCTCTTCTACAGATTATGCCAAGTTTGACTTTAACAACGAGATCATAGTTCATGGCTGACATTTGAGAAACCATTCTGCTGGTGTTCTATCAGTAGTTGTATTAAGAGTATTACGGTAAGTAATGAGACAATTAGCCAATTTGTGGTCCAATGACCACTGCCATTTTTTGGATTGGGATCCAACATTTATTTGATGAGGGCATGTTTTACAATTTGTACTGTGCACTCTGCTGCACCATTTGAAGCAGGATGGTACGGTGGAACCTTGGTATGTTTCATACCATTTTTGCTCGTGAACTGTGCAAATTCTTCTGAACAAAATTGTGGCCCATTATCAGACAAAATTTCTTCTGGGAGGCCATATGAAGAAGATATTCTGTGCAAATAGTCTAGTGTTTTACTTGTTGGTATTTTCTGCATTGGAAACACCACACCCACTTCGAATGGCTATCAATCACAATGAACAATTGCTGTCCTTCTAGCTCAACAAAATTGATATGTAAACTTTGCCACACCCTGGGAGGCCATTTCCATGGCTGTCATGGTACTAATGGTGGTTTCTTGCTTACCGATTGACATGTTGTACACTGACTAACGATGTACTGTATATCTTTATCTAGACCTGGCTACCATAAGTAACTGTGCAAAACTCTTGGTCAAGCACATTCCCAGGTGCTAGTCATGAAGGTCTCCTCATAGCTTGGACCTGAATATATTTGATATAACCACTCTTGCACCCCACATGATGCAATCTTAATCCATGGACAGTTAATTCCTATGAATGAAGTATGGATGAATATCTTTCTCTGATTTGCCATTTGCTATATAATCATACGCCTTTGACATAACTGGGTCACATTTGGTTGCACTACCAATCTCTTCAGCTGTGACTGGCAGTTCATCAATGTATGAAAAATAGAACACTTCTTCCCTATTGGGTGTAACTTGTGATGGGGATGGCAATCTAGACATAACATCAGCATTACTGTGATCAGCTGATCATCTGTACTCAATATCATACATATATGCTGACAAAATCAAAGCCCATCTCTGCATTCGGACTGTAGCTAATGTTGGAACTAGGAACTTTGATGGAGGATTGCTGTCAGGGGCTTATGGTCCATAACAATGGTAAACTTACGACCATACAAGTTTTTGTGGAACTTCTTGGGGGGTTGGGGGCTGGGGGTAATATATTAGCATGGATAGAGAATTGGCTAACTAACAGAAAACAGAGAGGCGGGATAAATGATTCATTCTCTGGTTGGTAATCAGTAACTAGTGGGGTGCCGCAGGGATCAGTGCTGGGACACAACTATTTACAATCTAATGACTTGGAAGGAGGGATTGAGTGTAACATAGCCAAGTTTGCTGACAATAAAAAGATGGGAGGAAAAGCAATATATGAGGAGGACACACAAAATCTGCAAAAGGGAATAGACAGGCTAAATGAGTGGGCAAAAATTTGGCAGATGGAGTATAATGTTGGAAAGTGTGAGGCCATGCACTTTGGCAGAAAAAAATCAAAGAGCAAGTTATTATTTAAATGGAGAAAGATTGCAAAGTGCTGCAGTACAGCAGGACCTGGGGGTAATTGTGCATGAAACACAAAAGGATAGTAAGCAGGTACAGCAAGTGATCAGGAATGTTAATGGAATCTTGGCCTTTATTCCAAAGAGGATGGAGTATAAAAGCAGGGAAGTCTTGCTACAGCTATACAGGGGTATTGGTGAGGCCACACCTGGAATACTGCGTGCCATATTTATGAAAGAATATACTTGCTTTGGAGACAGTTCAGAGAAGGTTCCCGAGGTTGATTCCGGGGATGAGGGGGTTGATTTATAAGGAAAGGCTGAGTAGGTTGGGCTTCTACTCATTGGAATTCAGAAGAATGAGAGGTGATCTTATTGAAATGTATAAGATTATAAGGGGGCTTGACAAGGTGGATGCAGAGAGAATGTTTCCACGGATAGGGGAGACTAGAACTAGAGAGATTGATCTTAGAATAAGAGGCCACCCATTTAAAACAGAGATAAGGAGAAATTTCTTCTCTCAGAGTTGTAAATCTGTGGAATTCGCTGCCTCAGAGAGCTGTGGAAGCTGGGACATTGAATAACTTTAAGACAGAAATAGATTAAGAAACTATCTATTTCTGTCTTAAAGTTATTCAATGTCCCAGCTTATTGTTTAAGGGGATAAGGTATTATGGGGAGCGGGCAGGGAAGTGGAGCTGAGTCCATGATCAGATCAGCCATGAACTTATTGAATGGCGGAGCAGGCTCGAGGAGCCGTATGGCCTACTCCTGTTCCTATTTCTTATGTTCTTATGTTCTTGCCCCCAAAAGTTAACGCCAAAGCTTCCCTTTCGATTTGTGCATAATTATGCTCACTGGCCGTGAGAGTGCGTGAAGCAAAAGCAATGGGTCTCTCCTCCCCACTACATAATACATGAGAGATCACTGCCCCAACTCCATACGGAGAGGCGTCACATGCAAACTTGATCTCCTTAGATACATCATAGTGAACTAACATGGTACTCTCTACCAACTGGCTTTTGCACTCCTTGACTGCTGCGTCGCATTCTTCTGACCATTTCCAATGGACCTGCCTTTTTTAACATCTCAATCAGTTAATGTAACACTGTAGCCAAATTTGGTAGGAACATCCCATAATAGTTCAAAAGAGCTAAAAATAATCGAAGTTCAGTGACATTCTTGGGAGTGGGTACATGTCTGATTGCATCCCGCTTTCCCTTGGTTGAATGTAAACCATTTTGTCTACTCTGTACCCGAAGTACTCCACCGAGTTTTGAAATAACTCAGACTTGTGAGCAGTCACTCGTACTCTGTGTTTCTCTAGCCATTTGAGTACTTCATTCAAAATGTTATTAGGGATTTGCCTGTTTGGTGCTGAAATTAGTATGTCATCTAAATAACATACTACCCCTTCAAAGCCTTGCAAAATCTGGTTCATCACCCCTTGGAATATGGCAGGGGAGGAAAACACTCCAAATGGTAGCCTATTAAACTGATATAGGCCTAGATGAGTATTTATAGTCAAGCATGACTTGGGCTTCTCATCAAGCTCCAGTTGTAAGTAGGCATTTGTAAGATAGTTACTTTATAATCACCACATAACTTTACCTTACCATCTGACTTAGGTACAACAACAATGGGTGTAGCCCAATTACATATATCTATCTTAGAGATAATGGCCCCAAGTTTCGTGCTGCGGCGAAAACGGCGCACCTCCGAGCTGGGCGCCTGTTTTTTGCGCTGAAAACTGTGCCTAAAAAAAGTCCGATATTCTCGAGCTCCTTGGAGCTCGATGTCTGCTTGGCGCGGCGCGCTCATCGCAGCAGGGGGCGGTGCCTAACACTCGCGCCAATTTTCTAAGTAGCAGGGGGCGGGTACAATTTAAATTAGCCTTCGTGGTGCCAGCAACCCTGCGCGTGCGCGTTGGAGCATGCGCGCACGCGCAGTCTCACACAAACATTGGCACTCGGCCATTTTTAAAAATACTGCAGAAAAAGTGAAGATTTGTTTCTTGGACCCCTGCAAAGGCTTGTAATTTAATTTTTTTTGATATTTCTGTGTGTGAGGGAGTGCTTTTAGCAGCACTTCTGAATAAATCACCTGCTGTAATCAGTGAGTTCAGCTTTTCACTGCTAAACTTGCAGAACCGGTGCTGCATTGGTGCATGCAAAGTAAGGACTGTGTGTTTGGAGAAATAAGAATGCCAATTCAACTTTGCAATAATACGTGGTGTTGACAATGCAGCACCCATTCTGCAAATTTAAATATAAAACTGTCGATGTGGCTGCCTCTCCCTGTCCAAATGGCCTCAGTCCCCCTCACAGCTCGAAGGCTGCTGCTGTATCTTCGGCTGCCGGCCAACCACTGACGCCGCTGATATCCTATGGCCGAATGGCCTCACGTCCGTCCGCTGCTGATTCTTTGGCTGCCGGCCAGCCACAGACGCCGCCCCTAAAGCGTGGCCGAATGGCCTCAAGAACCTTAATGAGCTGCGTGTGTCCTGCGTTGATTCTTCGGCTGCCGGCCAGCCACTGACGCCGCTGATATCTCATGGCCGAATGGCCTCGGGTCCGTCCGATGCTGCTTCTTCGCGGCCAGCCACGAAGAGAATGAAGGCCTGCCTCAAGCACTGCAGCTCAGCTCGAAGCTTGCTGCCGCTGCCGTCGAGACATTGACTGCCACACCGCTGCCTGTCTCCAACATGAAAGGCCTGCCTGAAGCACTTTCACACAGGTAGGAACATGGTTTATTTAATCTTTTCTTTGCTTATAAATTTTAATTCAGGTTGGATTTATTTGTATAATTGTATAAGTATAACTAAGGATTGATTGTAGAATTTAATGACTTCCCTTCCCCCCCTCCCCCCCCCACCGTTCCCTATGCCTAATTTGTAACCTGCGCCTGATTTTCTAAAGTGTAGACAAGGTTTTTTCGAGCGTACAAAAATCTTCACTTACTCCATTCTTAGTTAGTTTGGAGTAAGTTTTCACTCACGAAACTTTGAAATCAGGCGTAAGTGGCCGGACACGCCCCCTTTTGAAAAAAAAATTCTGTTCCAAAGTGAAACTGTTCTACCTGACTAGAACTGGAGCAAACTAAATGTGGAGAATTCCGATTTCTAAGATACTCCGTTCTACACCAATTGCTCCTAAAAATCAGGAGCAAATCATGTGGAAACTTGGGGCCAATGTCTCTAGTCTTTTGAGTTCTTGCTCAACTCTCTCCTTGAGTGCATATTCTATGGGACGTGGCTTGCAGTAAACTAGTCTAGCTTTCTTCTGTACCCTGACTTTCGCGTTGAAGCCTTGGATCAGACTGCCTGTTTCACAGAATACCTTCAGATACTTCTTGATAACATCATCCTTCAATGCAAATCTCATTTCAACACGAAAAATCTCATTCCAATCCAGCTTTAATGATCCCAACCAATTTCTTCCTGGTACGGCAGGCTTGTCTCCTACCACTACTAAGAGAGGCAAGCTCTGAAATTGATCCTTGTATTTCACTGGTATGGTGATACAACCTAACACAGGAATTTGCTCTCCTGAGTAGCCTTGCAGTTCTACCTTGGATTTGTCCAATGGGAAATCATGCAATTTGTTGAGATATAGCGATTCCGGTACTACGCTCACGGATGCACCATTGTCAATTTCCATTGGTATCTTGGTTTCTGCAACGTCTACTTGGATGATGATACTTTTTGAATCGCTGTTAGATACCTTGGTGCTCCTGATGACGTGTATCTCTTTATCCTATTGCTTTTCTTCCATACTATGTAGTCTCTGGGGCTTTCTACTTATACCCTTGAAAGTTGGTTTACACTTCAGTTGGCACGCCTTCGCAAGATGCCCAGTTTTCCTGCAGAAGGAACACTCTGCCTTCACTTATGGACAACTTTGAGCAATGTGTTGTCTCAGTTACCGATAGCACGACTTCAATGTATTGTTACCTTGGCCAGTTGTTTAAGCCTTGGGGCCCAACTGCCTTTTATTTTTAACCTGTAGGTGATTCACCTCAGTTGTCTGATGACTGGAAATGGTACGAAATTCTCGGGAATATTGGTCGGTCTTATCCATCGACATAGCTATCTGACAAGCTAAATCAAAAGTCAAGTTAGGGATTGTCAACAACATCCTCCTAATTGCTTCATTTTTCATCCCACAAACAAAGCGGTCACGCAATGCTCGGTCCTGAAAGTTTTTCAATGCTACAATATACTCATTGATACTTTCATCAATGAATTGATCTCGTGTTCCAAAACAACATCTTTCAGCAATTTCCAGGGGTTCAGGACTATAGTACTTTTCTAACTTGCTTTGAATCTCCATAAATGATGTGTCCTTTGGCTTGATGGGAACAAGCACATTTTTCAGGCTTTCCTATACCTCGAGCCCTGCTTCAATCAAGAAAATAGCCTGTTTTCTTTCCAACATCACCCGGTTACAGTTTTCATCATCGGGGACTTCGATGATACTATTCACGGTGAAAAACATTTCTAGCCGCTCCACATATGCTCCGAAAGTCTCTCGGTCACATTGAAACTCCCCCAAGTACCCTATTATTCCCATAGGTGCAGCCATTTTGACTCTTCAGTTCAGCCAAGTGTGCTTGTAATTTACCTTGGATTTTTAGCTGTTCTGCAAGCAAAGAAGCTCTCAAAGTCTCTCTGTTGGTTGGCTGAATCATCCACCAACAAAAATTTCAGCTAGGGAATCCAGAAATCCTATCCTCATCGCCAACGTGGTATATTCCTTACGACCTCATAACATACACAAGGTGCCTCCATTCCTTTTTATTCTTGTAAACAGCAATGGCTGCATTACCACAGTAGTCCACTAGATGGAACTATATTACAATGGGAAATCTCAGTTTTATGGAATATATGTTTAGGTAAAATTAGAAGTAACATATGTCATGATATTAGCCAAAGTTAATTGATTTAAGATCAATAGTACTGCAGCATTCAATTTATCTCGAGTGCTTAAGGAAATAGGGATAGTCATGTGGAAGCGTTTGTTGATATTTTTAATAGTTCATTGTGATCTGGATGTTTCCTGAGGATTGTAAGGTAACTTGTGTGGTAGGAATTGGGTGGGATGGATTCTGGAAATACTGAAGGGAATCGGATTTTTGGATCATTGAGGAGGGATTGGGGATTGGTCACAATTTACATAGTACATAATATTACTTAGTATTTACAGCACAGCTATGAGCGGGGAGCTAGGAACAGATAGGTATTGGAAGCACTGACATGGTCTAGGAACACTTGGTGGGAGTGGGGGGGTGGAGGGGAATACAGACACGTAGCTATGAGACAGGGAGATGGGAAAACGGTCCGGGAGAACTGAATTGGGACTGGAAACACTGGGATGTTTTAGTAACACTAAAGGATGGTCTGGAAGCACTGGAGAGGATTGGGGCTACTAACACAGGAAAATGAGTACTGGAGACACTGGGTTAGAGTGGGGATGATGGGTTTGGGAGATGCGAAGGTCCATTCGATCCAGTAATTGAGAATGGCAGTAGTGAGTGGGTGAGCAGCAGGAGAGCCAGCAAGCAACAGCAACGCCCGTAAAAAGGGATCAATCCATAATCTGTGATGTTACCTTCACAAAGATTGTAAAGACACTCCAGTCCACCCCTTCCAAGTATTCAACCATTGGTTCTTTTCTTTATTAAAAACAAATACTAACATCAAGTTTTCCCTTGTTTTACAGCTCATTAAGTTTAATGATACTACGATCACTATTTCTCAGATGTTCACACACATATCAACTTATCTCCTCCTCACTGCCGAAAACTCTATCCAATATGTTCTCCTTGTGGCAGATTCCCTAGCCAACTGTATCAAGAAATAATTGATGATTTCCTTAGTAAATTACTTTATATCATGTCCTTTCCACTTAGCTATCCTATTTCAGACTATGTTATACTTGGATAGTTGAAATCCCCAACATAATAATGATCATACATTAATTTGTTGCTGGGCTAATTTACTTGAATGCCTTCTTGTCTTCTTCAGCCCATGATCCCAGAGACCTTGAACTGATACCAATGATCACCTTGGAACTCATCTTAAGCTCCAGCATAATGCAAGCTGTTTCCATTGAACCCCCTTGATTACCTGGATCCTTGTTTTCAAATGTGCCGATATTTTCTTGCCTAAGTAGTTACAACATCCCCTTTGTCACCTAAGCATTAAACCATGTTTCTGCGATGCCAACTGGATCTAACTTCTCACTTGGACTATTTGGCCCACAAATATGTGCCAGCTGGGCTCAGGGAATGATTCCTGTGCCTGAATGGGTAGGCCTGAGGTGCACCCAGATATTGTGTGCCCAGGTAGCTCGCTGGCAAAGAGGCTTATAATCTCAGGCTCCTGCATTGCTCAGAAGTGACCCTCAGCTAGTTTGTTAAAGGGGAAGATGATGTGATTGGGTGCGGGGGAAGGGGTGGGGGGGGGTGCGCAGTGGCTGGGAAAGGGAACGTTAATGGGAAATGGAGGGTAACTGGGAAAGTGAGGGTGGCCATGAAGTGGGGTTGGCGGAGGGGGAGGTGGGGGAGAACTGGGAGAGGATCGATCCAGTGACTGGAATGGAGGGCAATCATGATCTCGGGACAGGAGACAATCAGGATAGCGGGGGAAGGGGCCAAGGAGACGATCAGAAGTGGTGGTGGGTGTCACGGCGCTGCTCAGGATAAGCGTCAAGGTAGTAGTCAGGAGGGGAGTTGAGGTGGAAGTTGGGACAGGGGTTGGGCTGGAGATTGGGATGAGGGGCGAGCAGTGACAGGCAGTGGCATGTGGTTTTATATGGAGCCGGGGGGAGCAGTCCTGCACCTCCCGGCTCCACATTCAGGTGGATATTTCTTTTTAAATGTACCTTTTTGGTGGCAGCTTGCCACCGTCCCTTTAAGGGCCGCCAATAGGCCGCATGTAGATCTAATTTTCCCGAAGACAGCTGGCCCAGTGCCAGCTGCTCCCAGAGCAACATCAGTTTTGCACATGGGGCTTCAACCAGCCATTCGGCCCCTTTTTCGCAGATGCAAAGAACTAACACCTATTATTTTGCCTATACCAATATGGCGTGTGGCACACTTACAGCTTGTAATGAGCGGCGTTTCCTGCCCACCATATTAAAGGCTTAGGGACCTATTTAGTGCTCAAAAAATTGGTGTGGTGCCATTGAAATACTAAGGGCTGGATTTTGGGGTCTTCTGCTCTCTGTTTTTCATCCCGGAGCTGCACCACTGGTGGCGGTGAGGTGTTTTGGCAGGCGGTCAGCCTGCAGTGCCCCACAGCGACCCTCGGGTCCGGTTTAGAGGCGACGCTGAGCAGCACCACCCAGAAGAGCTGCGCCCGGTGTGCAACGCATCTGGTTGTGACACCGGCGCGAGTTTGTCATTCAGCCTGACCCGTATGGCCCGAAGCGCGCCCCACATTGACCACCTGGGAAGAGGTAAGTAATGGACTCCTAAGGTAAGTGTAATTGTTTTTTCTTTTAATTCTTTTGTGTTCTGGTGGCATGGGCAATGTTTTGAGAATGTTTTTGTGGTTTTATTTTTTTTTTAATTCTCCCCCCCCCAGGCGTCTCTTGGAGCGCTCCTAGACCAGCTCTTTAGCTCAGGACTTTCCCAACCTAGCGCCAAGAGAGGTGTACAACCCTTCCCTTAGCGCTGCACCCTTGACTCAGGGCCCAGCTGCCCAAACTTACTTACTGAGGCGCAAACTGTTCACGGGTGCTAATATTCCCGCCCCGACCCCATTTCCCCCCCCCCAAATCAGCAAAGCCGAAAATCCATTTAGCTCCAATTCAAGCATCTTATTGCTAATGCTTCAAGCACTGCTGCTTTTTTTTACAGACCTTTATTTGCTCAGTTCTTAAATTATCTTCTTTTAAATTATTTAAGCTTGATGAATTTTTATCAGTTATCAATTGTACCATTTTCCTCTAAACAAGTAGCACTCCAACTTGTTAGAAACATAGAAACATAGAAAATAGGTGCAGGAGCAGGCCATTCGGCCCTTCGAGCCTGCATCACCATTCAATATGATCATGGCTGATCATGCACCTCAGTACCCCATTCCTGCTTTCTCACCCCTTGATCCCTTTAGCCATAAGGGCCATATCTAACTCCCTTTTGAATATATCTAACGAACTGGCCTCAACAACTTTCTGTGGTAGGGAATTCTACAGGTTAACAATTCTCTGAGTGAAGAAGTTTCTCCTCATCTCGGTCCTAAATGGCTTACCCCTTATCCTTCGACTGTGACCCCTGGTTCTGGACTTCCCCAACATCGGGAACATTCTTCCTGCATCTAACCTGTCCAATTCTGTCAGAATTTTAGATGTTTCGATGAGATCCCCTCTCATTTTTCTAAATTCCAGTGAATATAAGCCTAGTCGATCCAGTCTTTGGACAGATATGTCAGTCCTGCCATCCTGGAAATCAGTCTGGTGAATCTTCGCTGCACTCCCTCAATAACAAGAATGTCCTTCCTCAGATTAGAAGACCAAAACTGTATATAATATTCAAGGCCCTGTACAACTGTAGCAACACCTCCCTGCTCCTATACTCAAATCCTCTTGCTATGAAGGCCAACATGCTATTTGCCTTCTTCACCGCCTGCTGTATCTGCATGCCAACTTTCAATGACTGGTGTACCATGCCAACCCAGGTCTAGTTGCACCTCCCCTTTTCCTAATCTGTCACCATTCAGATAATATTCTGCCTTCCTGTTTTTGTCACCAAAGTGGATAACCTCACATTTATCTACAAAATACTGCATCTGCCATGCATTTGCCCACTCACCTAGCCTGTCCAAATCACTCTGTTAAGGTATTTTAACATCTATGTTAATTTAAATACTTCCCAATTGCAATTTCAATGTGCTATGCTAGCCTCTTGGGGGCCGAAATCGGTGAAGGCCAAAGCCCGCCCAAGTGCGGCCCAAAGGACCGCCAATAGGCCGCCGAGTGACTGGGCGGTACTTTGCCTGGAAGACTCCTTTAAAAGAGGTGGCACTACCGCCCGGCGGCAAAATAACTGCTTGCGCCAGCAATCTGAGCGGCAGCGGGTGGGAGCTCTCAATCTCGGCGGCAAAGGCTCTTGCTGCCCAAATGTCACCGAGGATGGAGTCAGGCCCACGGAGGGTGGAGGACCTGCAAAGAAAAAAATCATAGGAAACAAAAAAAAAAAGACAGGAACACCTTCAGGGGACCCCATCCAGTTAAGTCGCTGTAAAAAAGACATTTTAAATATTTTGACTTACCTTTTTTTTCCTTCTTCCTACCTACCGTCGGGGTAAGAACAGCCTCCACACAGTGGTCCTTCCTGCTGCTGGCGCCGACTTTCGGCGACTCCTGCCCGCACCAATCTGGCATCTCGGCAGGCGGGAGGCCACTTGCACTACTTGGCCTGCTCCAGCCCAAGTGCAAACTGGGAGAGAGAGGAAACCGGAGGCAAGACTTGGCGGCAGCAGGTGGCAGTGGGCGGTAAGGCCACCAATATCGGGCCCTTAATCCCTGACCTATTTTTATTTTCCACCCCCACAAATTCCACTCAGTTATCTGTAAAAACAAGATTTTCTTTTCACGCCATTCCTGTAGCTATTCATTGTAAGGTAATTATTCCTCTTCCTGCTCTCAGAGGGGCCACTGTTCCAAATCCTGGGGGTGAAGTTCCCCAGCGCCCCAATTGGGGGCAGTAACCTGCTCGGGGCGGGACTTGGTGTTCCTGGCGCGGAAGTCCTGCCCCGGCTGCTGAATTGGGCTTACCGCCCCTCAAAGGAAGTGGAGCGCAATCTCGTGTGCTTCCTTCCTGTTGGGGTGGTACCAGCGGCGCAAACTGGGTGCAATTGGGAGCGTTACGCGGATACTCCACATAGGGCTGACGCGCTTCAACGCCCCTCCCCTTTGCTTAAAGGGGAGGGCCACTGCGCACTCTGCAAGGCCTCTGATGGTCTCCACATGCCACCAAAGCAGTGTGGTACTGGGCCTGTAGCCCGACACCCAAAACGGAGTGCCGGGCTGCATGATGGCGGCCCGGACTGAGCTAATAAAAGGTACGGTAGCCGACCCGAGAGTCAGCAAAAAAAAATCTAAGATGGCGGCACGTGACGCTGGTGACCTCCGCTTTAACTTCTGTCCCGCGAGCAGATGTCAGCTATCTTCGCGACCCGCACTGACACCCGCTCGCGCCAGCCTCGCGGGGGCGTGGGGCAACATCCCCCGCACGGTGGAAAGGGGTCGCCACACACGCCGATTACGTCATCGCCGGTTGTGCAGCAGCCCGGGGTGCTTTTCAATGGGGTGCGACACTGCCGTGACAGTGCCTCCGCAAACTCCCGGGCAATTTCCTGGGAACCGGTAGTCCTTCCACCACCCCCCTCCACCCCCGCCTCCCCCCCCCGCCCCCACTCCCCACCCCTGGGCAAAAAGTTTTTTGAGCCCCATTAGCGCTCCCCGGAGGCGTTAATGGGCCTTGCAAAAAGAAACAATTTCGCCCGAAACAACTATCCTGGACTGCCTTAGCTTAAGTTTGTGCACCATTTCCTGATACTGCTTTCTTAAGATTACAGGCATCCTAGCCATAAATATCATAGATGCCTGTAAGTAACACAATTACAATTCCCTTACTTTTCCCCAGCGCTTTGGCAAGATCAAGGCCGTGAAATTTGGCCCTTTAGTGCTGGCTGATTAGGCCGCTTTCGGTTAATAAAATGGCTGTTGCCTGCGTTCGCTGGAGAAATGGTAATGAGGCAGATCGTGATGTCTATCAGTGTACATCAGTTTGACATCGCCGCTCCGTTCACCACCCTCTCCAAACCACAACCAGCTGACCATGCGTTCAGAAGCAGGAAGGCCTTGCTTCTGATTTCAAGGGGTCTGCTGACACCACCCGCTCCCAGTCATAGGTGCTCTACTTGCAGTCCCCCTCGCCCTTGAGTATGACAGGGAGATAGAGACAGGGAGATAGAGGGGAGTTGGCGAAGAAGAGGGCAAGCTTTTCACAGAGGAGGAGGAAGAGGGGGAGGAGGCCTCTCAGCAGGAGGCCTTACCCACATGGGATCTTCAGGAAGCACTTCTCCCACCTGTATTTGGAGGCTTTGCTTCACCAAGGAGATGGTCACAGAACTCTTCCACCTCTTGGAACCAAACCTGCAGCCTCAGAGCAGGGCGACAACGGTGTTGCCAGTGACCCTTAAGCTGACCGTGGCCCTCAATTCTTCCGTCACTGGATCCTTCCAGTCTCGAGCAGGTGACATAGCTAACATCTCTCAGTTCGCCGTCCGTCCATTGCTGCATGTGGGAGGTGTAGTGCAGATAGTCCTTGTCTCCAGGCAGCCATCTCTCTCTCATGTTGTAGCACGAAGGGAACTGCAAACAGAGCTCCCTTGGCTGGGAGCAAGTGGTCTGAAAAGAACCCTTGCATTCAGAAGCAAGGCCTTCTCTACTTGCTGCACCACTCTCTGTCACCTCACCAACTTTAATTAACTGTAGAAAGCTCCAACCAGCTCCGCACACTTTTATAGAGCCAGTAGAAATCAAAAAACAAATCAGCTGAAAGTTGTTATTGATCTCTTTAAATAACACTGGGGCCCCTCATGTAGCTGAATGCCTGTTCAGCTATGCGTGCTTTGGCGAGGGTGTCAGTCGAGCAGCGACGTCCAAAATAGCAGATTGCGTGCCATCACGATCTGCCTAAATAGCATTCTTCTGGTAAATGCAGTCAACGGCCACGCTACCGGCCTGCTCAAAATGATGGTCATTGCAGCCTGTGCCTGAAGTGGGTGGAGGGGGCCAGCCGCCATTATTTTGCCGAAACCTGCCTTGGCAGCCGGCGCTACGGTGCCGAATTTCACGTTCATTTCTGACTTGGGTTTCTGTTATGAATGTTATCTCATATCTCATATCCCACATTCGCACACTTTCTTCACTTGAGCACAAGAAGGATTACTGATAGAACAATCTGTATTGCCTTTATGCAATGAGTAATGTGTTTTTACTTTGGTTTTTGGAAAAAAGACCAATTCTCAAGATTATTTATCAATGTAATTATAGAGATCTTGATGATATCAGTTCTCTTGCTCTCGCGTACCTCTGAAATGATCTGCGTCCTATATCATCTCTCATGTCTGTTATTGCTACTTCATCTTTCCTTCCTTTTAATAAAGCTTGTGTTTGATCCATGTGTGAGAAAAGTGATCCCTTGTATCCCTCAGCTTTGGCCCTTATTGCACTTAAACTTTGGTACTTTCCAAGGTTTGGAAGCAGCTGATACATAGAAACATGGAAGAAACATAGAAATTTACAGCGCAGAAGGAGGCCATTTCGGCCCATCGTGTCTGTGCCAGCCGACAAAGAACCACACGGCCCTCGCTCAGCAGCTCTGAAGTTTACATATAAACCTATGAACAATGAACAATGGCTGAAAGGTGAAGAGCATCCGGCCCAACCAATCCGCCCCACACAACTGCGTTACCCCTTGCACTGCAACATTCTACACTCCACCCCCAATTGGAGCCATGCGATCTCCTGGGAGAGGGAAAAAATGAGATAAAAACCCAGGCCAATTGGGGAAAAATATCTAGTAAAATTCCTCTCCGACCTATCCAGGCGATCAAAACTTGTCCAGGAGATCACCTTGGCCATATTCGATTCCCTGCAGTACTTACCATCCTATATGCACCAGCCAACAAGAGGTTATCCAGTCTAATCCCACTTACCAGCTCGAGGTCCGTAACCCTGCAGGTTACGATACTTCAAGTGCCCATCCAAGCACCTTTTAAATGTGGTAGGGTTTCTGCATCCACCACCTTTCCAGGCAGTGAGTTCCAGACCCCACAACCTTCTGCAGGAAGAAGTTTCCCGTCAAGTCCCCTCTGAACCTTCCACCAGCCGCCTTAAAACTATGCCCCCTTGGAATCGACCCCTCCACCAAGGGAAATAGGCACCTGCTATCCACTATATCCAGGACCCTCATAATTTTATACACCTCAATGAAGTCTCCTCTCAGCCTCCTCTGTTCCAATGAGAACAAACCCAGCCTATCCAATCTGTCCTCATAGTACATCTCCTCTTCACTATCTCTAGTACAATCACGTCCTTATTATAATATGAGATCAGAACTGCATGCAGTATTCCAGCTGTGCCCTAACCAGAGTATTATACAATTTAAGAATAACCTCCCTGCTCTTGTATTCTATGCCTCGGCCAATAAAGGCAAGCATTCCGTATGCCTTCTTAACCACCTTATCCAGCTACTTTCAGGGATCTGTGGATAAGCATTCCAAGGTCCCTTTGTTCATCTACACTATTAAGTGGCCTACCGTTTAATGTGTATACCTTTCCTTATTAGCCCTCCCCAAGTGCATCACCTCACATGTCTCTGAATTAAATTCCATTTACCACTTCTCTGCCCACCTGACCAATAGATTGATATCCTCCTGCAGCCCATGACTTTCCTCTTCATTATCAACCACACAGTCAATTTTAGTCTCATCTGCAAACTTCTTAATCATATTCCCTATATTCAAATATAAATCGTTGATATAAACCACAAAAAGCAAGGGACCCAGTACTTAGCCCTGCGGAACCCCACTGGAAACATCCTTCCAGTCACAAAAACATCCATCAACCATTACCCTTTGCTTCCTAACTCTAAGCCAATTTTGGATCCAACTTGCCACTTTGCCCTGGATTCCATGGGCTTTTACCTTCTTGACCAGTCTACCATGTGGGACCTTATCAAAAGCTTTGCTAAAGTCCATATACACTACATCGTATGCACTACCCTCATCGACTCTCCTGGTTACCTCCTCAAAAAATTCAATCAGATTAGTCAAACACGATCTTCTCTTAACAAATGATTGCTGACTTTTCCAAATTAATCCGTGCCTATCTAAATGCAAATTTATCCTGTGTTTCAGGATTTTTTCCAATAATTTTCCCACCACTGACGTTAGGTTGACCAGCCTGTAATTACTCGGCCTATCCCTTTCTCCCTTCTTAAACAAGGGTACAACATTAGCAGTCCTCCAGTCCTCCGGCACCATACCCAAATCCAAAGAGGACTGGAAAATGATGGTCAAGGCCTCTGCTATTTGCTCTTTTACTTTGCTCAACAGTTTGGGATGCGTTTCATCTGGACCTGGGGACTTAGCTACTATCAAAGCTGCTAAATCCCTTAATACCTCCACTCTCACTATATTTATTTCATCCAGAATTTCACACTCCTCCTCGATAGCAGTATCTGCGTTGCCCCTTTCCTTTGTGAAAACAGATGCAAGGTATTCATTAAGAACCATACCAACATCTTCTGCCTCCACACAAAGATTACCCTCATGGTCTCAAATAGGCCCTACCCTTTCTTTAGTTATCCTCTTGCTCTTAATATATTTATAGAACATCTTTGGGTTTTCCTGAACTTTACTTGCCAAGAATTGTCCATGCTCTCACTTAGCATTCCTAATATCCTTTTTAATTTTACCTCTGAACTTTCTATATTCCTCCAGAGATTCTACAGTATTTAGCCGTCGGTGTATGACATAAGCTTCCCTTTCTTTTGTTATCCTCTCCTGTAAGTCCCAAGACATCCAGGGGGCTCTAGAATTGTTATTCACACCTTTTTCCTTAAGGGAACATGTTTGGCCTGAGCCTTCTGGATCACCTCCTTGAATGCCTCCCACTGTTCCGACACTGATTTACCTACAAGTAGCTGTTTCCAGTCCACTGTGACCAAATCACTCCTCAACTTAATAAAGTTAGCTTTCCCCCAATTTGGGACTTTTATTCCTGGTCTATCCTTGTCCTTATCCATAACTACCTTAAATCTGACTGAATTATGGTCACTGGCACCCAAGTGCTCTCCCACTGATACTCCTTCCACCTGCCCAGCTTCATTCCCCAAAACGAAATCCAAAACCGCCCGTTCTCGTGTTGGGCTTGTTACATACGGACTAAAAAAGTTCTCTTGAATGCATTTTAAGAATTCCGCACCCTCTATACCCTTCACACTATATTTGTCCCAATCAATATTAGGATAGTTAAAATCCCCTACTATTACTGTCTTATGGTTTTGGTCTTCACAGAAATTTGCCTACAGATTTGCTCTTCTATCTCCCTCCTACTGTTTGGGGGTCTACAATACATGCCCAGCAGTGTGATCGACCCTTTTTTATTTTTCAATTCGACCCATATTGCCTCATTTGATGATCCCTCTAACATCATATTGAAAGCTGTGCTCAAATGGTTGATCATCAATACGATTGTCAGCTCGGCTGTGTCATCGAATATATTTAAGGCGGAAATAGACAGATTTTTGAGTGTTAAGGAAATAAAGAGTTATGGGGAGCGGGCAGGGAAGTGGAGCTAAGTTCATGATCAGATCAGCCATGATCTTATTAAATGGTGGAGCAGGCTTGAGGGGCCGTATGGCCTACTCCTGCTCCTAGTTCTTATGTAAGTTGAGTGAAGTTACGGACCTTCTCTGGAGCAGGAGCAATTCTGAGGACATTTTCAGCAAATGTAATTTGAAGCAAATAACTACTATTCATCTGAAGCCATTACAAGAACTTAGGAGCTCATTCTCAGTGGCAGGTCGTAAGACCAAAACTCCTGGGTAGTGCAATGTGGAGGAATACACTCCGTTTTGGGTGCGGGACTGCAGCCGCGCCACCCTGATAGCTCAGTGGCGGCCATCAGAGGCCTGGCAGACCTTCCCCTTTAAACGAAGGGGAGGAGCAGTGACCCGTATCAGTGCTACGTGGAGCATCCACGTAGCGCTGCCGATCGCACCGCAGTATCGCCCCGCAACCCGCCCCATCAGGAAGTGGAGCGTGCGAGATTGCACTCCACTTCCTGTGAGGGGCGGTAACTGCAATTTCGCAGTCGGGGCGGGACTTCTGTGGCAGGTGCAGGATGTCCCACCCCGAGCCAGTTATCATCCCCAATCAGGGCGCTGGGGAATTTCTCCCCCCATAAGTTCAAAGTGTCTTTTTAATTACATATTTAAGCTGATGCAGAAGGCTAATTGGGATAAATATCTGACGTAATTATTTAAGGACAGATGAAACAAGGATAATCTCTAATAATTGCAAGTCATCCCTCAGTTACCTTGTAATATAGCTTGATCCATCTGTGAGAAAAGTGATCCCATATATCCCTCAAATTCAGCCCTTATTGGAAGCAGCTGTCACATCATATGCAAAGTTGTGCTCAAATGGTTCCGAACTGACCCCCGTCTGGACTGAATTCCTCATCGGCGCCAAATCCCGGAACCTCCCTTGGGAGCCGGCGCCTCACAACTTGAGCCGCCTCGGGGAAATCCCCTCCGTGCCTTTCAGTTCTGCGCGGAGGGGTTTCCTGTACGGGCTGCTCCTGCACACTCTCAACCTTGCCATCCTCGTCTGCCGTCTGGACACGCCATGGTGCACCATCTTGCCGTCCGGAGGAAGCGGGGGTCCCCGATGGAGTGCACTCTAAGCGGGAGTCCTCCCACTATTTATCGGGGACTTGGCCTGGAGGGTGGTGCATGGAGCAGTCCCGTGCAATAAATTTTAAAGTCGGTTCACGGGCTCCCGGGCCGCCTGCAATTTCTGCGGTTTGAAGGAGTCCGTGTTCCATGTTTTTATGCAATGTACGAGGTTGCAGCCCCTGTTCCAATATTTAAAGGGGCTGCTCCTGAAATTCTGGTTGCACTTCAGTCCCACACTCCTGATCTTTGGGCACCCTGTGCGGAGGGGAGCGGGTAGGTCCGAGGGCCTCCTCGTAGGACTGCTCCTGGGCACGGCCAAAGGTGCCATCAGCCGGTCCAGGAAGCGGGCGGTCAAGGGGGTCATTCAGCCTGACTGCCTGCCTCTCTTCCGCGCCTACATCCGGGCCAGGGTGTCCTTGGAGATGGAGCATACGATGTCCACCGGTACACTCGCGGCCTTCCGCGAGAGGTGGGCACCGGAGGGACTGGAGTGCATCATCACCCCCCGGCAACCAAATTTTAATTTAATTTTATGATTTAAAGTTCAATTTGTTTTAAATGCCGGGGTTTTAGTGCCCCCCCTCCACTTTTATAGGGGGCACTTGTAAAATATTGAATTTTAATGCTGTAAAAAACCCCACAAAAAAACCCGACAAAAATACAAAAAAAACCCAAAAAAACAAAATAGAGGGCTGTTATAAGTGTCTGGAGTGTCCCCCAGATCGGGCGGCACTCGATCTAATGTTTATTTGTACTTCCCAAAAGAGAGTTGTGCTCAAATGGTTGGAGGCCAAGGTCGCCGCTCGCCTAGGGCGCTGGACAGGACTGCTCCGAGTGCTGTCCTACAGGGGTCAAGCGCTAGTCATAAACCAGCTGGTGGCCGCTCTGCTGTGGTACCGGCTGGTCACTTTGACCCCTACCCCTGCTATGTCGCCAAGATACAGAAGAAGCTGGTGGACTTCTTCTGGCACAACAGGAAGCACTGAGTCCCTGCCGCGGTCTTGAGTCTCCCGCTTAGGGAGGGCGGTCAGTCGTTGGTGTGCGTCAGCGCCCAGCTAGCGACTTTCCATCTTCAGACCCTGCAGAGATACCTTTACGTCGAGCCCCCTCCTAGGTGGTGTGCGCTGGCGACGTATTTCTTCCGCCAGCAGCATGGCTTCAACTATGACACGCAGCTCCTGTTTGTGAGCTTGGGGGGCGTCAGGACCGCCGTTCAGGAGCTGCCTGTCTTTTACAAGGAACTCACCAGGGTCTGGAACAAAGTCTCCACCAAGCGCAGCTCTCCACTATCTGGAGTGGCGGCTGTCCTGCAGGAGCCGCTGCTCGGGAATCCATACCTCCACGACCGAGGTTTTAGGTGGCAGTCGGACGAGAGGGCTGTGGCTGGTGAGGTGACCAGGGTCAGGGACCTGCTCAATGGCAGAGGAGCGGGCTGGATGGCGGCAGACACGCTGGCGCGGCGCCTAAATTAGGCCTATGTCCGCCGCGCGACCGATGCCATCGAGTCACTAAAAACAGCTCTGGGCCCTGACTCCGTTAGGTGTATCGAGGAGGCTCAAGCACGTGGGGAGATCCCGTCCGAACTGACCCCCGTCCGGACGGAATTCCTCATCGGCGCCAAACCCCGGAACTTCCCTCGGGAGCCGGCGCCTCACAACTTGAGCCGCCTCGGGGAAATCCCCTCCATGCCTTTCAGTTCTGCGCGGAGGGGTTTCCTGTACGGGCTGCTCCTGCACACCCTCAACCTTGCCATCCTCGTCTGCCGTCTGGACACGCCATGGCGCACCATCTTGCTGTCCGGAGGAGGCGGGGGTCCCCAATGGAGTGCAATCTACGCGGGAGTCCTCCCACTATTTATCGGGGACTTAGCCTGGAGGGTGGTGCACGGAGCAGTCCCGTGCAATAAATGTTTAAGTCGGTTCACGGGCTCCCAGGCCACCTGCAATTTCTGCGGTCTGGAAGAGTCCGTGTTCGATGTTTTTATGGAGTGTGCGAGGTTGCAGCCCCTGTTCCATTATTTAAAGGGGCTGCTCCTCAATTTCTGGTTGCACTTCAGTCCCACTCTCCTGATCTTTGGGCACCCTGTGCGGAGGGGAGCGGGTAGGTCCGAGGGCCTCCTCGTAGGACTGCTCCTGGGCACGGCCAAGGGTGCCATCAGCCGGTCCAGGCAGCGGGCGGTCGAGGGGGTCGTTCAGCCTGACTGCCTGCCTCTCTTCAGCGCCTACATCCGGGCCAGGGTGTCCTTGGAGATGGAGCACGCGGTGTCCACCGGTACGCTCGCGGCCTTCCGCGAGAGGTGGACGTCGGAGGGACTGGAGTGCATCATCACCCCCGGCAACCAAATTTTAATTTGATTTTATATGTTTTAAAGTTTAATTTGTTTTAATTGCCGGGTTCTGAGTGTCCCCCTCCCCTTTTATAGGGGGCACTTGTAAAATATATGGTTTTAATGCCCCCCCAAAAAATCACAAAAAAACAAAAACAAAAAAAACATTTATTCGAAAAAGAGGGCAGTTAAGTGTCTGGAGTGTCCCCGAGATCGGGGGGCACTTGATCTAATGTTTATTTTGTTCCCCCGCTCCAAAAGAGTTGTGCTCAAATGGTTGGAGGCCAAGGTCGCCGCTCACCTCGGGCGCTGGACAGGACTGCTCCGAGTGCTGTCCTACAGGGGTCGAGCGCCAGTCATAAACCAGCTGGTGGCCGCTATGCTGTGGTACCAGCTGGTCACTTTGACCCCTACCCCTGCGTTTGTCGCCAAAATACAGAAGAAGCTGGTGGACTTCTTCTGGAACAACAGGAAGCACTGAGTCTCTGCCGCGGTCTTGAGTCTCCCGCTTAGGGAGGGCGGTCAGTCGTTGGTGTGCGTCAGCGCCCAGCTGGTGACTTTCCATCTTCAGACCCTGCAGAGATACCTTTACGTCGAGTCCCCTCCTAGGTGGTGTGCGCTGGCGACGTATTTCTTCCGCCAGCAGCATGGCTTCAACTATGACACGCAGCTCCTGTTTGTGAGCTTGGGGGGCGTCAGGACCGCCGTCCAGGAGCTGCCTGTCTTTTACAAGGAACTCACCAGGGTCTGGAACAAAGTCTCCGCCAAGCGCAGCTCCCCACCGGCTGGAGTGGCGGCTGTCCTGCAGGAGCCGCTGCTCGGGAATCCATACCTCAACGACCAAGGTTTTAGGTGGCAGTCGGACGAGAGGGCTGTGGCTGGTGAGGTGACCAGGGTCAGGGACCTGCTCGATGGCGGAGGAGCGAGCTGGATGGCGCCAGACACGCTGGCACGGCTCCTAAATTCGTCCGACGTCCGCCGTGCGGCCGATGCCATCGAGTCGCTAAAAACTGTTCTGGGCCCCGACTCCGTTAGGTGTATCGAGGAGGCTCAAGCACGTGGGGAGATCCCGTCCGAACTGACCCCCGTCCAGACGGAATTCCTCATCGGCGCCAAACCCCGGAACCTCCCTCGGGAGCCAGCGCCTCACAACTTGAGCCGCCTCGGGGAAATCCCCTCCGTGCCTTTCAGTTCTGCGCGGAGGGGTTTCCTGTACGGGCTGCTCCTGCACGCTCTCAACCTTGCCATCCTCGTCTGCCGTCTGGACACGCCATGGCGTACCATCTTGCCGTCCGGAGGAGGCGGGGGTCCCCAATGGAGTGCACTCTACGCGGGAGTCCTCCCACTATTTATCGGGGACTTGGCCTGGAGGGTTTTGCATGGAGCAGTCCCGTGCAATAAATGTTTTAGTCGGTTCACGGGCTCCCAGGCCGCCTGCAATTTCTGCGGTCTGGAAGAGTCCGTGTTCCATATTTTTATGCAATGTACGGGGTTGCAGCCCCTGTTCCATATTTAAAGGGGCTGCTCCTGAAAATCTGGTTGCACTTCAGTCCCACACTCCTGATCTTTGGGCACCCTGTGCGGAGGGGAGCAGGTAGGTCCGAGGGCCTCCTCGTAGGACTGCTCCTGGGCACGGCCAAAGGTGCCATCAGCCGGTCCAGGCAGCGGGCGGTCGAGGGGGTCGTTCAACCTGACTGCCTGCCTCTCTTCCGCGCCTACATCCGGGCCAGGGTGTCCTTAGAGATGGAGCACGCGGTGTCCACCGGTACGCTCGCGGCCTTCCGCGAGATGTGGGCGCCGGAGGGACTGGAGTGCATCATCACCCCCGGCAACCAAATTTTAATTTGATTTTAAATGTTTTAAAGTTTAATTTGTTTTAATTGCCAGTTTTAGTTTCCCCCCTCCCCTATTATAGGGGGCACTTGTAAAATTTATGATTTTAAAGCCCAAATAAACCCACAAAAAACCAACAAATAAATAAAGAAAGAAAGAAAAGGGCAGTTGAAAAGTGTCTGGAATGTCCCCCAGATCAGGGGGTACTTGATTTCATGTTTAATTTTGTTTTCTCCAAAAAGAGTTGTGCTCAAATGGTGGCTCCCAGGCCGCCTGCAATTTCTGCGGTCTGGAGGAGACCCTGTTCCATGTTTTTATGGAGTGTGCGAGGTTGCAGCCCCTGTTCCATTATTTAAAGGGGCTGCTCCTCAAAATCTGGTTGCACTTCAGTCCCACATTCCTGATCTTGGGCACCCTGTGCGGAGGGGAGCGGGTAGGTCCGAGGGCCTCCTCGTAGGACTGCTCCTGGGCACGGCCAAGGGTGCCATCAGCCGGTCCAGGCAGCGGGCGATCGAGGGGGTCGTTCAGCCTGACTGCCTGCCTCTCTTCCGTGCCTACATCCGGGCCAGGGTGTCCTTCGAGATGGAGCACGCGGTGTCCACCGGTACGCTCACGGCCTTCCACGAGAGGTGGGCGCCGGAGGGACTGGAGTGCATCATCACCCCCGGCAACCAAATTTTATTTTGATTTTATATGTTTTAAAGTTTAATTTGTTTTTATTGCTGGTTTTAGTTCCCCCGAGTCAGGGGGCACTTGTATAATTTGCCTCTCGGTGCCCTCAAAGAAACACAAAAAACCCCACAAAAAAACCCCTAAAAAAGGGCACTTGAGAAGTGTTTGGCGTGTTCCCTTCCTTTAATCAGGAGGCACTTAAGTTAATGTTTATTTTTTTTGTTCTCAACAAAAAGAGTTGTGCTCAAATGGTGGCTCCCAGGCCGCCTGCAATTTCTGCAGTCTGGAATAGTCCGTGTTCCATGTTTTTATGCAGTGTGCTGGTTGCAGCCCCTGTTCCATTATTTAAAGGGGCTGCTCCTCAAATTCTGGTTGCACTTCAGTCCCACACTCTTGATCTTTGGGCACACTGTGCGGAGGGGAGCGGGTAGGTCCGAGGGCCTCCTTGTAGGACTGTTCCTGGGCACGGCCAAGGGGGCCATCAGCCGGTCCAGGCAGCGGGCGATTGAGGGGGTCGTTCAGCCTGACTGCCTGCCTCTCTTCCGCGGTTACATCCGGGCCAGGATGTTACTGGAGATGCAGCACGCGGTGTCCACCGGTGCACTCGCGGCCTTCCACGAGAGATGGGCGCCGGAGGGACTGGAGTGCATCATCACCCCCGGCAACCAAATTTTAATTTGATTTTACATGTTTTAAAGTTTAATTTGTTTTATTGCCGGGTTTTAATGTGCCCCCAGTTAGGGGGCACTTGTCTAATTTGCCTCTCGGTGTCCAAAAAAACCCACAAAATAAAACACAAAAAAAAACAAAAAAAAAAGACAAAAAAAGGGCACTTGAAAATTGTTTGGAGTGTCCTCCCCCTTTAATCGGGGGGGGCACTTGATTTATTTGTTTAATTGTTTACAACCAAAAAGAGTTGTGCTCAAATGGTTGATCATCAATAAGATTGTCAGCTTGGCTGTGTTTCTCACAAAGGATAAAACATCAGCTAAAGTCCCTGTCTCTGAAGATTGTTGCAGAATCTTTCCTGGAAGTGGATATGATTGAAAATTGGCCTTCAGTGTCACACCCTCTGTGCTTAACGAGCCTGCCAACACTCTATCAAGGCTCAATATGAATAATGATTGCTGGCTGAAGTGTCAGACACCAGTGGCTGTGGAACAATACCCCAACAAGCAGGGAACACAAATTGCCAGAGAGAATTTGGAAGAAAATAAAAAGGTAGCAGAGTTAAAGTTGTTTTATAATGTATTTATGTTGATGGAGGAGGCTAATTGGTATAATTATTTGATGAAGTGAAGATCATTTTTACATTGTTGTTTTTCAGAAATCAGAACAAAACCTTCCTCTGAATCATTAGCAGTTGCTCAGTGTATTTATTACAGTGATTAATTTTGTTTTGTACTATTGTATAGGAATACAGTATAATCAGTTGCAGAACTGCATGCAACGTATTCAGTCTAATGTCAGTCAAGACTATGAGCGAATTGTGGATAGGTTCACCACAGCAGCTTATTCATGACATTTTTGTAATTACAATGCTGCAATCAGTAAAGGAATTATAGTCAAAACAACTTAACTGTCTCTCATGCATGTAAATCCTAGTTATACTGCAATATTTTCCATCGCCAAATGTATTTATGGGGCCTTCAATATATTTCCATTACAAATAGAACTGAAGTAACTGAGTCAAGTTCAGTAAAACTTCTCAGAATTAACACCTTACTTTTTATCCTTCCAGAACTTGAAAGCACACATAACCAGTTTAAGGTTATCAATACTTTTTTGCAGATACGCAGATTGAAAGCACCGGGTTGAATTTTTTCATATCTAATAACATTTTGTTCAATACCTGGCCAGTTCAACACTTACAGTCTGTTAGTTGCACAGCTTCCTGTTCCTTTGATCTGAGTGTTTTAGCTACCGTTCACCGTGATAAATAATAAATCTGCAGGATGATTTTCAGAATTCCATGGTTGCTATTTTGCTGGAATTTCTGCTGAATGCTGTGAAATGGAGTCCGTAAGAGAGGGGGCTGTAATTTTCCAGTGACGGACGAGGCAAGTGGTGGAGTGCCAATATCCTTTCCTGAAGTCAAAAGTTTTCAAAAAGGAAACTGGAAATTAATATCTGTATTTCAAACAAGTGATCCAGGAGGGGTGGTGTAAAGGAAAGAAAACACGGCCACGGAAAAGAGTTACATATCGAAGGTGTGTTCATCCAGCGGTGAGCAGGAGCCTGTAACAGAGGAAGTCCAATCAATTCTTACAGCCACATCTAATGGACCGAAGATTGTGCTGATAACATGCCGTTGTGCAGATTGCAACCTATTGTGAGATACTTTGTCAAAACTTTTCACCTCCCCTCGCTTGGTGGGAATTAGCTGAGCTCCTATGAGGTATTCCTCCAGTAGCTTCAGTACAGCTGGTGGAAGGCTGCTGTGGTTCATGTTGGGAACTTTAAGATGCTTATGGTCAGCAACCTCTGGGAGCACGAGTCTGAGAGGGCCCGGCTGCAGACTGCAGCACTTCAGGTGCTGCTGGAGCAGTCTGGCCCAATTGGCTATCAGCCACCATGGGTAGTATTGGTTGAGAGGGTGGTGAGCGAGCACAGGAAGTTATGATGAACTTTATAAAACATTGGTATGGCCTCAACTGGAGTATTGTTTACAATTCTGGGCATCGCACTTTAGGAAGGAGGTGAAGGCCTTTTAGAGGGTGCAGAAAAGATTTACAAGAATGGTTCCTGGGATGTAGGACTTAAGTTACATGGATAGACTGGAGAAGCTGGGGTTGTCCTCCTTGGAACAGAGAAGGTTGAGAGGAGATCTGATAGAGGTGTTCAAAATCATGATGGGTCTAGACAGAGTAGACAGAGAAGCGGTTCCCATTGACAGAATGGCCGAGAACCAAAAGACACAGATTTAAGATGATTCACAGAAGAACCAAAGACGACATGAGGGAAAACATTTTTACGAGTGGTTAGGATTGGGAATGCACTGCTTGTAAGGATGGTGGAGACAGACTCAATCATGGATTTCAAAAGGGAATTGGATAAGTACCAAAGGAAAATAATTTGCAGAGATGGAGAAGAAGCAAGGGTAGAAAACAAGTGGCTAAAGTGTGAAGTAAGGAATGAATCATGAGAGGAATTGTTGCTTCTATGTGAGAACGGAATGCTGCTAGTGGGTGCTGTGACGGCAGAAAGCGAGAGCTGAGTGTGTTTGAGGAGGGAAGAGAGGACTGTTGCCCAGTGTGGAAATGTACTTGCCCTTGCTGCTCTTGTCAAGTCATTGATGCATTTCCTGGACTGGATCCATGTCTTGGGGTGATTATCTTGGAACTCGCAAGCTCAGCCACCTCTCTCCAGAGTTGAGAAAACAAACTTCCTTCCTTGCTCTGACCTCTTCCACTAGGCTCTCCAGGGAAGCGTCAGTGAAACTGGGGGAAACCAAGCGACTCATTTGCAAGAATCACCTCTTTGCAGCAGTTAGACAGCAATCTGGCAGAGGCGAATGTAATCTTCCTTTTAAAAGCTACATTCATGCTTTAAATAGGCCTCGAGGAATTCCAGGGAAATCCTGAAAGTGGGCAGGTGGCCATTCCCAACACAATCAGGTGGGCAGCCCACCAATCAGATACGAATGAGGCCCAGGAAATAAAACTGTCTGATTCTCACACTGATGATGCTGGGTAGGTTTGATGCTCTCACTGTCTCCTGCTCCCACTCCCAGTTAAAATTCCCTCCACAATGTCTCCCAGGCTACCTTCATCCATCAACCTAATCACATCCTCAAAGAATTAAATCAGGTCCGTAAGACTTGTCCTTCTTTTTCAGAAGCCATGCTGCATGTCCCAAATAGCCCATTCTCTGTGAAGGTGGTCATATAGAGTACCCCGATTAATCCCTTCTAGCAACTTTCCTACAACTGACTTCAAAGCTAATGGGCCTATGTTTTCCTAGTTCTGACTTCTTGTCCTTTTTGAATATCGGTACAACATGATACTCCCTCCAATCATCAGGAACAATCCCAGACTCCAGCTAACTATTGAATATATGACGAAGGGGCTCAATTAGAAGAAAGAAAGACTTGCATTTATGTAGCGCCTGTCACAACCATTGGACATCTCAAAGCTCTTTACAACCAATTAAATACTTTTAGAGTGTAGTCACCTTGTAAACTTATCACATTTCCCATCTCTTTAAGCAGCCTCGGGTAAATGCCGTCTGCAGTGGGTAGCACACTCGCCTCTGAGTCACGTTAGTGGGTTCAAGTCCCACTCCAGAGACCTGAGCACAAAAATCTAGGCTGACACTCCAGTGCAGTGCTGAGGGAGCGCTGCACTGTCGGAGGTGCCATCTTTCAGATGAGACGTTAAACCGAGGCCCTGTCTGCTCTTTCAAATAGATGTAAAAGATCCCATGGCACTATTTCGAAGCAGGGGAGTTATCCCTGGTGTCCTGGCCAATATTTTATCCCTCAATCAATATAACAAAAACAGATTACCTGGTCATTATCACACTGCTGTTTGTGGGAGCTTGCTTGTGTGCAAATTGGCTGCTGTGTTTTCCAAAATACAACAGTAACTAAATTCCAAAAGTACTTCTTGGTTGTAAAGCGCTTTGAGATGTCCGGTGGTCATGAAAGACGCTATATAAATGCAAGTCTTTTTTTTTAGGTCTACATCTACTTTAACATTTATAATTTTAATGTCAACTCCATATTGCCTTAATGGTAACTGAGCGCAGTCTATGGAGTACAGACTGATGTAAAGTAACCACTTAAAACCTCCATGTTCAGGGAGTCGCCTGAATCTGCCCCAAATTTATCTTTTACCATCCCCTTCACTCCTTTATTGCCCACTGGCTTTAACATAACTAAAGAAGGTTTCTACTATTGTTCCCACAATTATCCACAGCCTTTTTTTCCATTGACCTTCTGGCTGCTTTGATAGCAGCTTCCGTTACCTTAATCTGAGCATGATATCTAACCCTATTCTCTCGTATTATCATGTTCCCTTTTAATTACATTACAATGGTTTAAAAATGTTTCCTTTTTTTCACGCAAGTGACTTCACATCAGAGTCATATTACACATTTCATGTTGGTGAAAGGCAAAACTGCTTCATATCAATGAAAGCTTTGCTGTATAACTGACCTATAAAACAATGCATTACACCCATGTGGCACCTGGAATAGAAATATTTCTTATTTTAAGATATAAGGTGTAATTTTACATGTTTGTATTCCCACATGAAACCTCACCCACCTGCATTATATATGTGAACAATGCACCAACATATGGCAAACGGCAGGAAGCAGCCAACTGGTCCAACAGACCTGCCCACCCAGATATGTTGCAGCCTATGTGTACCATCAACTCATCCCATATCACATTCTCCTCAGAAAAATACTCTAGCCCACTTTAGAAAAACATGCTGTGAAACTCCTCTGTCACCCCATGAAGGCAATCAAGCAAGCTCTACAAGACTGGAATAACTCCAGTCAATAGTCACAGTTATCCCTCACCTATCTTGCATAAGTTGAGATGTTCTGGATTCTCAGGAACTCCTCCAGCAACCATTAGGAAGACTACAGTGAACCTGTGCTTTTCGCACATTCTTGTAATCTAGTTCAGAAGTCAGTGACTCTGTGGGAAATAAAATGCTTCCTGGTATTTAACCTAACTCTTTATTTTCATAATTTTTTACTTATTCCCCCTATTTCTCCCATCCCTATCTGGCTCAAGTAACCTATTCACCACAACAGAATCTATTGCCTTTATCATTTAAAAAATCTCACTCATTATTTTGCAGTCAATGCTTCTCTAATGAAAAATACCCCAATTTCTTGAACCTAGATATCATTCTGGTTAAACTCCTCTGAAGCTTCTCCAGGGATTTGACATCCACTGCCATGTGAGGGGAACAAAACTTGATCCTGAATGTGGCCACACCAAGGTCTTGTATAAGCTGAATATTTTATCTCTAGTTTTATATTGAATTGTCCTACCAATACACCGTAACATCCTATTCGCTATTCCTGTGCCCTTGCATCATGGGTTGTTGACCTCCAATGTCTTATTAACATTGACCCACAGGTCCCTCTCCTACTCTGCAACCTTAAGGAACCCTGCATAGTATACACAGCTGCATTAGACGGTCACTGAAGCCCTGTATGCACGCAGGATGGATGTTATCAGCTTCCCTATGACCAGGGAGGTTCAGATTGAGAGGGCTTTAGGATTCTACCGAATTGCTAACTTTCCCAAGGTGCAGGGAGCACCTTTTCAGGATGCAAAGGTTTTCAGGAACCGCAAGGGATTCCACTCCCTGAATGTGCAACTTGTTGTCAACCACCAGCAAATTATTATGGCAGTGAATGCTAAATTTCTGGGCAGCATCCATGATGCTCACATCCTGCGTGAGAGCATTGTATCTGACTTGTTTAACAATCAGCCACAAAGCCAATGCTGGATGCTTGGTGACAAAGGATATGGCCTCGCCACCTGGCTGATGACCCCACTGCATGACACCCATACCAAAGCCGAGAGACAATACAATGAGAGCCACAGAGCCACTTGCAATATCAGCGACGGACAGTGCAGTACTGATGGTGCTGGCAGGCTGCAGATCTGCCCTTATGAGCTGGCATACCTCAGTGATAACCTCTTTGTGGAAGCGCAGTCTCCGAAGACAGGTGGTGTCAGGAACGTTGAGGTTAAGACTGCTTCTCCCTGTACTTGCGAGGGGTGTAACGTCTGGTCCTCCTCATCAGTCTGGCACGTCTTACATTGGGCACATAATGCTGTGGAGCGTACCTTCTGCCATCTCGAGTCTGCAGCATGTAATTGGTCATCAAGAGAGGGTGAGAAAGAACAGGCCCCATTGCAATAGCTCTCTGTTTTCCACCGATTGGTCACAAAGAATGAATGACCCGACGAACACACCTATTAAATTCCAATCGTTCACAGTATGATAAAGATGTTTGTTCAGATGTTCACATCACCTCCAAACACCTCCAGAGTACATCTGAACTCCTCCGAGGTTGAAGCAAAGCAGCCTTTTAAATGATACGACGTGATTTAGAACATGGCGCCCACACCGCTGTGATTCATTCAGAACAGTTCCACTTTTTCTGAGCGGTGTTTTGGGCGCGTGATATTGTGGGCGAGATGTGTGCGAGGTAGTGAAGGTGACGCTGGGCGGTCTCCTGGGCGTTAGTTTCGGCAAATGTGACCTTTACGACAAAAAAAAGTGGGCAGTCGGTATTATTGAATCTCAATTACGTGCGGAAAGTAACGCGGGGCGATATTATGGGCCATTCTGATGATTCCGCCCAAAAAAAAGTGGGCGGCGGTATTATTTTTTCCTAGCATTACGCACACGGGGAAAGTAACGCTCGGCGATAAGTGTCTGAAAAATGGGCGTCAGTTTCCATTTTGTGGCTAAATGGGCGATATCTGGGCGTTACACATCATTTCAGCGGTAAAGTGGACGTTAAGTGGGCGTTATGCATGGAAAAAAAGTGGAAAATCTAGCCCCATATTTCTAACTCCTGAACATATCTTTTTGTGTCTTCAGCAAAGCTGAGATTTATACCTTTAATACCTTTATCCAAAAGATCAATAAAGAAGGTGAAGAGCAATGATCTGTGCAGGATTCCACAGATGACTGGATCCATTAAAATCTGCTTCCTTTACTTCCCTCAGTCTGCTGGGAATTTGGGTGTATCCTTCCTACGGAATCAATTTTTCCCAATGAAGTTTTTTTGCATATTTTAAGAGTTACTCCTATTTTTTGGGAGCCCGACTACGCCCCAAAAAATGTAAAAGTTTCCCTGTTCTAATTTTTGAAATTATCGGCGCGCAGCCTGTCTTTCAGCTTCGGGGGTTGGAGCCTAAACTCTGCCCCGAAAAAAGGATGGCCCCCCCCCCCCACACTTCTACCCATGCACGGAAAAAAGCATGATGTTTTCTACGTGACTGGTATAGGCGCACATGCTCAGTACACCTCCCGGTCTGCATTCAGCCATTTTTAAAGAGCGTTGTGTGTGAGAACTTTTATTCTGAGTGGAAAAAAGCGGAGCTGCAATATGCAATGTGGCTCAAGGACCAAAGATTTCGCACAGGACAAAGTGGAGGCCCTGGTTACTGTGATTGAGGGCAGATGGCACAAGCTGGACACCAGCAGAGGTCACATAAAAGTTTCACCAAAAGAAATGAAGCAAGTCTGGAACCAACTTTCACAAGATTACTGTGCAATGGTGACCACCCCGAGGTCCGGAGGCCAGTGCAAAAATAAGTGGCAGGACTTTGGTCAAGCAGTTGGTCTAAGTAATATTTTCATTTATTCACTGGAATTGCAATTGTAAATGTGACCAGCTGTATATGTCCCACCCAGCAGAAAGACACCCTCTCTAAAAAGTTATATTTTCATCTTTACAGAGGAAGGTGGCTCACAACAAAAGAGAGAGAACTCTAACCGGAGGAGGACGGGCAAATCTGCACCCACTGGCACCCTTGGAAGACAGGGTCGCTGCTTTGATGGGTCCTGCCTGGAGAAAAGCAACCACCACTGCACAAGCTGGGCCCACACTCGAGGGAGAGGGTAAGTCCTGCAAATTCCACAGTCTGGCTTTGCGTGGGCTAGCCATGCTTCGGTTCATGGGGATGCCACCGTCTGCTACGCTTTGGTTGATGCAATATGCCATCATTCATCGTGGTCTTTCAAATGAGCCTGCTGCCTGCGCTGTGTGAGCCTACTCATGTCACCCACCCCCCTCCTCTGCTGCTAACCATTTGTCTGTTCTGTTATATTTTGCAGAACTTGAGGCCAACCCTGACGAGGCTGAAGCCGATGCAGACGAAAATTCAGATGCGGTGAGTCTGAAGAGGAGAACATTTCCCAACCCACCTTCCAGACCAAGAGCATGGGAGTGAGGGGGAGAGGGAGGGGCAGGGGAAGGGGGAGGATGAAGCCCCCACTGTTGTACTCACTCTGGAGGAGGTGCTGGTGCTGCCCATGGAGGTGCTAGCCCCTTTCCTGAGTGGTGCAAGTGTTGGGACATTTCCTGGTTTCACACTGTCCGAGGCTGCGGGTTCTAGTGGGGTGCAGCGGGGTGCAGCAAACCACACCCAGGGCCCCACTGTCCGCGTCTGCGGATCCCACTCGTAGGGGAAACTAAAACAGGTCTTCGAATAAGGGGCCGCCCATTTAAAACTGAGATGAGGAGAAATTTCCTCCTGAGGGTTGTCAATCTATAGAATTCTCTGCCCCAGAGAGCTGTGGAGGTTGGGTCATTGAATATATTTAAGACGGAGATCGACAGACTTTTGAGCGATAGGGAGTAACGGGTTATGGGGAGCGGGCAGGGAAGTGGAGCTGAGTCCATGATCAGATCAGCCATGATCTTATTGAATAGCGGAACAGGCTCGAGGGGCCAAATGGCCAGTCCTGCTCCTATTTCTTATGTTCTATCCAATCTATCCTCATAGCTAAGATTCCAGGCAGCATCCTAGTAAATCTCCTCTGCAACCTCTCTAGTGCAATCACGTCCTTCCTATAATACAGCGACCAGAACTGCACGCAGTACTCTAGCTGTGGCCTAACCAGAGTATTATACATTTAAGCAGATGAAGCTCGGCAGCAGGTGGGTGGGGGGGGTGGGGCAGGAAAGCCAAGCCCCGAATCCCTGTATCCGGGCGAGGGAGCGATTCTGACGGCCGACTCTCCGAGCCTCGAGCCCGGTGAGGAGACATTCGGTGATGGGGTGGAACTTGGGGGGAAAAAAAATAAAAAATTCAAGAATTGCATTACGCTTCCAATTTCTCCCTTTTGACTTGCAAAAAATTAAGATTTAAGACGCCTATTCTCCGCCTGCTTCACTCCCTCCAAAACTTTGGTGAAAAACAATGGCATCTTTCTGCGCCGGTTTTGTTATGTGCGTGATTTTTGTTAAGTGCCCAGAGGTTTTTTAGGAGTTGTCACATACACCATCGAAGAAAAAATGTAAGTTGGCCAAACTTGCTTAAATGTCAAAAAGTGCCGCAGACATTGGGTTGCCCCCATGACGCAAAAAAATCTTCGCCTAAAAAAATCGTACCTAAGTGAATAATGCTGGCGCAGAAACTTTGGGGAAACTTGGAGATTTTAATTTACTCCAAAAAAAACAGTGCACGCCAAAAAAACGGCGCAGATAATTGGGGAAAATTGAGCCCTGCAACTTTGCATCAATCCTGACATACATGTCTGGTGGACAAGGCTCCATGTCAGGAGCATGAACTCGGAAAATTATCCCTACAATTTGATTCCAACTGTCGTGACTTGGGTTTATTACAAAACTGCTCAACAATATTAAAGCATATGATTGAGCATGTTCAAATCAAATAAGACAATGAATTACAGCAAACCAAAAGCTGCGTGTTTAATAAAGAGAGTGAATAAAAAATAAAATACCCACCATTTGTGACAATGATTATTTTATTTGGTAACAGTAAAAAAAAACCTGTGAACTAAAAATCAATAACTGATATTACAATATCATAATCTGTAGAATCGTCTGTCTCTGCCCTACCTCAGCCCATCTGCTGCTGAAACCCTCGTCCATGCCTTTGTTGCCTCCAGATGTGACTATTCCAAGGCTCTCCTGGTCGGCCTCCTACCTTGCACCCTCCGTAAACTGAGCTCATCCAAAGCTCTGCAGTCCATATCCTAACTCGCGCCAAGTCCCGTTCAACCATTAACGCTGCGCTCGCTGACCTGCATTGGCTCCCGGTCCGGCAAAGCCTTGATTTTAAAATTCTCATGCTTGTTTTCAAATCCTTCTACGGCCTCGTTCCTCCCTATCTCTGTATCTTCCTCCTGCACTACAACCAATGTTCCCTGTAATTTATTTGTTGGCCGCGTGGTCCCTTAAAGTTGTTTTTTCGATTTGCAAGCCAGCTGTATGGGATGACTGGAGTGCTGCGCAACCATGCAGCTTAAAGGGAACATTGCTGACAAACTTCCAAGATCTCTGCGCTCCTACAATTCTGGCCTCTTGCGCATCCCCAACTTTCATCCCTCCACGATTTGTGGCTGTGCTTTCAGCTGTCTAAACTCCAGAATTCCCTCCCTAAACCTCTCTGCCTCACTACCTCCTTTAAGACAATCCTTAAAAGCTACCTCTTTGACCTAGCTAGTGGTCATCTGTCCTAACTGCTGTGTCCTTAGATGCTCTAATAATGACTCCATGAGGCAGTGAGTTGTACTTGAATTGTAGTGACCTTAGTCCTTTATCAGTTAACTCCAGAGTGAGGATCACACCTGGTGACCTGCCTTTTATACTAGGCCAGGCACACCTGTACAGGTAACCTACAAGTCTCCCACTGCTGTGCCCTCTGGTGGCACATCTTGTGATAGTACCAACAGTAACCATGTAGGATACATGACACTAATATCACCTCATGTGGCTCAATGTCAAATTTTGTTTGATAATTGCTCCTGTGAAGTGCCTTCCGGGATGATTTATGTAGCTCTAATTTGTCACTGTTGTTGTAGTCTGAAAATGTTTGATCAATTAAAAGTGATGAGGATGACACGTTGCTGAATCCCTGAGGCTATTTCAGCTTGTTGCCTAAATCCAGGAAGAGTGTGTTGATTTGTTGAGGAAGAATTAGTGGAACTAATCAATTGGTACACAGTGCGCTTTGTGGGGCCCACACTAAAATACTGATGCCTTTTTTCGCTGCCTGTGTCCACATTTACATGCCATGCCATTTCTTTTTGACTTGAAAATTTGGCAAGCACGTAATGGGACGCAGATGGACGGCAGACGTGCATAACAGATTGACACCATTCAAAATATCTACAGGGATGAAGCTTTGCCTGAGAAAAGTTCAAATGAATTGAAATTAGGGATGAGTAGAGGAACGAGCTCTTCTGAGTCTGTCCAGTTCACTTTGATCCAAACTTATGCTGGTTCACGCAGAAGCAAATTTCAATAGTTAACATTCACTCCTGAGTCCAAAAGTGGATGCACAACTGATTTTTACTGCATAAATCAGATACACAACTCATCATCATAGGCAGGCCCTCGGATTCGAGGGTCACTTGCTTCTACACTAGAAATGAGATGACCGATGAGTCCAATGCGGGACCTACAATCTCTGTCACAGGTGGGGCAAACAGTGGTTGAAGGAACAGGTTGGCGGGTTGCCTGGGTTGCCGCATGCTCCTTCCGCTGTCGACGCTTGGCTTCAGCTTGCTCCCGGCGAAGAGACTCGAGGTGTTCAGCGCCTTCCCGGAAGCTTTTCCTCCACTTTGGACGGTCTTGGGCCAGGGATTCACAGGTGTTGGTGGGGTTGTTACATTTTTTCAAGGAGGCTTTGAGGGTGTCCATGAAGTATTTCCTCTGCCTACCTGGGGCTCACTTGCTGTGTCAGAGCTCCGAGTAGAGCGCTTGTTTTGGGAGTCTCGTGTCAGGCATGCGGATGATGTGGCCTGTCCAGCAGAGCTGATCGAGTGTGGTCAATGCTTCGATGCTGGGGATTTTGGCCAGAGTGAGAACATTGATGTTGGTGCGTCTGTCCTGCCAATGGATTTGCAGGATCTTTCAGAGGCAGCGTTGGTGGTACTTCTCCAGTAATTTGAGGTGCCTGTTGTACATAGTCCATTTCTCTGAGCCATATAGGAGGGCGGGTATCACCACTGCTCTGTCGTCCATGAGCTTGGTGACGGGTTTGAGGTCCTGGTCTTCAAACACACTCTCTTCCTCAGGTGACCGAAGGCTGCACTGATATACTGAAGATGGTGTAGGACCTCGTTGTCGACGTCTGCCCTTGTTGACATTAGGTTCCCAAGGTATGGAAAATGGTCCACATTGTCCAAGGCCTCGTTGTGGATTTTGATAACTGGGGGGGCAGGTTGGTAGAGGACCTTTGTCTTACGGATGTTTAGTGTAAAGCCCATGCTCTCGTACGCCTCGGTGAAGGTGTTGATGATGGCTTGGAGTTCGGCCTCCGAGTGTGCGCAGACGCAGGTGTCGTCGGCGTACTGTAGTTTGATGACAGAGGATGGGATGACCTCAGATCTGGCCTGGAGGCAGCGGAGATTGAACAGATTCCTGTTTGTCCTGTAATTTAGCTCCACTCCAGCGGGGAGCTTGCTGAGGGTGAGATGAAGCATTGCAGCAAGGAAGATCGAGAAGAAGGTTGGTGCGATGATGCAGCCGATGATGAGGAGATTAAGGCAATAGTTAGGAAGGACATTAGCTTGAATGATGTGGAATCTATATGGGTAGAGCTGCAGAACACCAAAGGGCAAAAAACGTTAGTGGGAGTTGTGTACAGACCTCCAAACAGTAGTAGTGATGTTGGGGAGGGCATCAAACATGAAATTAGGGGTGCATGCAATAAAGGTGCAGCAGTTATAATGGGTGACTTTAATATGCACATAGATTGGGCTAACCAAACTGGAAGCAATACGGTGGAGGAGGATTTCCTGGAGTGCATAAGGGATGGTTTTTTAGACCAATATGTCGAGGAACCAACTAGGGGGGAGGCCATCTTAGACTGGGTGTTATGTAATGAGAGAGGATTAATTAGCAATCTCGTTGTGCGAGGCCCCTTGGGGAAGAGTGACCATAATATGGTGGAATTATGCATTGGGATGGAGAATGAAACAGTTAATTCAGAGACCATGGTCCAGAACTTAAAGAAGGCTAACTTTGAAGGTATGAGGCGTGAATTGGCTGGGATGGATTGGCGAATGATACTTAAGGGGCTGACTGTGGATGGGCAATGGCAGACATTTAGAGACCGCATGGATGAACTACAACAATTGTACATTCCTGTCTGGCATAAAAATAAAAAAGGGAAGGTGGCTCAACTGTGGCTATCAAGGGAAATCAGGGATAGTATTAAAGCCAAGGAAGTGGCATACAAATTGGCCAGAAATAGCAGCGAACCTGGGGACTGGGAGAAATTTAGAACTCAGCAGAGGAGGACAAAGGGTTTGATTAGGGCAGGAAAATGGAGTATGAGAAGAAGCTTGCAGGGAACATTAAGACGGATTGCAAAAGTTTCTATAGATATGTAAAGAGAAAAAGGTTAGTAAAGACAAACGTAGGTCCCCTGCAGTCAGAATCAGGGGAAGTCATAACGGGGAACAAAGAAATGGCGGACCAATTGAACAAGTACTTTGGTTCGGTATTCACGAAGGAGGACACGAACATCCTTCCGGTTATAAAAGGGGTCGGGGGGTCTAGTAAGGAGGAGGAACTGAGGGGAATCCTTATTAGCCGGGAAATTGTGTTGGGGAAATTGATGGGATTGAAGGCCGATAAATCCCCAGGGCCTGATGGACTGCATCCCAGAGTACTTAAGGAGGTGGCCTTGGAAATAGTGGATGCGTTGACAGTCATTTTCCAACATTCCATTGACTCTGGATCAGTTCCTATGGAGTGGAGGGTAGCCAATGTAACCCCACTTTTTAAAAAAGGAGGGAGAGAGAAAACAGGGAATTACAGACCGGTCAGCCTGACATCGGTAGTGGGTAAAATGATGGAATCAATTATTAAGGATGTCATAGCAGTGCATTTGGAAAGAGGTGACATGATAGGTCCAAGTCAGCATGGATTTGTGAAAGGGAAATCATGCTTGACAAATCTTCTGGAATTTTTTGAGGATGTTTCCAGTAGAGTGGACAAGGGAGAACCAGTTGATGTGGTATATTTGGACTTTCAGAAGGCGTTCGACAAGGTCCCACACAAGAGATTGATGTGCAAAGTTAGAGCACATGGGATTGTGGGTAGTGTACTGACATGGATTGAGAACTGGTTGTCAGACAGGAAGCAAAGAGTAGGAGTAAATGGGTACTTTTCAGAATGGCAGGTAGTGACTAGTGGGGTACCGCAAGGTTCTGTGCTGGGGCCCCAGCTGTTTACACTGTACATTAATGATTTAGATGAGGGGATTAAATGTAGTATCTCCAAATTTGCGGATGACACTAAGTTGGGTGGCAGTGTGAGCTGCGAGGAGGATGCTGTGAGGCTGCAGAGCGACTTGGATAGGTTAGGTGAGTGGGCAAATGCATGGCAGATGAAGTATAATGTGGATAAATGTGAGGTTATCCACTTTGGTGGTAAAAACAGAGAGACAGACTATTATCTGAATGGTGACAGATTAGGAAAAGGGGAGGTGCAAAGAGACCTGGGTGTCATGGTA
The DNA here is from genome assembly GCF_044704955.1 of Pristiophorus japonicus. Classification (NCBI taxonomy): domain Eukaryota; kingdom Metazoa; phylum Chordata; class Chondrichthyes; family Pristiophoridae; genus Pristiophorus; species Pristiophorus japonicus. The sequence continues at coordinate 33,905,501 of NC_091983.1, forward strand.
CATCAGTCATTGAAGGTTGGCATGCAGGTGCAGCAGGTGGTTAAGAAAGCAAATGGCATGTTGGCCTTCATAGCAAGGGGATTTGAGTACAGGGGCAGGGAGGTGTTGCTACAGTTGTACAGGGCATTGGTGAGGCCACACCTGGAGTATTGTGTACAGTTTTGGTCTCCTAACCTGAGGAAGGACATTCTTGCTATTGAGGGAGTGCAGCGAAGGTTCACCAGACTGATTCCCGGGATGGCGGGACTGACCTATCAAGAAAGACTGGATCAACTGGGCTTGTATTCACTGGAGTTCAGAAGAATGGGAGGGGACCTCATAGAAACATTTAAAATTCTGACGGGGTTAGACAGGTTAGATGCATGCTAATGTCATGTGCAGCTTGTAAATCATAAGAGATTGTGGGATGAGGGGGAAGTGATATGTGAAAAGGAGGATAACATATTAGGATATTGGCATCTTGTATTCTTTCAGGCCCACCACTGGCCAAGGTTTCAGCCATGCTCCTGCCAAGAATGGCCAGCATCTTCTCCAAGAGGGTGAGGTGAAGCTTGGAATGAGAAGTGTGCCTCGTGTTATGTACAGATTGTTGGTAGGTGAGCGATTGGGATGGGCGGGAGAGTCGCGCTTTGAGCAGTGTGTGAGGCTGATGGTGCAGTTGGTAGGAGATGGCTTTTAAAGATGCATTCAATGACCTTGACCACTGGTCTGAGGTCATGAAACTACTTTGGGCACTGGAGCCAGGCCGTGGGGGAGACACTGCTGGCAGTGACGGCCTCAGTGATCTGGTCCCACATCGTTCTTTCTGGAGGGCCTCCTGGCCCCCTGTGGGTAGAGAACCTCTCTTCCAGTGTTGACTCCCTGCACAAAGCTGGAGTGCGATGTCTGAGACTCAGGGTGGACTTTCCCTGGCCTGTTGAGCATTTGTGTTAGTGCTGATGCACATTAGCATTTTTGATCAGCAGAAGGCAGCTCCCCATTGAGAGCTGCAGACTGCCTATAAGAGGAGCAGGCTAGCTTTAAGTGAAGCTAGCCTCACTCGAGCGGTGCAAACTTCGGCCCCCTTGTTATATATGTAAACTTGTATTTACTCTGTACAGCTACCAGAGGGCTCATCCTCTGGAGTCCCAAGGGATCTCATAATCCCTTGGGAGCACAGGTATTTAAGGAGGCTACACAGGTTGGAGAGGCACTCTGGAGGCCTGCAATAAAAGACTAAGGCCAAACTTTACTTTGAGTTCACAGTGTTCAGTCTGACTCTTTCTCCATACACAACAACTGGCGATGAGATACAGATAGCAAACCCAAAGATACAGAGAACAGTGGGCATCCTGGAGAAATTCTCGGAGGGAGATGATTGGGAAACTTTTGTGGAGCGACTTGACCAATACTTTGTGGCCAATGAGCTAGATGGGGAAGAGAATGCTGCCAAACGAAGGACAATCCTCCTCACCCTCTGTGGGGCACCAACGTATGGCTGCATGAAGAATCTGCTCACTCCAGCGAAACCCACGGAGAAATCGTACGACGATTTGTGCACACTAGTTCGAGAGCATTTGAACTCGAAGGAAAGCGTTCTGATTGCGCGGTACCGGTTCTACACCTACATAAGGTCTGAAGGCCAGGAAGTGGCGAGTTATGTCGCCGAGCTAATATGCTTTGCAAGACATTGCGAATTTGAAGGACATTTGGAGCACATGCTCGGAGACTTTTTCGTATTGGCATTGGCCACGAAACCATACTTCGCAAACTTTTGTATGTAGAGACACCGACCTTGAGTAAGGCCATAGCGATAGTCCAGACATTCATTGCTATCAGTGACAATACGAAGCAAATCTCTCAGCAAACAAGTGCTGCTACAAGTAATGTGAACAAAGTGATGTTGTTTTTGAGTCATAACGTACAGGGCAGGTCATACATACCTACAGCTACACGTCCGCAGATGTCTGAGTCCACCATCAAGGGTGATGAATGCAAGGCCATTAACACCTTGTTGGCACTGCGGGGGTGATCATCATTTCCATTCATGCTGATTCAAAGAGTATGTTTGCAAGGGCTGTGGAACAATGGGACACCTCCAACGAGTGTGCAGGTGAGCTGCAAAGCCTGTTCAACCTGCAACCCACCATGTTGCAGAGCAGGACAGATCCACGGAGGATCACGACGAACCAGAGCCTCGGATCGAGAAGGCAGAGGTACATGGGGTGCACATATTCACCACGAATTGTTCCCCGATAATGCTGAATGTTGAACTAAATGGACTCCCAGTGTCAATGGAGCTGGACACGGGCACTAGCCAGTCCATCATGGGCAAAAAGACTATCAAAAGTTTGTGGTGCAACAAGGCCTCAAGGCCAGTCTTAACTCCAGTTCGCACGAAACTAAGAACTTACACGAAAGAACTGATTCCTGTAATTGGCAGTGCTACCATAACGGTCTCCTACAATGTAGCGGTGCACAAGCTACCACTCTGGGTGGTACCAGGCGATGGTCCCATGCTGCTCGGCAGGAGCTGGCTTGGAAAGATACGTTGGAACTGGGATGACGTCCGAGCGCTATCGCCCGCTGACGACACTTCGTGTGCCCAGGTCTTAAACAAATTTCCTTCGCTGTTCAAACCAGGCATCGGGAAATTCCAAGGATCAAAAGTGCAGATCCATCTAATTCCGGGGGCGCGACCCATCCATCACAAGGCGAGCGCAGTACCGTACATCATGATAGAAAGGGTAGCGATCGAGCTAGACCAGCTGAAAAGAGATGGCATTATTTCACCGATTGAGTTCAATGACTGGGCCAGTCCTATTGTCCCAGTCCTCAAGAGAGACTGCACCGTCAGAATCTCTGGTGATTACAAAGTAACTATCAACCGTTTCTCCCTGCAGGACCAATACCCACTACCAAAGACCGACGACCTCTTTGCAACGCTGGCGGGAGGAAAGACATTTACGAAGCTGGATATGACTTCAGCCTACATGACACAGGAACTGGAGGAATCATCGAAGGTCCTCACTTGCATCAACATGCACAAAGGTCTTTTTGTTTATAACAGATGCCCGTTTGGAATCCAATCAGCAGCAGTGATATTCCAGAGAAACACAGAAAGCTTACTGAAGTCGGTCCCACATACCGTGATCTTCCAGGATGACATCTTGGTCACAGGTTGGAACACAGTCGAGCACCTGCAGAATCTGGAGGAGGTTCTTAGTCAACTCAGCTGCGTGGGGCTCAGGTTAAAACACTCAAAGTGCGTTTTCCTGGCACCTGAAGTGGAGTTCCTGGGAAGGAGGATTGCGGTGGACGGCATCAGGCCCACCAACGCGAAGACGGAGGCAACCGAAGCCACAGAACGTGACGGAGCTGCAGTCGTTTCTAGGACTCCTGAACTACTTTGGTAACTTCTTACCAGGTCTCAACACACTGTTAGAACCACTACATGTCGTACTACGAAAAGGGGACGAATAGGTTTGGGGCAAAAGCCAAGAAAATGCCTTTGTTAAAGCGAGAAAATTGTTATGCTCAAACAAATTGCTTGTGTTGTATGATCCATGTAAGCGTTTAGTACTAGCATGTGATGCATCGTCATATGGCATCAGGTGTGTATTACAACAAGCTAATGATTTCAGGAAACTGCAACCGGTTGCTTATGCATCCAGGAATCTGTCTAAGGCTGAGAGAGCCTACAGCATGATTGCGAAAGAAGTGTTAGTGTGTGTTTCTGGGGTAAAGAAAATGCATCAATACCTGTTTGGGCTAAAATTCAAATTGGAAACTTACCATAAGCCGCTTATATCCCTGTTCTCCGAGAGTAAAGGGATAAATACCAAAGCATTGGCCCACACCCAGAGATGGGCGCTCATGCAGTCCACATACAACCATCCGCTACAGGCCAGGCACAGAAAACTGCGCTGATGCTCTCAGTAGGCTGCCATTGCCCACCGCGGGGTGGAAAGGGTGCAGCCGCAGATCTAGCCATGGTTATGGAAGCATTTGAGAGTGAGCAATCACCCGTCACTGCCCAGCAGATCAAAACCTGGACAAGCCAGGACCCCTTATTATCTCTAGTCAAAAGCTGTGTGCTTCACGGGAGCTGGTCCAGTGTCCCAGTGGAACTGCAGGAAGAAATAAAGCCATTCCAGCAGCGCAAAGATGAAATGTCTATACAGGCAGACTGCCTTTTGTGGGGCAATCAGGTAGTGGTCCCCAAGAAGGGCAGAGACACCTTCATCAATGACCTCCACAGTACCCACCCAGGCTTTGTAATGATGAAAGCGATAGCCAGATCCCACGTGTTGTGGCCCAGTATCGATGTGGACTTAGAGTCCTTCGTTCACCAATGTAATACATGCTCGCAGTTAAGCAATGTACCCAGGGAGGCGTCACTACGTTTATGGTCGTGGCCCTCCAAACCGTGATCTAGGGTACACGTCGACTATGCAGGCCCGTTCTTGGGTAAAATGTTACTTGTGGTTGTAGATGCATACTCCAAGTGGATTGAATGTGGGATAATATCGGCTAGCACGTTCGCTGCCACTACTGAAAGCCTGCGGGCCATGTTTGCCACACACGGCTTACCCGTTGTCCTGGTGAACGATAACGGGCCATGTTTTACCAGTGCTGAGTTCAAAGAATTCATGACCCGTAACGGGATCAAACATGTCACATCTGCCCCGTTTAAACCAGCGTCCAATGGTCAGGCAGAGAGACCAGTGCAAACCATCAAGCAAGGCTTGAAGAGGGTAACTGAAGGCTCACTGCAGACTCGCCTATCCCGAGTCGTGCTTAGCTACCACAAGAGACCCCACTCACTCACTGGGATCCCACCTGCTGAACTGCTCATGAAAAGAGCACTTAAGACAAGGCTCTCGTTAGTTCACCCCGATCTACATGAACGGGTAGAGAGTAGGCGGCTTCAGCAAAGTGCATACCATGATAGCGCAAATGTGTCATGCGAGATTGAAATCGATGATCCTGTATTTGTATTAAATTATGGGCAAGGTCCCAAGTGGCTTCCCGGCACTGTCGTGGCCTTGGACCCTACCTTTTTTGATCCCCCAACATTCACACCAGTGGCAACCGGCACCATGGTTGACCACGAAGCAGAACCCATCATCCACAGCAGCCCAGCAGGGCTCAACACACCAGGCAGCCCAGCAAGGCCAGCTGCACAGATGATTCAACACCGAGACGATCAACCAGGGCAAGAAGGGCCCCAGATTGACTCACATTGTAAATAGTTACACTATTGACTTTGGTGGGGGAGGGGGGGAAAGTGTTGTTATATATGTAAACTTGTATTTACTCTGTACAGCCACCAGAGGGCTCATCCCCTGGAGTCCCAAGGGATCTCCTAATCCCTTGGGAGCACAGGTATTTAAGGAATCTTCACAGGTTGGAGAGGCACTCTGGGACCTGCAAAAAAAGACTAAGGTCACACTTTACTTTGAGCTCACAGTGTTCAGTCTGACTCTTTCTCCATTCACAACACCCCTCATGAGTGCACAGCCTGTCATGAGCACATTCCATGCTAGGCTGTGTGCTGCTATCATGGTAATTAGCAGGCAGCACAAAACTGATGTGCTGCTGGCACTTTTTGAATGGGCGAGGGCATATCTTGCATTGCGGTGCCCACGCGTGTTTTCCAATGTTATAGAATTTCAACCCCCATTATCTGGTCATTTGTCGCATTGCTGTTTTTGGGACCTTGCTGTGTGCAGATTACTGCTAGAAATGCCAGCTTGTTTCTTCGTTCTTGGACAAAAGTCTACGGATAATCCAAACGGATCTCATGATATTTCATTTTTCAAAAGCAGCCCTCTGATTTATAATTAAAAATATGGTCTGCTTCATAATCAATAAATAATTTAATTCACAGGATGATTATTGATTGTGCAGCTGACTAAAATTTTTCATGTCAGTAAATGGTCACTGGAATGCAGTGATCAGCTTGTTTTAAAAATGTGGTTTTATATGTATGACAGTTTTTAGGCCGTTGATACATTAGAAATACAAGTATACATTTTTTTCACTATGAACTATGGTAAGAAAAATTTGGTTTGCACTCCGAACTATGGTGAGAAAAATTAAATAGAATGACCATCCATCCAAAGACCAGCATTAATATCACAAAATGCAATTTCCAACTATGCCTCTATATCCATCACCGTCCCCCGCCCCCACTCCCCCACCCCGCTTCTAACCAGCTCACTAAACAGAAAAGAAACACACTGCGAAAGAACTAAGCAAACAAATACTGAGGACATTTTTTAAAACATAGGGGAAAACTCTCCTCTGTGATCTCAACCCAAACCAGACAGGACGACGGCGGAGAATGACATGACTGACTACCGCCTCACTGCAATGGGATTTTCCTTCCACTGCCTCTGCCAGAATTGCCTCTGACCACTCCGTTACTGCCCACTGCATGTAAATGGCAGCATGGGCAGGGAAGAGGCAGGGCCCATATCCCCGGCAATTCCCCTCCCTTCTGCCCCAGTTACCACCACTTCCGGGGGCCGCCATGTGGAAGGTGGCTGTACACCCAGGTTGAAGGTCGGCCACCCTCCTGAACAGTGCCTCTTCATTTCCGTGCTATTAAATTCCAACTTTATGATCAGCACGTCGGGTTTGTAACTCATCATCAAGCTAACTTTCAGGAGTCACTTCCTGCAAGTTAAGGTAACTCCTGTAAGATAGCTTAATGAATTAAAATCCAGACATGCTGATAGTAGCTTCATTTCACATCAGCTGTGAATTATACTGATGCTTATCAAAAAATGCAGCATGCCCATTTAGAGGCAGTGAAAGGGATCTTATCATAGAATTATTTATTTAATTCATTCCTGGGATGTGGGCATCGCTGGCACAGCCAGCGTTTATTACCCATCATTAATTACCCTTGAGAAGATGGTATTGAGCTGCCTTCTTGAACCGTTGCAGTCCGTGTGGTGAAGGTACTCCCACAGTGCTGTTAGGGAGGGAGTTCCAGGATTTTGACCCAGCGACGATGAAGAGCGATATATTTTCAAGTCAGGATGGTGTGTATCTTTGAGGGCAACTTGGGGATGCTGGTGTCCCCATGCGCCTGCTGCCCTTGTCCTACTAGGTGGTAGAGGTTGCGGGTTTGGGATGTGCTGTCAAAGAAGCCTTAGCGAGTTGCTGCAGTGCATCTTGTAGATGGTACACATTACAGCTGCGGTGTGCCGGCAGTGGAGGGAGTGAATGTTTAAGCTGCTAGATGGACTGCCAATCAAGCGGGCTGCTTTGTCCTGAAAGGTATAGAGCTTCTTGAGTGTTGTTGGAGCTGCATTCATCCAGGCAAGTGGAGAGTATTCCATGTGAATATCCCAATCGTTATTTCACTCTCTGTAAAATGATTAAAAAGTGAATGATAAAATCTGCTTTTTACTTCCTGGTTTGCGGTCTGTGAGAACTCTTCAATCTGATTGGCTGCTCAGCCTGCTTGATGACTTCCTTGTGGCTATATTGCGCCCGATGGAAAGTCACATCAGAAAAGAGAAAACAACACCCCAGAGCCTGCTAAAACTTTGTGAGCAGCTTTCTTCGAGGCCAGTGGTAAGTGCCGTCACTTTGTCACTGACATCCAAAATCCGGGTCACTACTGTATTGTGCTTAGGAATACAAATTTTCATTTTTTTAACGCACAGCCTTGTGCTCAGGGCAACTATGTACAGCCATTATAATCTCACTTTTTGTTTTTTTAGCAGTTGTACATCCATGTCTTTTTCAACCAGTTCTAAAAAATACATTGTCAATCCTTGCATTTACCAACATATTAAAATGACAGACAGGAAAAGACCAACTGGTTTGTCGAGCCTGTCTGCTTGAGGTGTTACTTTTCAAGTCTTATGAAGCTCCCAAATTCCTTTGCTTTTCCACATCACTCAGGCTGTGCCTCATTCTAAGTCAAATTAGTTTTATTTTTACTCACACCTCACACTTAATGACAGTGAATTCCATCTGCCACATTTTTACTGATTCTGCCATCTCCTACATATCCCTTTGGTCTCCAGAAATATTTACTAATTAATGAATACTTAGAAAAGCAAGAGCTAAGCAGGGTCAGTCAGCATGGATTTGTAAAGAGCAGATTGTGCTTGACTAATTTAAATTATTTTTTTTAGGAAATCGCTGATAAAAGAAGCCCAATGGATCTTGTACTGTATATATGAAGTTTGGAAGGACATTTGATGAAGTGCCACGTAAGATGTCTCTTCTATTCATCTGGTTTCCCTTTAATACCAAATGCCTTCATTTTCATACCACGAGACAGAATGCAAAGAGTGCGGGTAAATCGATCTTTTTTCAGATTGGCTAAATGATACAATGTTTGGTGATGATACTAAGTTGCGGGGCAGGGCAAACTGCAAGGAAGAATCAAGAGACTGCAAGAGGACATAGGCAGTAAGGGGAATGCCCAGATAGGTGGCATAGGCAGTTCAATTGTGTCAAATGTACAGTCGTAGAGGAAATGCTTTTGCACAGAGGGTTGTGAGAACTTCAAACACTTTACCATAACTGGCTATAATATCATTTAAAAGGGACTTGGATGAGATTTTGAAATAGTAAATATAAAAACATTCAGGGAAAGGACGATGAAAACTGAATTAAAGTAGATAGGTCTGGGTAAAGGGTTAGCTCCAATACAGGCGAATGGGCCTCCCTCTGTGCTGTAAATTCTATATGACTCATCATCGAAAGAACTGTCTCCAAAAGCAGAGGCTTTTTTGACATTTCGTAAAGAAGCAACTTTTTAAAATCAATCTTGCAGAATTAAACAAAAACAACTTGTATTTATGTAGCGCCTTTAATGTCACAAAACATCCCAAGGTGCTGCACTGGAGCGTTATCAAACAAAATTTGACAATGAGTTACATAAGGAAATATTAGGACAGGTGACCAAAAGAAGGAAGGAGAAGCGGGGAGGTTTAGGGAGGGAATTCCAGAGCTTAGGGCCTAGGCAACTGAAAGCCATTGGTGGAGCGATGGAAATCGAGGATGTAAAAGAGGCCAGAATTGGATGAGCACAGAGATCTCGGAGGGTTGAAGGTTACAGAGATGGGGAGGAGCAAGGCCATGGAGAGATTTGGAAACCAAGGATGAGAATTTTAAAATCGGGGCGTTGCCGGCCCAAGAGTCAATGTAGGTCAGCGATCACAGGGATGAATAGTGAACGGGACTTGGAGAACAATCAATACTTTTCTTCTTGTTTTTTTCAATCAAGAAACCTCTCAAAATTGATTGAGATATCCTTCTGAAACTGTAAATATTGTCCAGCCTAATCGATTAGAATTAGCAGATAAAGAAGGATAGACCACATCCTGGCTGTTCAAAATGTAAGTGATGTTAAGCAATCTGCACAACTTTTGAACATTTTTGACTTCAAGAAAAGATGTCGGCATTCCACCACTTGCCTCGTCCGTCACTGGACAATTACACTCCACTCTCTTGCGGACTCCATTTCACGGCATTCAGCAGAAATTCCAGCAAAATAGCAACCATGGAATTCTCAAAATCATCCTGCAGATTTATTATTCATCACGGTGAACGGTAGCTAAAACACTCAGATCAAAGGAGCAAGAAGCTGTGTAGCTAACAGACTAAGTGTTGAGCTGGCCAGGTATTGAACGGAAAATGCTATTAGATATGAAAAAATACCACCCGGTGCTTCCAGTCTGAGCGTCTGTAAAAAAAGTATTGATAACCTTAAACTGGTCATGTGTGCTTTCAAGTTCTGTGAGGATGAAAAGTAAGGTGTTAATTCTGCGCAGTTTTACTGAACTTGATTCAGTTATTTCAGTTTTATTTGTATTGGAAATACATTTAGGGCTCCATAAATACATTAGGCGATGGAAAATAGTGCAGTTTCATTGAACTTTACAGCTATTTCAGTTTTATTTGTATTGTGTTGGATTTACATGCTTCTGAGCTACAGGCTTGACTACAATTCCTTTCCTGATTGTAATTACAATTCTGCAAAAAATGTCATAAGAACCTAAGAAATAGGAGCAGGAGTAGCTCTCGAGCCTGCTCCGCCATTCAATAAGACCATCGCTGATCATCGATCTCAACTTCACTTTCCTGCCCGATCTCCATATCCCAAGTTTCCCCTAGAGTCCAAAAATCTATCTATCTCAGCCTTGAATATACTCAGAGACATAGCATCCATTGCCCTCTGGGGCAGAGAATTCCAAAGATTCACAATCCTTTGATTGAAGAAATTCCACCTCCTCTCTTTCTTCAATGGCCGGCCCATTATCCTGAGACTGTGCCCCCCAGATCATGAATAAGCTGCTGTGTAAATCTATCCGCAATTCGCTCATAATCTTGACTGACATTAGGCTGAATATTTTGCACACTGTTCTGCCAGTAATTTTATATACTGTAATCCTATAGAATAATAAAAAAAACTATTGATCACTGCAAGAAATACACTGAGCAACTAGTAGTGATTCAGAGGAAGGTTTCGTTTTGATTTTAGAAAAACAACAAACTAAAAATTATTGTTATCAGGTACTTAAATGTATCTAAAGATAAAAAGCAAAATGCGGCAGATGCTGGATATCTGAAATAAAAACAGAAAATGCTGAATATCGTCAGCAGGTCAGGCAACATCTGTGGAGAGAGAAACAGAGATAACGGTTGGAATCTTTACCGTAAAGTTGGGGTGGGTACGTGTGGGCCGCGTAGCGGGTCGCCATTCCACAGTTTACAACAACGCGTTCTGCACTGTGCGTTTAACTCAATTACATCTGTCATGTATGTAACCACAATGTAACACCACTGTATTACTGTATACACTCAACCTAGATGCACATCTTGACCACAAGGGGTGGAACTTGTGGGAGACACTCCTTACCTGATCACACAGGTATAAAAAGGGAGGTCCCACGCAGGGTCATCGTCTTTGGAGTGCTATGAATAAAGAGTTAAGGTCACAGAGTGACCTTGTCCCCAGAATGTGCCTTGTGTGGTTTCATGCTGTAGAGTAAGGACTTTACATTGGTGATGAGAAATGGGAACTCACGATCCACGAGAATGGCCACCGGTAGCGCAGAGGAACGGTACTGTGTTGGGGAAGACTGGGACGATTTTGTCGAGAGGCTTCAGCAAAGCTTCGTTACGAAAGAATGGCTGGGGGATGCAGCGGCCGACAAGCGAAGGGCTCATCTTTTGACCAGCTGTGGGCCAAAGACTCGCGCGCTCATGACGGACTTACTCGCATCCGAAAAGCCGGTGGACAAAACCTTTGAAGAACTTAGCAAATTAATCGGGGAGCACCTCAAACCGGCGAGTAGCATACATATGGCCCGACACAGATACCCACCAACGTCGTGAAGGACAGAGCATACCGGGCTTCGTAGCGGACCTCCGACGTTTGGCCAGCCTCTAAGTTCACAGACACCTGCAGGGAGGAGATGCTAAGGGACTTCTTTATCGAGGGCATCGGTCATGCGGGAATTTTCTGAAAATTAATTGAGACCAATGATTTGACCTTGGAAGCGGCGGTGTTGCTAGCTCAAACTTTCATGGCGGGGGAGGAAGAGACGAAAATAATATACGCGCGCAATTCTGCCTCTAACGCGACGATGGATCAGGGAATCAACATCATCAAAGCGACTCAGAGCCCCGCAGGCAGGCAGGGGCAGTCCGACACTCCCCAGGCAGCAATAGACCCCAGAGTAGGACTTCAACAGAGACAATGGCAGGCTGAACGAACATTCACGCCATCACAGCGGACAATGCGGCCTGGGATGGGGCCATTGACACCCACTAATAGGGTACTTAAGAGCAGTCAAAGGGACAGTCAGCGCGGAATGCCTGGCCATAGTCCCTTTGTTCCTAACAATGGAAACTTTAACTCATGCTGGAGGTGTGGGGGAAAACACTCAGCTGGATCTTACAGATTTCAACAGTTTGTCTGCAGGAACTGCAATCTCAGTGGCCACTTAGGTCGACTGTGCAGGAAGTTTGCAACCAGACTAATATATGAGGTGGATGGACCAGAAGCGGGTTCTTTGAGGCAGGATGACTTTTGGGGCAAATCGATGGATGCCGAGGTTCAGCGGGTCCATGTGGCGACTATTCACAATTCATACACCAAAACGGCACCAATGATGATGAGGGTTTTATTAAACAGTATCCCTGTATGCATGGAGCTGGACACTGGGGCCAGCCAGTCACTCATGGGCATTCAGCAATTTGAGAAGCTATGGTCACTTAAAGCCAGTAGACCCAAATTAGCATGTATTGAGACACAATTATGGACTTACACTAAAGAAATAATTCCGGTGCTAGGCAGTGCAATGTTGACTGTCACATACAATGGGTTAGTGAATTGGCTGCCGCTCTGGATTGCTTCGGGCAATGGCCCCGTACTGTTGGGGAGGAACTGGTTAGCCGAGATGAACTGAAAATGGGGGGATGTTCTTGCAATGTCACCTGTGGAGCGAAGTTCATGCTCACAAGTCCTACAACAATTCGATTCACGATTCCAACCTGGCGTCGGGACTTTCAAAGGCACTAAAGTAGTGATACACATCACCCCGGACGCCAGGCCAGTGCACCACAAAGCCAGAGCGATGCCGTATGTGATGCGGGAAAAGGTCTCGAGCGAATTGGACCGGCTGTTGAGAGAGGGCATCATCTCGCCTGTTGAATTCAGCGACTGGCAAGCCCCATCGTTCCCGTTCTAAAAGCAGATGGCTCTGTCAGGATCTGTGGTGACTACAAGGCCACCGTCAATCGGGTGTCCCTACAAGATCATTACCCGCACCCGAGAGCGGAGGACCTCTTTGCCACGCTGACAGGCGGCAAGCTGTTCACCAAGTTGGACCTCACTTCAGCCTATATGACCCAGCAACTGGCCGACGAATCTAAACTACTGACCACCATCACCACGCACAAGGGACTGTTTGCGTATAACAGCTGCCCGTTTGGCATTCGATCAGCGGCCGCGATTTTTCAACGAAACATGGAAAGCCTGCTTAAATCCATTCCTGGAACGATCGTATTCCAGGACGACATCCTCATCACGGGTCGAGACATCGAGGAACACCTCCACAACCTGGAGGAGGTGCTACGCCGACTGGACCAGGTAGGCCTGCGACTCTATAAGTCTAAATGCATGTTCTTAGCTTCTGAGGTTGAGTTTCTGGGCAGGAGGGTTGCTGCAGATGGGATTCGGCCCACCGAATCCAAAACAGAGGCGATTCGACGAGCACCCAGGCCCTGCAACACATCGAAGTTGCGTTCATTCCTGGGACTGTTGAACTATTTCGGGAACTTTCTGCCGAATTTGAGCACGTTATTGGAGCCGCTGCACATGCTCCTGCGTATGGATTGTGATTGTTTTTGGGGGGACTGTCAGGAACAGGCTTTTGATCGGGTGCAAAACCTACTTTGTTCAAACAAGTTGTTGACCCTGTATGACCCCTGTAAAAAAAATTGGCTCTGACATGTAATGCATCGTCCTATGGGGTTGGGTGCGTGTTGCAGCAGGGCAATGTTGAGGGTCAACTACAACCTGTGGCTTATGCCTCCAGGTCGCTCTCTCAAGCAGAACGGGGATATGGGATGGTCGAGAAGGAAGCGTTTCCATGTGTCTATGGTGTAAAAAAAATGCATCAGTATCTCTTTGGTAGGACGTTTGAATTAGAGACAGACCACAAGCCATTAACATCCCTGTTGTCAGACAGCAAGGCTATCAATGCCAACACATCAGCTCGCATACAGCAATGGGCTCTCACGCTGGCTGCTTATGACTACTCCATCCGGCACCGGCCCGGCACTAAAAATTGCGCTGACGCGCTCAGCAGGCTTCCACTGGCCACCACTGAGGGGGCAGCGGAGCAAAGCGCCGAGATGGTCATGGCTGTCGATGCCTTTGACAGCGCAGGCTCCCCCATCACAGCCCGCCAGACCAAAATCTGGATAAACAGAGATCCCCTCCTATCCTTGATTAAGAAAGGTGTCCTGACTGGGGATTGGGCGCCCGCACACTGAACATGTCCTGAGGAGGTCAGACCGTTCCACAGACGGATAGATGAGCTCACCATCCAAGCCGACTGCCTACTATGGGGCAGCCGAGTAGTTATGACCCAGAAGGGCAGGGAGGCATTCATCAGGGAACTCCACAGCGAGCACCCAGGCATTGTGCTGATGAAGGCCATTGCCCGGTCATACGTTTGGTGGCCTGGAATTGATTTAGACCTGGAACACTGTGTTCGCAAGTGCAGCTGGGTAATGCCCCTAGGGAGGCCCCACTCAGCCCGTGGCCCTGGCCCACCAGGCCATGGTCACGCATTCATGTTGACTATGCAGGCCCGTTCATGGGAAAGATGTTCCTTATTGTGGTAGATATGTACTCGAAATGGATCGAGTGCATCATTCTGAATCCATGCACGTCATCCACCACCGTGGAAAGCCTACATGTGATCTTTGCAACCCATGGCTTGCCGGACATCCTGGTTAGTGATAATGGCCCATGTTTCACAAGCTATGAATTCCGAGAGTTTATGTCGGGTAATGGCATCAACCACGTCAGGACTGCGCCGTTCAAGCCGGCCTCCAATGGCCAGGCGGAATGTGCGGTCCAAATCATTAAGCAAGGTATGCTCAGGATTCAAGGACCCTCCCTACAATGCTGCCTATTGCGTCTCCTGCTGGCCTATAGATCCCAACCGCACTCGCTCACGGGGGTCCCGCCCGCAGAACTACTAATGAAACGGACACTCAAAACTCGGTTGTTCCTCATTCACCCAGTCCTGACCGACATAGTTGAGGGCAAGCGCAAGTCACAAAACGAGTACCATGACTATAATTCGAGGGGGAGATATATAGAAATAAATGATCCTGTATTCGTCCTCAATCATGCCATGGGGCCCAAATGAGGGCACTGTAATTGACAAAGAGGGGAATAGGGTTATCATGGTAAAACTCAACAATGGTCAGATATGCCGTAAGCATCTGGACCAAGTTTAAAAAAAATGTTCAGCATCGACACGGAGAACCCTGAAGAAGACCATGTGATGGAGCTCACAATACCGCCAGTGAACGAGCAACAAGAGCAATCGGAAGAATGCACAGTCACTGCGGTCAGCCCGGACAGGCCAGAATCACCACAGGTGACAGACACTCACGTCAGTGTCCAACAACCAGAGCCCCAACTGCGGCGCTCCACGAGGGAGTGTCGACCACCTGAAAGACTAAACCTATGATCCCAATAAGACTTTGGGGGTGGAAGTGATGTCTTGTATGTAACCACAATGTAACACCACTGTATTACTGCATACACTCAACCTAGATGCACACCTTGACCACAAGGGGTGAACTGGTGGGAGACACTCCTTACCTGATCACACAGGTATAAAAAGCGAGGTCCCACACAGGGTCATTGTCTTTGGAGTGCTGTGAATAAAGAGTTAAGGTCACAGAGTGACCTTGTCCCCAGAATATGCCTCATGTGGTTTCATACTGTAGAGTAAGGACTTTACAACATCAATTGAAACAATCAGGGCCTAATTAAATGGAGCAAGTCTGATGATGTCACCGATGACTCGCTTTCAGCTCTGATATTTGAAGGAGCCTTGCACACATCCCAGTTGAAGGTTGTTGGAGGAGGCACACAGGTGTTTGGGAGAGGTGACTATTGCTCGATACCACAGAGATGTGTGTGGGTGCAAGCAAACATGGAATCGCAGCGACACAAGCCTGCATCCAGGTTCTCAGATGCTTCCCAGGAAGTCCCGGTCCAGGGAACCAGAGCACACAGGGATGTCTTATTCCCTGGTAGCGGCAGGAAAAGAGCAGCCAGAGAAACCAAGAGGGCATGGCTGGAGATTGCCCAAGAAGTGAGCAGTAGGGATGTTGTCAGCCGCTCCTGAATTCAACGCTGGAAGAGATTTAGTGACATCATGAGGTCAGGAAAGGTGAGTGCATTGCCACATTCAACTAAATCCTGATGTGCCTGTCATCCCAGCCCCATCACGCTTACTTCCCAAGCCTACTCCTGAACATCACTCATCACACCAACATACCTTACAGGTGCACCGATCCCTCTCTATCTATGCATCTACTCACATTCCCATCTGACTAACCACCACTGACACTCACCCTCATCCTAATGCACTCCTACAAAGTAATGCCACAGAAGGTCGCCATTTGGCAATGTCTTGCCACTCCCTCAAAGTCATCCCCTACAGATGTAATCATACTTCCCTTACACTCATTCCATCACTCTCACACAAAGTTCTCTTCTTTCCCTCCTTAAAGGAGAAGAGAGCATAGAACAGGAGAGAAAGAGAGAGAGAACCCGAGGTGGCCCCCCAATATATACAAATTTGATACTTGCAGAGGAGGAGACTCTCAAAATAAGTGGAGTGATGAGCTGATGGAGGTGGGAGACGGAGAGAGGGGGGCACCCAGCAACCTGGTGACAGAATTAAATATCCCACATGGCAGACAACAGTCACTCATGGTGACAGATGTCAGCAGCTAGTGAAATATCATCATGTGCATAATGGTAACATTCTTATTATAAGAGGTCTAATTCATGTCCATCATTCGGGTCCATCATTTACCCCTCCCCCACACTGTCCAGCCATTGGAGGAAGATGACTCCTCAGAGGAAGCTCCGTTCTCTGAGGGTGCACCATCATCAGACCCATGCGCACCCAGCACCAGCTCAGAATCGTGCACATAGGTGGGTCCAGCGAGACATAGAGTAGTGTTGCCAGCTGGTGTCATACACATCACAAGTGAACAAGAGAAGATGATGGGGACAGGGACAGCAGTGGAGAGTCCTTGCTGGAGGGAGCAGGACACACCAAGCTCTGCTCAGCTGCATGTAGATGCTGAATCTCAGGGGCCGTCAACAAAGAGAGTGATCCTGGAGGAGCAACAAAAAATGTGCGAGGATCTGGCAGTTTTTCCAGCGCAGTGTGCGTGGTTGTCTAGAGAATGGAGGAGTCCATCTCCAACATGAGCACCACCATCTCATAGGCGATGGCAATGATGTGTTGTTCCATGGAAAGGGTGGCCACCTGCATGGAGCAGCAAATGCGCCAATTGAACGAGAACATGCTTGCTGTGAACAATAGATCACAGACTCTCATTGTCCTCATTTTAGGAGGGATACCAACATAACTTGGTGCTGTCCAGCTCCTTGCTAGAAAGCAAGTGCAGGTGGCCCATGAGAAGGATGACAGTGAGAGGGGACATGGAAAAGCACTCCCACTGATCCCCCGTTGCCTCCCCCTCAGTCAGAGCCCCATATGCTGCCTCGGACACCGATGGCCAAGTCTTCCCCTGCACAGTTGCAGGGGTAGTGTCTTTGGCAGGGCCCTTACAGGCTCCAAAACCCAGAGGGCATCCGCCAAAAGTGTCTCCGCAGTCACAGCAGGGGCGTGAGCAGCCTGCAACTACCTCTGCTGAAACCCACAGGGTTTGAACCTCGTAGAAGCACTCGGAAAAGAAAAAAGGCACAATCATAGATGCACAAGGGTAAGTGATACGTCCTTACTACACAGTATAAATGCACACGAGGCCCATGCTTTAGAGAAGGTCAGTCTGTGACCTGTCCTTTATTCCTTAGCACTCAAGTGATGAAGGTGGGTGGAGCCTCCCCTTTTATACCTGAAGGTCCAGGTTAGGAGTGTCTCCCACCTAGTGGTCAGTGTTCTCAACTTAGGTCAGTTTATACATGGGTTACAATGCTGGTTGAATACATGACATCACCTCCCCCCCCAAAGTCTTATTGGGATCACATGTTGAGTTTCTCTGGTGGTTTACGCTCCCTTGTAGAGCGCCTGAGTTGGGGCTCCGGTTGTTGGGCGCTGGTCTGAGTGTTTGCTGTTTGCAGTGCCTCAGGCCTGTCCAGACTGCCCACAATGACTGGGCTCTCCTCCTTTTGGTTCCGGTGTTCAGTCACCTGTGGTGGAGTGAACTCTATATCGTGTTCTTCCTCTGCTTCTTCTATGGGGTTGCTGAACCTCCTTTTTGTTTGATCCACATGTTTGTGGCAGATTTGTCCATTGGTAAGTTTAACTACCAGAATCCTATTTCCCTCTTTGGCAACCACAGTGCCTGCGAGCCATTTGGGCCCTGCAGCGTAGTTGAGGACAAAAACAGGATCATTTACATCAATACATCGCGCCCTTGCATTCCTGTTATGGTAGTGATATTGTGACTGGCGCCTGCTCTTGACAATTTCTTTCATGGTGGGGTGTATAAGGGATAACTGGGTTTTGACCATCCTTTTCATTAGCAGCTCTGCGGGTGGAACCCCTGTGAGCGAGTGTGGTCGGGATCTATAGGCCAACAGGAGGCATGATAAGTGGCATTGTAGGGAACTCCCTTGGATTCTGAGCATCCCTTGTTTGATTATCTGCACTGCTCGTTCTGCCTGGCCGTTTGAGGCTGGCTTGAACGGTGCCGTTCTAACATGGTTAATTCCATTGCCTGCCATGAAGTCCTGGAATTCAGTGCTTGTGAAGCACGGGCCATTGTCGCTGACCAAGATGTCCGGTAGACCGTGGGCGGCGAACATTGCCCGTAGACTTTCTACCGTAGGAGAGGATGTGCTTGAATTTAAAATGTCACACTCGATCCATTTGGAGTCGGCGTCTACTACAACCAAAAACATTTTCCCCATGAAAGGACCTGCATAGTCCACATGGATGCTTGAACAAGGCTTGGTGGGCCATGGCCAGGGGTTAAGGGGGGCTTCCCTGGGCGCATGGCCCAGTTGGGCACATGTGTTGCACCTGCGAACACAAAGTTCCAGATCTGCGTCTATCCCTGGCCACCAAACGTGTGACCTGGCAATTGCCTTCATCGTGACAATGCCCGGGTGCCCATTGTGGAGTTCTCTGATGAACACCTCTCTGCCCATCTGGGGCATGACTATGCGGTTTCCCCACAGTAGGCAATCGGCCTGAATCGAGAGTTCATCCTTGCGCCTGTGAAATGGTTTAAATTTCTCAGGGCATGCCCTGTATGTGGCTGCCCAGTCCCCATTCAGGACACATTTCTTGACTAGAGACAATAGCGGGTCTCTATTGGTCCAGACTTTAATCTGACGGGCTGTCACGGGTGAGCCTTCGCTTCCGAAAGCTTCAACAGCCATGACCATCTCAGCACCACGCTCGGTAGCCCCCTCAGTGGTGGCTAGTGGGAGCCTGCTGAGTGCATCGGCGCAGTTTTCGGTGCCCGGTCTGTGCCGAATTGTGTAGTCATAGGCAGCTAACATGAGTGCCCACCTCTGTATGCGGGCCGATGCGTTTGCATTTATGGCCTTGTTGTCGGCCAAAAGGGACGTTAGCGGTTTGTGATCTGTCTCCAGCTCAAATTTCCTGCCAAACAGGTACTGGTGCATTTTCTTTACCGCATATACACATGCGAGCGCCTCCTTTTCTACCATCCCGTAGCCCCTTTCTGCCTGGGACAGACTCCTGGAGGCATAAGCTACCGGCTGTAACTGACCCTTGGCATTGACATGCTGCAACACACACCCGACACCATAGGATGACGCATCGCACGTTAACACAAGTTTCTTACATAGGTCATATAGCGTTAACAGATTGTTGGAACATAACAAATTGCATGCTCTATTAAAAGCCCTTTCCTGGCTGTCCCCCCAGACCCATTCGCGACCTTTGCGTAGGAGCACGTGTAGCAGCTCTAGCAGCGTGCTCAATTTGGGAAGAAAGTTACCAAAATAGTTCAGGAGCCCCAGGAACGAACACAGCTTCGTCGTGTTATGGGGTCTGTGTACTCTCTGGATCGCTTCCGTCTTGGATGCAGTAGAGCTGATCCCGTCTGCTGCTACCCTCATCCCCAGGAATTCTACCTCTGGAGCTAGGAAGACGCACTTCGCCTTTTTCAGTCGCAGACCTACCCGGTCCAGTCTGCGTCGCATCTCCTCCAGGTTGAGGAGGTGTTCTTCAGTATCGTAACCCATAATGAGGATGTCGTCCTGAAAAACCACCGTCCCTGGAATCGACTTGAGGAGGCTTTCCATATTTCGTTGGAAGATCGCGGCAGCCGAGCGAATCCCGAACAGACATCTGTTGTACTCAAACAACCCCTTGTGTGTCGTGATGGTGGTCAGCTTCTTCGACTCACTCGCCAGCTCCTGGGTCATGTAAGCTGAGGTCAGGTCCAATTTTGAAAAAAGTTTGCCACCGGATAGTGTCGCAAAGAGGTCCTCCGCTCTCGGTAGCGGGTACTGGTCTTGGAGTGATACCCGATTGATGGTGGTCTTGTAATCGCTACATATCCTGACCGACCCATCTGCCTTGAGCACCGGCACAATTGGGCTCGCCCAGTCACTGAATTCGACTGGCGAGATGATGCCTTCTCTCAACAGGCAGTCCAATTCGCCTTATATTTTTCCCGCATCACGTACGGCACCGCTCTGGCCTTGTGGTGTACTGGTCTGGTGTCCGGGTTTATGTGAATCACTACCTTGGCCCCCATGAAAGTGCCAATGCCGGGTTGAAATAATGAGTCAAATTTGTCCAGGACCTGTGAGCATGATACTCGCTCCACAGAGGAAATTGCATTGACATCGCCCCATTTCCAGTTCATGACAGCAAGCCAACTCCTCCCCAGTAGTGCGGGACCGTCCCCTGGGACAATCCAGAGTGGCAACCTGTTCTCCGAATCTTTGTGGGTCATGACTACCGTGGCGCTGCCTAGCACCGGAATGATCTGCTTTGTGTAAGTCTGTAGCTGTGCGTCAATCGGCGATAATTTTGGCCTCCTGGCCTTGGATGCCCACAACTTTTCGAACTGTTTGATACCCATCAGGGACTGGCTGGCACCCGTGTCTAACTCCATTGATACTGGGATGCCATTGAGGAGCACTTTCATCATTATCGGTGGCGTCCTGGTGTATGAACTGTATACGTGCTCCACATGAACTCACTGAACTTCAGCTTCCAGCGATTTGCCCCAGTGTCCATTTCTGCAATTTCTGCAGGTATTTTGCTCATCTCTGCAAACTCCGGCTGAATGTATGCCTCCACGCCTCCAGCATGAGTTGCGGTTTGAAACAAAGGGTCACTTGCCAGTCGATCGTCCCTGACTGCCCCTGTTATTGTCCTTGAGTGCACCATTATTAGATGTTGATGTCCCCATTACTGGCCGCATTGTCCCTTGCAATGGCGTGAATCGCTGTTCAGCTTGCCATTGTCTCTGTCGAACTCCCCCTCTGGGTTCGACTACATGTTGGGGCATGCCTGACTGCCCTTGTCTGCCTGGAGAACTGTGTGCTGCTTTAACAATGTTGAATCTCTGTCCCAACCATTCCTTAACACAGTACCTCTCGTCTGTTCTGCTAGTGGCCATGCTCGCGTGGTTTAAATCCCAGTTTCTTGTCGCCATTGATATGTCCTTACTACACAGTATAAATGCACACGAGGCCCATGCTTGAGAGAAGGTCAGTCTGTGAACTGTCCTTTATTCCTTAGCATTCGAGTGATGAAGGTGGGTGGAGCTTCCCCTTTTATACCTGAAGGTCCAGGTTAGGAGTGTCTCCCACCTAGTGGTCAGTGTTCTCACGGTGTACAACTTAGGTCAGTTTATACATGGGTTACAATGCTGGTTGAATACATGACAGTAAGCACATTGGTAATTGACAAAATGTTAGTCTTCAGTTTCAGTTCTATCGCACATAAATTTATTTCTTTGCGTTACTTTTCCATCTTGTCCATTTTTGCCTGCTTCCTGAAAAATGGCCTTGTCACTTGGAGTGAATGGTGAGACATTACTTAACCTCGAGCAATGGGCACTTGGTTGACAGAAATGGTTTGATCATTTTAGGACTGCTTTGTGGTGTTTGTAGAGCGAGGGGGGGGGGGGCGGCGGGGGGGGATGGGTAGTTGGTACATGCGTCTGGGAGCCAAAGGTGCATTGGTGCAACTTAAGTATATTATGGGGCCATCCCAGGCCTCCCAGGCAGCAATGTGCACCGCTGCTGGTGCCATCTCCACCTCAGATTCCTACTCGTGCTCCATTTGATCCTGCTATTCCTCATGTTCTACCTGATCCTCCTTCACATCTGAAGAGGCTGTTCACTATGTGCCTTGCTCCTCCTGCAGTTCCAATCCTTGTTGCTGCACTATGCTGTTCTGGAGACTCTGGCTGATGCAGACTAAAGGGCTCCTCCAGATCTGTCAAGGCATCTGAAACTCATCTTCAGCATGCTGATTGCTTGCTCTAAGACACATTTGGTGGACATGTGGCTTTCATTGTGTCTGTCCTCGGCCACATTGCTTGGTATCCTCAAGGGTGTCAAAGCCATGTCTTCATTGGACAGCCCTTGTCTCCAAGCAGCCAGCCGGTAAGTCTGTTTGGAGTTGTGATGAACTGAAGGAGGATGCACAGGACAAAAGAGTCATGGCAGCTCCCTGGGAATCTGGTGCACACATGCATGATGATCTTTTTATGGTTGCAAATGAGCTGGACGTTGAGGGAGTAGAAGCCCTTCACAAACTCTTCTGTATGATGTAGGGATGCCCTGATGGTTGCGTGTGCAGTCGATGAAGCCCTCCACCTGTGGGAAGCCATCCAGAGCTGCAAAGCCAAGCTTCTGCTCCATAACACTGGCTTCATTAGTGGCAAAGTTTACATAAGTGGCTGACTTGTCAAACATGGCATTGGTCATCTGGGAGATGCACCTGTCGCCGGCTGACTGCAAGATCCTGCAAATGTCTGCTGTAAATCCCTGGAAGGAGCCTGAGGCAAAGATGTTGAGGGCGGTGGTGACTTTGACAGCCACTGACAAGGAGTGTCCACCAGGTCCTCTGGGCAGTAGATCTTCCAGCAAGTTACAATGTCTGCGACGACCTGGCGCGATAGCCTGAGCCTCCTGAAGCACTGCTGCTCCGTCATGTACAGGAAGCTCATCCTCTGCCTGCATCGCCTTCCACTGCAGTGCACCCCTACGGTGATCCCCTCTCTCCTGTGGAGCACCACGGCGCTGAGCAAAATGCTGCTGGTGTTGTGGTTGCTGCTGCTGGTGTAGCTGATGCTGTAAGTGCTGGGGCTGATTTTGGTCCAAGGTGAGATTCAAGGTGAAACAGCATAAGCGGCCCCCATGCTGATCTGATAGGTGCCAGGTAAAGTGGAGATCAGAGGCACAATCTTCCAATGTAGTGCGAGTGACTTGCAATGTGGTGAGAGTGGCTTCCAAGATTGCAGAAATCACCTGCAAACTTCTGAAAACATGGGGCTAGTACCTCCACTTTTGTGCTTATCGCCCAAAAATGGGTGTTATTTCCGGGGTGGGTGGTAAAAAAGGGTTTTCAGATCATCGGCTTCCCGCCCATTCTCAAAACACCTAGTTTACATTTTTGAAAATGGGCGTTACTGCGAGCGATATCAAATGGGCGGTAGCGTAAAATTTTTTTGACCTGCTGCCGTAAAGTGTGGCCGTCCTTAGCGATGGCATGGCAATGCTCGATTCCTGCGACTCAGGAGGTCAAGTGTCACCATGACATGCGCAGAAGAGGAGACAGAGAGAGCGGGAGCTCAGAGGGACTGAAGGTGTGTCTGGGTGTAGTGGTGGCTGCTGTGGGAGGAAGGAGGAAGACTTGAGAGCTTCACAGCAAGTAGGCAAACAAAAATTAACTGTTACCAGCCACATATTTGACCGAATTTGCCCTATAATGGAGGGAGAGAAGGGGGTATCACAGCATGCTGTGCAGACTGATGCTGGAGAGAGCTGTGAGCTGGGAGAGGATCACATTGGAGGGCGCAAAAGAGCCAGGAGATTCTCAGATGAGGCAAATGCCTCCCTCCTGCAGGAGGTCGAGTTACGTTGGGTTGAGTTGACACAGGGACCGTGTGGAAAGCCCACCCCAAAGGCCTACCAGAGGATATGGACTGAGATAGCCGAGGAGGTCTCGTCGGCGACCAACGAGGTGTATGGGGGCAACCAATGCCGCAAACGATGGAACGACTTTGTGGGATCCTCGAGTAGGTATTACATTGATTTACATGTACTTATGTATTGAAATAATTTGATTTGTAACAGTCATGAGTGACTATCAGCAGATGTGAGGTCTTGCACGTTTACCGGGAATGTTTTACTCAAAGTCTGCAGTCACGGTGTACGTCTTTAGGTAAAGAATGATAATAATCATAATAATCATGATTACATCTGTCGGTTTCGTGTTGTTTCAGTGTCTGACAGTACCTAGCAATGATATCACGTAATGATCTCATGCCATGTCATCCTGTCACCTTTTACAGAAGAAGCTATCAACGATGAGGTCCGTACAGAGGTGAATGGGTGGAGGGCCAGCAGTCCCCAGCGACATCACTGAGATGGAGGAGCGGGTGCTCGTACTCGTGGGGAAGCACCCCCGGACAGCCACAGATGCATCTGCAGACCCTGAAGTGATGCCACGCGAGTAAAGCTTGCATGATGTAAAGTCAATAGATGCCACACCCACTCATGTCCAAACAATCATATATGATAGATGATTTCTAAAAGTGTCAAAGAAATAATGCTGGTCTAATGAAAATCATTGCAATGCACAATGTGTTGATGGTTATGAAATGTGACACCTGCGATGATTTTGAAAGCGGTGGTGCTTTTGTCGTGCATATGCTGTGTGTAGCGCTGGACTCACCTTGTGACCCTAGTACCCCTTCTCCTCTAATAACCTCATTTGTGTCTTGCAGCTCAGCCAGCAGCGCAGCCCTAGGCAAGGCCACAGAGGCCAGAAGGTGGGGGCGCGGGGCAGGAATCAGTGGATGATCCTACTACATCTGGTGCTGAGGAGCTCCGATTGTCGCCCGTCAATCCGCTGGGTCTGTTCTCCACGGATGAGAGCGCCGACTTCGAAGAACCTGCATCACCATGCTCCAGAAGCCATTCCACCCCAAGGCCATCTAGTGGTCCTCCAGTCATTCCCGCCTCCACTCTGGAGGTACCGGCCCCAAGCACCTTGTCACAGGGCACCCCATTTGTCCTCAGGACAACGACGACCACGCGGAGGTCTCGTGGATGCGGCAGGTCTGTTCCACGAGCGCAACACGACAGCGGAGAGATAGTACAGTTGTCCAGGAGGTCTGTAGAAATTGGTGACATGCTCATCGAAGCTTTGGGGGGGTATATCCCGACAGCTGGCCACCATGACCGAGTACATTCCACACATGGCGGAGTCCCTGGATGCGATAGCCAGGAACACTGCTGCCACAGGCCTCCCAGTGGTCCCAGAGTGCGGCACTCCACTCCTAGGTTCCGCACACCACTGCGAACGACAGATGAGAGCAAGGACCAAGATCCTGCTTCCGTATCAGAGAATGTTGCCCCCTCAGCACCCCCCCACTCCTGTATCCGTGCAACCAACGCATTTGCCTTCATCCCCCCACAATGAGGCACCGCCTGAGGAGCTCCTTGGCCAGGCACCATGGAGCGAGGAGAGGAAAGGGTATAGGTGGGGAGAAGGAGGAGAGGGGGGAAGTATTGTGTCTGGAGAAAGAGTCAGACTGAACACTGTGAGCTGAAAGTAAAGTGTGACCGTAGTCTTTTATTGAAGGTCTCC
Organism: Pristiophorus japonicus; assembly: GCF_044704955.1. Lineage (NCBI taxonomy): Eukaryota > Metazoa > Chordata > Chondrichthyes > Pristiophoridae > Pristiophorus > Pristiophorus japonicus. The sequence continues at coordinate 33,931,078 of NC_091983.1, forward strand.
AGAGTGCCTCTCCAACCTGTGAAGACTCCTTAAATACCTGTGCTCCCAAGGGATTATGGGATCCATTGGGATGCCGGGGGATGAGCCCTCTGGTGGCAGTACAGAGTAAATAGAAGTATATATATATAACAACACTCCCCCATCAAAGTCAATAGTGTAACTATTTACGTGAGTCAATTTGCGACACTTCTTGCCCTGATTGATCGTCTCGGTGTGAAAGCTGGTGTTGTTGAATCATTTGTTGGGCCTTCGCTGGGCTGCTGTGCAGCTGGCCATGCTCGGCTGCCTGGTGTGTTGGGCCCTGCTGGGCTGCTGTGAATGATGGGTTCTGCTTCATGGTCAACCGTGGTGTCAGTTGCCACTGGTGTGTATGTTGGGGGATCAAAAAAAGGTAGGGTCCAAGGTGGGTTGCTCAGGATAGTCCGTGAATCTGAGTTTGATTTGGTCCAAGTGTTTCCGGTGAATGAGTCCGTTTGAAAGTTTGACCCGAAATACCCTGCTCCCCTCTTTGGCGACGACAGTGTCGGGAAGCCACTTGGGACCTTGTCCATAATTTAATACAAATACAGGATCATTGGTTTCAATCTTGAGTGACACATTTGCGCTATCATGGAATGCACTTTGTTGAAGCCATCTGCTCTCTACCTGTTCATGTAGATCAGGGTGAACTAACGAGAGCATTGTCTTAAGTGTTCTTTTCATGAGCAGTTCAGCAGGTGGTATCCGAGTGAGTGAGTGGGGTCTCGTGCGGGAGCTAAGCAGGACTCAGGATAGGCGAGTCTGCAGTGAGCCTTCAGTTACCCACTTCAAGCCTTGCTTGACGGTTTGCACTGCTCTCTTCCTGACCATTGGACGCTGGTTTAAACGGGGCAGATGTGACATGTTTGATCCCATTACGGGTCATGAATTCTTTGAATTCAACACTGGTAAAACATGGCCCGTTGTCGCTCACCAGAACATTGGGTAAGCCGTGTGTGGCAAACATGGCCCGCAGGCTTTCAGTAGTGGCAGCGGACATGCTAGCCGACATTATCTCACATTCAATCCACTTGGGTACACGTCTACAACCACAAGGAACTTTTTACCCAAGAACGGACCTGCATAGTCGACATGTACCCTAGAGCACGGTTTGAGGGCGAAGACCATAAACTTAGCGGCGCCTCTCTGGGTACATTGCTCAACTGTGAGCTTGTATTACATCTGTGAACACAGGACTCTAAGTCCGCATTGATACCGGGCCACCACACATGGGATCTGGCTATCGCTTTCATCATTATGATGCCTGGGTGGATACTGTGGAGGTCATTGATGAAGGTGTCTCTGCCCTTCTTGGGGATCACTACTCGATTCCCCCACAGAAGGCAGTCTGCCTGTACAGACATTTCATCTTTGCGCCGCTGGAACGGCTTTATCTCTTCCTGCATTTCCTCTGGGACACTGGACCAGCTCCCGTGAAGCACACAGCTTTTGACTAGAGATAATAAGGGGTGCTGGCTTGTCCAGGTTTTGATCTGCCGGGCAGTGAAGGGTGATTGCTCACACTCAAATGCTTCCATAACCATGGCTAGATCTGCGGGCTGCGCCATTTCCACCCCCATTGTGGGCAATGGCAACCTACTAAGAGCATTGGCGCAGTTTTCTGTGCCTGGCCTGTGGCGGATGGTGTAGTTGTATGTGGACAATGTGAGCGCCCATCTCTGGATGCACGCCGATGCGTTGGTATTTATCCCTTTACTCTCGGAGAAAAGGGATATAAGTGGCTTACGGTCAGCTTCCAATTCGAATTTTAGCCCAAACAGGTATTGATGCATTTTCTTTACCCCATAGACACACGCTAACGCTTCTTTCTCAATCATGCTGTAGGCTCTCTCAGCCTTAGACAGACTCCTGGATGCATAAGCAACTGGTTGCAGTTTCCCGAGATCATTAGCTTGTTGCAATACACACCCAACGCCATATGATGACGCATCACATGCTAGTACTAAACGCTTACATGGGTCATACAACACAAGCAATTTGTTTGAGCATAACAATTTTCTCGCTTTTACAAAGGCATTTTCTTGGCTTTTGCCCCAAACCCATTCGTCTCCTTTTCATAGTAAGACATGCAGTGGTTCTAACAGTGTGCTGAGACCCGGTAAGAAATTACCAAAGTAGTTCAGGATTCCCAGAAACGAATGCAGCTCCGTCATGTTCTGTGGCCTCGGTTGCCTCCGTCTGAGGCCGTCCGCCGCAATACTTCTTCCCAGGAACTCCACTTTAGGTGCCAGGTAAATGCACTTCGAGTGTTTTAACCTGAGCCCCACGTGGCTGAGTTGACTAAGAACCACTTCCAGGTTTTGCAGGTGCTCAACTGTGTTCCGACCTGTGACCAAGATGTCATTCTGGAAGACCACGGTGTGCGGGACCGACTTCAGTAAGCTTTCCATGTTTCTCTGGAATATCGCTGTCGCTGATCGGATTCCAAACGGACATCTGTTATAAATAAAAAGACCTTTGTGCGTGTTAATGCAGATGAATGTCTTTGATGATTCCCCCAGTTCCTGCGTCATTTAGGCTGAAGTCAGACCCAGCTTCGTGAACATCTTTCCTTCTGCCAGCATTGCAAAGAGGTCATTGGCCTTTGGTAGTGGGTATTGGTCCTGCAGGGAGAAACAATTGATAGTTACTTTGTAATCGCCACAGATTCTGACGGTGCCATCTCCCTTGAGGACTGGGAGGATAGGACTGACCCACTCGTTGAACTCGATCGGTGAAATCATGCCCTCTCTTTGCAGCCGGTCTAGCTCGATCTCTACCCTTTCTCTCATCATGTACGGTACTACTCTCGCCTTTTGATGGATAGGTCGCGCCCCCGGAAGTAGGTGAATCTGCACTTTTGCTCCTTGGAATTTCCCGATGCCTGGTTCGAACAGCGAAGGAAATTTGTTTAAGACCTGGGCACACGAAGTGTCGTCTGCGGGCGATAACTCTCAGACGTCATCCCAGTTCCAGCGTATCTTTCCCAGCCAGCTCCTGCCGAGCAGCGTGGGACCATCACCCGGTATGACCCTGAGTGGTAGCTTGTGCACCGCTCCATCATAGGAGTCCTTTATGGTAGCACTGCCGATTACAGGAATCAGTTCTTTCGTGTAACTTCTTAGTTTTGTACGAATTGGAGTTAAGACTGGCCTTGAGGCCTTGTTGCACTACAACCTTTCGAAAGTCTTTTTGCCCATGATGGACTGGCTCGCACCCGTGTCCAGCTCCATTGGCACCGGGAGTCCATTTAGTTCAAAATGCAGCATTATCGGGGGACAATTTGTGCTGAATATGTGCACCCCGTGTACCTCTGCCTCCTCGATCTGAGGCTCTGGTTCATCGTGATCCTCTGTGGATCTGTCCTCCTCTGCAACATGGTGGTTTGCAGGCTTAACAGGCTTTGCAGCTCACCTGCACACTTGTTGGAGGTGTTCCCTTGTTCCACAGCCCTTGCAAACGTACTCTTTGAATCGGCATGAATGGAAACGATGATCACTCCCGCAGTGCCAACAAGGCATTAATGGCCTTGCATTCATCACCCTTGATGGTGGACTCTGAGACATCTGCGGACGTGTAGCTGCAGGTATGTGTGACCTACCCTGTAAGTTATGATTCAAAAACAACATCACTTTGTTCACAGTACTTGTAGCAGCACTTGTGTACTGAGAGATTTGCTTAGTATTGTCACTGGTGGCAATGAACGCCTGGGCTATCGCTCTGGCCTTACTCAAGGTTGGGATCTCTACAGTGAAAAGTTTGCGAAATATGGTTTCGTGGCCAATGCCAAGTATGAAAAAGTCTCTCAGCATGTGCTCCAAATGTCCTTCAAATTTGCAATGCCCTGCAAGGCGTCTTAGCTTGGCGACATAACTCGCCACTTCCTGGCCTTCAGACGTTTTGCAGGTGTAGAACTGATACCTCGCCATCAGAATGCTTTCCTTCAGGTTCAAATGCTCTCGGACCAGTGTGCACAAATTGTCGTATGATTTCCCCATGGCTTTCGCTGGAGTGAGCAGATTTTTCATGAGGCCATACGTTGGTGCCCCACAGACTGTGAGGAGGATCGCCCTTCGTTTGGCAGTGCTCTCTTCCCCATGTAGCCCATTGGCCATGAAGTATTGGTTGAGTCGCTCCACAAAAGTTTCCCAATCATCACCCTCCGAGAATTTCCTCCAGGATGCCCACTGTTCTCTGCATCTTTGGGTTCGCTATCTGTATCTTGTCGCCAGTTGTTGTGTGTGGAGAAAGAGTCAGACTGAACACTGTCAGCTCAAAGTAAAGTGTGACCGTAGTCTTTTATTGCAGGTCTCCAGAGCGCCTCTCCAACCTGTGAAACCTCCTTAAATACCTGTGCTCCCAAGGGATTATGGGATCCTCGTGCCTCTCTACACTATCAACGGCTACACGTATGGACACGCTTTGGAGAGGGTGGTAAGAGAAGTGGTGGGCTCCAAAGTGGATGGACGTGGGTCAAGCAACAGCAGTGCTGCCGACCTGCTGAAAATGGTGGATGCTGCACAACCCGCGTAGGTGAGGCAGCCGCCATTTGTTTGTACCAAAATGGACCTTAACGACCAGAGCTAACACCTCCGATTTCTAGGCCACTTCATTTTAGTGCCGTGGTTAGCATGTTTATTTTAAACAGGTTAGTGCCTGTCATAAAATAGAGCAAACATGAATTTAATAGGAATGCAATAACCAGGAAACGAAAAACATTGCACAGAGGACAGGACTCCCTTTAATTGTTTCATGAGTCCCAGTACGCTGTTTGCTTTCCCAGGTAATTACTCACTTGCTTTAAAAGCTCTCCTGAATAAGAATGAACTTATCTTTCCTGAAGAGAATAAATTTAACTTGCTTCTACTTGCATGTTAGTTGAAATGAGATAAATATTATTGTTTACTTATTGCATTTTGTTCTGCGACAGAGTAGGTTATGAAAATCCAATGAAATTATTCTTTGTTAATTTAATCACGCTATTGCAGAGCACTGCAGCAATGCAACTACAAATTATTTAAATATGTTATTTAAGCAGATGCCATTCCAGCAAATTTTTTTGGCCAGTTTGAAGTAATGGAATTACCTGTTTTCTGCTAAGCTAAGCATTATAGAAAAGGTCAAAAAAGTATGTTTCATTTAAAAATGACTAAGCTCAGTACAACGTTCATTACGAATGCCACAACTAATATTGATAAATATCTTTTTACAGACCCATTATAACTAAAGTTAATTACCTCTTGATAACATGAGCATGAATTAAGTATTATTTGCATTTGTGACTTCAATAACAACAACAACTTGTCTTTATATAGCGCCTTTAACATAGTAAAACGTCCCAAGGTGCTTCACAGGAGCGCTATAAGACAAAAAAATTTAATTTGACACCGAGCCAGATGAGAAGAAATTACAGCAAGTTAAAGAGGGAGGTTTTAAGCAGCATCTTGAAGTAGGAAAGAGAGGTAGAGAGGTGGAGAGGTTTATGGAGGAAGTTCCAGAGCTTGGGGCCTAGGCAACAGAAGACACGGCCACCAATGGTTGAGCGATTATAATCAGGGATGCTCAAGAGGGCAGAATTTGAGGAGCATAGACATCTCGGGGTGGTTGTGGAGCTGGAGGAGATTACAGAGATAGGGAGGGGCGAGGCCATGGAGAGATTTGAAAACCAGGATGAGAATTTTGAAATCGAGGCATTGCTTAACCGGGAGCCAAGGTAGGCCATCGAGCACAGGGATGATGGATGAGTGTGACTTGGTGCGAGTTAGGACACGGGCAGCTGAGTTTTGGATGACCTCAACTTTATGTAGGGTAGAATGTGGGAGCCCAGCCAGGAGATGGGGCAATAGCTTGCAAGCACAGTGGTGACACGGGTTGGTTTTTTGAGGAAAAGTGTAATGATGGCAGATTTGAAAAATCGGGTCCATACCTGAGGAGAGAGAAGCATTAACAATGTCAGCTAACATGGGAGTCAGAAAAAGAAGTTGGGTGGTCAACAGTTTAGTGAATAGGGTCAAGGGAGCAGGAAGTGGATCTCATGGTGAGCGTGGAGCGGTCAAGAGAAGAGATCAGGGAGAAACTGGAGAAAGATGCGAGTTCACGGCTAGGACAGGGGATAACCTCAGAGGAAGTTTGGCTCAGTGGGCTAGGGGAAGGAAGGGAAGTGGCAGAGGCAGCTGATTGGATGATCTCATTCTTTGAGACGAAGAAGTTCATGCGCTCCTCACACTTGTTGTTGCAGCTGAGTGTGGTGGAGACAGAGGAGAAGGATTTAAGAAGACTGTTCGTAGTAGTGAATAGTAGCCGGGTGGTATCTTTGCATTCCAGAATGATCCTGGAATAGTGAGCAGTTTTGGCAGACAAGAATAGGAGCTAATAATGCTTTATGTGGTCCAGCTAGATCTGGCGGTGAATGGCTAAACCAGTTGTCCGTCATATCTGTTCAAATCTGCATCCCTTGGACTTGAAGGAGTGAAGGTGAGGGCCGTACCAGGATGAATGGCCAGGGTGAGAGAGTAATAGTTTTAATAGGGACTAGGGCATCAAAAATGATGGTGAGGGTATGGTTGAGCAGATCGGCAGCTGCAGAAATGCGATGGTGAATGGAAGGCCAAAGGCTGGACAGTTTGGTGCTGATAAGTGCAGTTGTAAGAGTCGGGAGAGAGTTTGTTCCAAGGACGGACACAGAAGGAAGTAGAGTTGAGAGAGGAAAGGGGGATGTGGGTGGAGAGCGATACAAGGAAGTGGTCAGAGATGGCCTTATCTGCATATGACAAGGTAGGAATAGCGAAGCGACAAGAGATGGCAAGGTCAAAGGGGAGGCTGTGAATATGGGTCGGGAAAGATTAAGGGAGGATAGGTGTGGAAGAAAGGATCTATGAATCTATGGCTTATGGAAAAGGGAAGGGTTAAATTCAGTTTTTGCTATGCTTAAAGAAATAATAGGACTAGAAAAATAGCCATGCTTTTTTAGCCTTGAAACTTAGAGATGCAATTAAATGACCATCTAGTATTAAAAGGGAGTCTCCTTTTGCCTTTGCTTATCAGACTGTGAACAGAGAGAAACTATGCAAGGATAGATAGAGTGTGTGCCTCCCGAGACGACCTTTGTACTCGCGGGACTAATGAATAAGATTCCTTTTATATTTCTGTATTCAATTTCTGTATAAAGATAGGGACAATTTGCCTGTACGGCAGAGTTTTTGCCTTGGTATGGTCCAAGCAGGCTCTCCAAGATATCTTGCTTTTTAAAATAAATTCTTTCTCTCGAAGTGCAGTTCTGAAAGTCTCCGCCTGAGTTAATTTAAGCTAAATATTTCCTCAACAGATTCTGGCGTAGTCGGCAGGATCTCTAAAAAAAAACGAGATCCAAAAGAACTAAATTTAACTTTTAAAGAGAAAAGAGGAATTTTAAGGACCTTCCTAGCTGAAAGAAGGAAGGTGCCGAGGCCGTCCTAGCTGAAAGGGGGACGGGCCGCCGAGATCCCCTAGGGGGTGAGGCATAAGGTAGCTACCGCAAAGAAGCTAAAATAACACAAAAAGGCAAAAGGAGACCCCGAGCTGAGCAGAAAAGAGAACACCGGTGAGTGCTTTGTAAATTATTGTATATTTTGTAGGATTGTCCTAACTCTCATTTCAGAAAAGAGCGCGAGACGTTGCAGCCGGTAGAATGGGAAACGGCTCTCTCGTGCCCAGTTCCTAGAAAAGGAAAGAAGGACGACCTCTCAACTGAAAGAATGAAAGTACATCCTAAGACCGAGAAAAGAATCCGTAAGGTAGTAAAGCAACGAGAGAAGGTAGGAGAACCCATTGTGCCGCCCGGCTCGCCGGCGGACACTGTAATTAAAGAAACAGGAGACGACAGATACGCGGTAACGTTTAGTAGCGATTTGTACGGTTGGTCTGATGGGGATTGGCCATATGGAGGAAGTTTTAAATTGTCCTTAATTGAGGAATGGAGACAGACCACCAAAAATGGGACAGGGGACCCCACTTAGGATAAAGATTATATGGAGAATTGTTTTAAAAAAATATATATCAGCCGCCCCTAATCCTGTTAAGAAGCCAGTAGCCTTTCACAACTGGCTTGAGCAAACCTGTACCATTTATAACCCCCTCCCCGGAGATGTGAAATTATTACTGCAGGCAGCATATGGGTCCTCTTGGCAAGGGGTAAAAGATGAACCTTTGGCAGTGCAAACCTTGTTAAATTGTATGTTGCCACAACAAGCAAGAACATACAAAATAAAGGTTTTGGACTGGCAAGGAAAAAGTTGGAAAGAGACAGTTACAGTACTGGCTAACATGGATAGAGAGGGACTATTTACCTATAAGGAAAATAAGGTTAAAACAGCAGGTCAGTAAATCAGCAAAAGGGACGAGAACAGGCACAGAATAATCAGCATAGGGATACCCCGGAGGCTTAGTGGTACAGGCGCCAGCCTTCCGCTTATCGGCAGACATAGAAGAAAACCCTCTGGCAGTAGTAAAAGTAGGAGACACTTATGTGAAGTTCCTGGTGGATACCGGTGCTACTATGTCTTCTGTACCATCCTCTGTGGGATTATCTGTAAGCAACACCACCGTCTTAAGTATGGGTGTGGCCGGTATCCCCATGAAAGAATTTTTATCTGAACCTACCAAATTGATAATTGAAGGACAATCAGTTAATGATGAGACTTTGATAGTCTCTAAAACGACACCGCTCCCTTTATTGGGAAGACAGACTTTGTGCAAACTAGAAGCCACAATTTATTGCACAAAGGAAGGAATGTACATGGAGCTCCCTCCAAATAATATTCATCAGTTCTTTAATGGGATTAAAGAAGAGGAAAGGAAGGATAACAAAGAAAAGGCTGCCCTCTATTGTTGGCAATTGATTGGCAACTTCTATTCCCCCTTGATACATGAAGTAATACAAAACTTAAAAGCTAAATTTGACTCTAATACTGAAGAATTGATGTATATAATTTTGACAAGCTTTGAGGCAGTTCAGCTTCACTGTACAGCCTGGTACACTTGCCAAAAAGCTGAAACTTACCAGTGCTTGGTACAATCCTTTTTAGATAGAGAAGAAATAGTAGAAGCTACGCCCCGCATTTATTTTGGACCAGAAGGATTGGGGGTAGCCATCGATTTGACACCCTTACAGCAACAGCGGTTTAGAGAAGTGAACTCGACACCCCATCTGACCTTGGCTGTAAAACCGCCAGCGAAACCTAAAGATATGGGTCCGATGATTGTAGGAATAGAAAGAGAAAAACAGCAACACGGCTATCAACCTTGGGCAGTAATAAAATTGCAAAATGTTCAGATAGACTTTATCACCCACAACAGTGGGATTCTCCAGTGGAAAGGTAAAAATCATGCCTCCACTTTTGAAAAACAGCAACCCCCGGAACAACCAAGCCCTAAGCTGCCAATGGCATTGAATCAAGTATCTTCTGAACTTTGGGCAAAGCATAAGAATCACGTTGGGCAAGTACGTTCTGCAGTACCCCATCGGGTACAATTGATAAAAAACGCCGTGTTACCAAGCATTAGGCAGTACAGACTGCCTCCAGAGGCAGAAAATGGGATAGAGCCAGTCATTTCTGCATTGTTGGAACAAGGAGTTTTAGAAAAGACACAAAGCCCGTGTAACACTCCGATACTGCCCATACCAAAGGTTAATAGGCCGAATGAATGGAGATTTGTGCAAGATCTGAGAGCTATTAATAAGATAGTAGTCCCTATCACCCCTGTGGTACCGGACACCAACATTATACTATCTGCTATACCACCAACAGCAACTGTCTTTACTGTAATAGACCTGTGTTCAGCTTTTTTCTCTATCCCGTTAAATCAAGAGAGTCAGTATCTGTTTGCTTTCACCCACAAGAAGCAGCAGTACACATGGACCAGGTTGCCCCAAGGATACACCGAAAGCCCCGCAGTATATGCAGCAGCAGTAAAAAGAGACCTCGAAGACTGTTCATTATCAGACCAGTCTGTACTGTTGCAGTATGCGGATGATTTGCTTGTGGCTTCTAGCCACGGATACAGGTGCATGCAAGATTCCCTGAAACTGTTACAGCACCTATGTGAAAGAGGGCACCGAGTGTCGTTACAAAAGTTACAATTTTGTCAGACTCAAGTCCAGTACCTGGGTTTTCACATATCTCAAGGGCAGAGGCAGCTAGGACCAGAAAGAATGGATCCCCGATCGAGAATGGGATGCGGTCCTAAGATCAGCTGCCCTGAATAATGCCCCACCCAAGGTGGAGTGGTGCCCAGAGAGAGAGGAGGCATTTAAATAGTTAAAGAAAGCCATTACTAATGCTCCGGCGTTGGGACTTCCGAATTATGGTAAACCTTTTCAGATGTATGTGAATGAGAAAGAAGGATTTGCAACAGCAGTACTAACCCAAGAACATGGAGGGGGAAATTGTTTTGGATCATCCATGTACTGTCATTACAGCCCATGCTGTGTTATTACTTTTGAATTTAGCTGCCACACAACACTTTACAGCGTCTCGAAGAACAGGTTATGAAGTATTACTGCTGTCACACCCTAACTATACCTTTCGACGTGCACCGGTAGTGAACCCAGCCACCTTTCTTCCTACTAAAGCAGTAGAGGATCCAGACCAGCATGATTGTCTGTTAACGGTGGAAGTAGCCACCTTACCAAGACCAGATTTGCTCACAGAGCCCATGGACAATCCTGATCTTATTCTCTATACGGATGGATCATCACATAGGCCGTCGGATGATTTGTTTTTGGCAGGCTATGCTATTGTAAATCCCCACGAAACTGTTGAAGCATTCGCCCTGCCTCCCGGAACCTCGGCTCAGGCTGCTGAATTGTTTGCCCTCACTAGAGCTTGTATAATAGCTAAAGATCATACTGCTAATATCTATACTGATTCTAGATATGCATTCGGTGTGGTCCATGATTTTGGACAACTGTGGAAAAACAGAGGCTTTATCACCTCTGGTGGAAAGCATATTAAGCACTCTCAACTGGTGCTTAATCTATTAGACGCCATTCAGTTGCCAAGTAAGGTAGCCGTTATCAAATGTGCAGCTCACACAACCGGTGAGGATGAAGTATCAGTAGGAAATAGGAGGGCTGACAAAGCAACCAAACAGGCCGCTTCGGCACAGGCAGACTGCCTTCAAGCAGTCTCAGTCTCCCCTCCACAGGTACTTGACATCCAACAACTTAAAACAGCCCAACAACAAGTTACCATGCAGGAAGGAAGAACTTGGGAAAACCAGGGTTGTTTTCTAAAAAAACGACATTTGGTATCACCCTGATGGGCGAACTGTTTGCCCTAGATCTCTATTTTTGCCCCTGTCACGCCTAGCACACGGTCAGGCTCACAAGGCAAAGGAGGGATGATACATGCTATTAATGCACAGTGGTATGCACCAGGAATAACAGTAGTAATTGAGAAAGTTGCTAGAACATGCCAAATTTGTCAACAAAATAACAGTGGTAAAACACCTGCTGGATATGATCATCTACCCCAACCAAGTATGCCCTTTGAAAATTTGCAAATTGACTTTGTCCACATGCCTCCAGTATCAGGTCTTATGTATCTATTAGTCATAGTAGATATGTTCACAAGGTGGGTAGAAGCGTACACCACTAGGAAAGATGATGCCCGAACAGTAGTAAAAATTATATTTAAAGAAATAGTACCAAGATATGGGATACCTATGGGAATCAACAGTGACAGGGGAACCCACTTCACCGAAAAAATAGTGCAAAACCTTGCAGAAGCGTTTGGGTTTCAGTGGAAGTTACATATACCATATCAGCCACAGTCCTCGGGAATGGTAGAAAGAGTAAATGGGATAATAAAATCTACCCTTACCAAGGTATGTCAGGAGACGGGACTGAAGTGGCCAGAAGCCTTACCATTAGTATTGTATACAATGAGAAACCAGAAAAACCGAAACACTGATTTAACACCACATGAAGCCTTATTGGGAAGACCAATGCCTACTGGTGTAAAACCACCACTGGCAGATGAAAAAATAGCATTAATTTGGAATGATGAAAAATCACTAAAGTATGCTCAGGCCATGTGTGAAATAGTAAGAAGTCTGCATTGAACAAATAAAGCAGACACAGGTGCCCCCGTCGGAAGGAAATATGCACCCTTTCAGACCTGGAGATCAAGTGTTAGTAAAAACATTAAACAAAGAATCCTTTTCTCCTAGGTGGAAAGGACCGTATCAGATAATTCTCACAACACGAACCGCTTTGAAGTTGGAAAAGCACCCGAACTGGGTGCATGCAACCCGCTGTAAATATCATTTCCCCGACGAATTACAGCCGAAGGAAAAGGCATTGAACCAGGACGTACTACGGTCGCCCGACTAAGAAAACAGCCATCTTCTCGCTGAAGAACTGTACCTGCTCTTGTACTAAATTTGGACTTGAAAATATTGCCCAAAATTCACGGACGGATGTCAGAGCTCATTTGTGTGCCAGTTTGGGCCTTTATTATTTGGGTCACTGTTACTATCGTGTGGACGTGTTGTTATTGTAATGACTTAATTCAAGAGTTGTATAGAAACAAACAAGAAAGGGAAGATGGGAAGGGACTCTTGGAAGAATTATAAATGGACGTTAGGTATACTGATCATTTTAGCGACAGGAAACTCCCGGCAGGAAGAAGAAGTCCTAAAAGAAGGAAGAGTATGGAAGGGAAATGTGAGGCATGTGGAATGAAGGAAGAAAGAGGGGAGTTCCAATTTATATTGGGGAAAGGGTATCAGTTGTTCATAGAATACCAGGCCGATGTGTGGATGAAGTGTACCGGGAGCACAGGGAAAAACAAGAGATGGGGGTACATAGGAGGGCCAGAAGGGAGAAAAGACTTCCTCCGTTATTCATATACAAGTATGGTAGAAGGGCAGCGGATGTTGTGCATGAATAACACCCCGGTGAATGGAGGAGACCCATTTGTGGTAAAATGGTCAGTAAAAGAATCCGGCCACCTAGAAGACCGAGACCCGGGACATCTAAAAAGGATACTGACCACTTGCATCCCAGTGGTAAGATCCCCAGGTGTATTAAATCTAACAATACGAATTAAATATCCCCCAAAGAAAGAAGATGGTTGCCACACAACCAGTGTTAAGGTATCTTTTGAAAAAGAAAGACCCCAAAGAAAGAAACGGGATGTATTAGAGACTTTGTTAGGTGGAGTGGGAGCAGGAATAGGAGCATTGAACTCCATGGATATCGAGACCCTACAAAATAAAATCCAGGCCGTCGGAGGACTGGTAGGGGAAGATATAAAAATCAGAAATGCCTGGGATGAAGGATTACAGCAATTACAGATATCAGGTTACGTCATAAATGAAATGACCTGGCAACAGAATGAAGGGATAGAGAAGGAAATAGAGAACCTAATGAAAGAACAACAGGGAGTAAACAAGTACACCCATTGCCTGTTTAAAGAAATGATCAGACAGCTATTAAGAGCCGAGTTAGAAAGGAAAATATTATCCTTCCATGCTAACACATGGGAAAGGTTGCTGGAAATTAACAAAAGAGATAAGCTTCTTAATTTAACCATTAGCCCTCAAAAAAGATATACCAGTTGTAATTCAAAAGGATGTAACGTTACTGGAGAGATAGTAAGTATGACACGAAAATAAATTTGGTGTCAGTTCCAAGTAATGCCCCAGCTGTTTGGACAGAACTTCTGGTACCCAGAATTTAAAGGAGATTGGGTCGATGAGAAGAATATGACACATCACCAGAGGGGATGTGCTAGGTGGCCATTCGGAATGGTATGTCCCTATCAGACCGCCATACATGAACCATGCTCACTGCAGCACTCCATTGGAGTATGTAAATGGGAATTAAAGCTAACGAATGACACTGATATAACGGAAATAGGACAGAATGAGATCTGTGTGACAGGAAATAAACCTGTCTATCTGGATGGAATTTTGTATAAACCCCCAATTAATAAATGCGTGAGAAGAGTCTACACCCTGTATGATCCTGAAGTAAAAAGAACTTATACCTTTGGGCAGTGGCAAAATGCAGAAAAATATCTGTCTATGCACAAGATTGAACCCTTACCCCCTGTAATTAATTTGACCAGACTGCACAATTTGATACGGAATGACAAGAAAATTGAGGAAGCTCTGTCAAAGCAAGGCAGAGACATCCACCAATTTAGAGTCGAAATGAGTTACAAGAAGGGGCAGCTAGTGAGAATCGCAGATGAAGTCACCTCTTTGACAGTACACCACTGGTGGGATGTGTTTACCGGATGGTCCCCAAAAACCACGTAGGTGTGGTTATGCTTGTATTATTAATAATCCTTTGCGGAATGTGGATAAAATTAAAAAATGTAATTAGTCAAGTAATAGGCCTGCTCTCCGAAATAGAAAGAAAAGGTGTATGCATGAAAGAGAGGTTAAGTCGCTTAGAGGAAAAAGTTGATGAAGACGATTATCTCCAAATGCGACCCTATCCTGAAGGGTATACACCCCCTTTTGCTCAAGAAGAGAATACAGGAAATTGTGTTGATCTAAAACAATAAAAATATCAACAAGAAGGGAATTGTGGAAGAAAGGATCTATGAATCTATGGCTTATGGAAAAGGGAAGGGTTAAATTCAGTTTTTGCTATGCTTAAAGAAATAATAGGACTAGAAAAATAGCCACGCTTTTTTAGCCTTGAAACTTAGAGATGCAATTAAATGACCATCTGGTATTAAAAGGGAGTCTCCTTTTGCCTTTGCTTATCAGACTGTGAACAGAGAGAAACTATGCAAGGATAGATAGAGTGTGTGCCTCCCGAGACGACCTTTGTACTCGCGGGACTAATGAATAAGATTCCTTTTATATTTCTGTATTCAATTTCTGTATAAAGATAGGGACAATTTGCCTGTACGGCAGAGTTTTTGCCTTGGTACGGTCCAAGCAGGCTCTCCAAGATATCTTGCTTTTTAAAATAAATTCTTTCTCTCGAAGTGCAGTTCTGAAAGTCTCCGCCTGAGTTAATTTAAGCTAAATATTTCCTCGACAATAGGAAACAGAGAAAATAGAAACATAGAAAATAGGTGCAGGAGTAGGCCATCCGGTCCTTCGAGCCTGCACCACCATTCAATAAGATCATGGCTGATCATTCCTTCAGTACCCCTTTGATCCCTTTAGCCGCAAGGGCCATATCTAACTCCCTCTTGAATATATCCAATGAACTGGCATCAACAACTCTCTGCAATAGAGAATTCCACAGGTTAACAACTCTCTGATTGAAGAAGTTTCTCCTCATCTCAGTCCTATATGGCCTACCCCTTATCCTAAGACTATGACCCCTGGTTCTGGACTTCCCCAACATCGGGAACATTCTTCCTGCATCTAACCTGTCCAGTACCGTCAGAATTTTATATGTTTCTATGAGATCCCCTTTCATCCTTCTAAACTCCAGTGAATACAGGCCCAGTTGATCCAGTCTCTCCTCATATGTCAGTCCTGCCATCCCAGGAATCAGTCTTTGCTGCAGTCCCTCAATAGCAAGAACGTCCTTCCTCAGATTAGGAGACCAAAACTCGACACAATATTCCAGGTGGGGCCTCACAAAGACCCTGTACAACTGCAGTAAGACTTCCTTGCTCCGAGACGGTACTGAACTCAGAGGGAGTTAGATGGAGATTGAAATCACCGAGGATAAGAAGTCGCTCGGTGCAGAGGCTTAGGAAGGAAAGCAGTGAGGATATCCCAGTGGTAAAACTTTTATCATACTTAGGTGGGTGGTAGAGAACAATAATTTTGAATGAGAGGTGGGAGGGGTGGAATACGGTAAGATGCTCAAAGGAGGAGAAAGTGCCACAAGAGTAGAGGGACAGACCAAGGTGCGATTTGCTGATGAGAGGGACGCCGCCACCATGGGGCGGGGCAAGTGGTGGAAGGTATAGCCAGGCGAGACTTAATTTAAAGGGAAAATGTTGTCATCACTCCTCAGTCAAGTTTCTGTCAGGGCCATGATGTTGATGCAATCTTCCATGATAAGCTCATGGATGGCAAAGTCCTTGTTCGCAAGCGAACAGACACTCTCCAAGGAGAAGCAAAGAGGGTCAGTGATGGCTGATCCACTGCCAGCTTCCACAAGGTCAGCGCTTGGAAGGGTGAGTTGGACGGGGAGGAGATTGGCAAGGTTAGCCCCCTGTGGGGTAGCTGGGTGGCAAGGTCGGTGAGAGAGTGGGATGGGACAGTTGGGGTTGCTACTTGTGAGGAAATAGCAACGAGTGCAGTAATGTCTGTAAGCTTGTAATGTTTGTAGCTCTACACTGTGGATATGGACATATTGTGTACTGCAATTGCACAGTTAATAATTAGACAGAACCAGGCAGATTTCTGGAGGCTTCCGAGAGAGCTGCCTGCCATGTTAGGAACTGTGTGTGCTGTGCTCTGTGAATATACCACATTTGGTGGCGAGATGGGATTTTTCGGTTGATTTAAAGCTTAAATTTTGTTGGTAAAGGATTCAGCCTTTAAAGGAAGAAATTGGTTGAGCTCACTGAAGCTGGATTGGAGTAAGTTTTTCTGTGTGGAAGTGAGATTTTCATCAACGGATGAGGTTATCAAGAAGTATCCAAAGGTTTTAGAAACATAGAAACATAGAAACGTGGTGCAGGAGAAGGCCATTCGGCCCTTTGAGCCTGCACCGCCATTCAATGAGTTCATGACTGAACATGCAACTTCAGTACCCCATTCCTGCTTTCTCGCCATACCCCTTGATCCTCCTAGTAGTAAGGACGACATCTAACTCCTTTTTGAAAATATTTAGTGAATTGGCCTCAACAGCTTTCTGTGGTAGAGAATTCCACAGGTTCACCACTCTCTGGGTGAAGAAGTTTCTCCTCATCTCGGTCCTAAATGGCTTACCCCTTATCCTTAGACTGTGACCCCTGGTTCTGGACTTCCCCAACATTGGGAACATTCTTCCTGCATCTAACCTGTCTAAACCCGTCAGAATTTTAAACGTTTCTATGAGATCCCCTCTCATTCTTCTGAACTCGTGTGAATACAAGCCCAGTTGATCCAGTCTTTCTTGATATGTCAGTCCCACCATCCCGGGAATCAGTCTGGTGAACCTTTGCTGCACTCACTCAATAGCAAGAATGTCCTTCCTCAAGTTAGGAGACCAAAACTGTACACAATACTCCAGGTGTGGCCTCACCAAGGCCCTGTACAACTGTAGTAACACCTCGCTGCCTCTGTACTCAAATCCCCTCGCTACGAAGGCCAACATGCCATTTGCTTTCTTAACCGCCTGCTGTACCAACCTTCAATGACTGATGTACCATGACACCCAGGTCTCGTTGCACCTTCCCTTTTCCTAATCTGTCACCATTCAGATAATAGTCTGTCTCTCTGTTTTTACCACCAAAGTGGGTAACCTCACATTTATCCACATTATACTTCATCTGCCATGCATTTGCCCACTCACCTAACCTATCCAAGACACTCTGCAGCCTCATAGCATCCTCCTTGCAGCTCATACTGCCACCCAACTTAGTGTCATGCGCAAATTTGGAGATACTACATTTAATGCCCTCGTCTAAATCATTAATGGAGAATGTAAACAGCTGGGGCCCCAGCACAGAACCTTGCGGTACCCCACTAGTCACTGCCTGCCATTCTGAAAAGTACCCATTTACTCCTACTCTTTGCTTCCTGTCTGACAACCAGTTCTCAATCCACGTCAGCACACTACCCCCAATCCCATGTGCTTTAATTTTGCACATTAATCTCTTGTGTGGGACCTTGTCGAAAGCCTTCTGAAGGTCCAGATACACCACATCAACTGGTTCTCCCTTGTCCACTCTTCTTGAAACATCCTCAAAAAATTCCAGAAGATTTGTCAAGCATGATTTCCCTTTCTCAAATCCATGCTGACTTGGACCTATCATGTCACCTCTTTCCAAATGCGCTGGGCTATGACATCCTTAATAATTGATTCCATCATTTTACCCACTAACGATGTCAGGCTGACCGGTCTATAATTCCCTGTTTTCTCTCTCCCTCCTTTTTTAAAAAGTGGGGTTACATTGGCTACCCTCCACTCCATAGGAACTGATCCAGACTCTATGGAATGTTGGAAAATGACTGTCAATGCATCCGCTATTTCCAAGGCCATCTCCTTAAGTACTCTGGGATGCAGTCCATCAGGCCCTGGGGATTTATCGGCCTTCAATCCCATCAATTTCCCCAACACAATTTCCCGACTAATAAGGATTTCGCTCAGTTCCTCCTTCTTACTAGACCCTTTAACCCCTTTTATATCCGGAAGGTTGTTTGTGTCCTCCTTAGTGAATACCGAACCAAAGTACTTATTCAATTGGTCTGCCATTTCTTTGTTCCCTGTTATGACTTCCCCTGATTCTGACTGCAGGGGACCTACGTTTGTCTTTACTAACCTTTCTCTCTTTACAGATCTATAGAAGCTTTTGCAGTCCATCTTAATGTTCCCTGCAAGTTTCCTCTCGTACTCTATTTCCCCTGCCCTAATCAAACCCTTTGTCCTCCTCTGCTGAGTTCTGAATTTCTCCCAGTCCCTGGGTTCTCTGCTATTTCTGGCCAATTTATATGCCACTTCCTTGGCTTTAATACTATCCCTGATTTCCCTTGATAGCCACGGTTGAGCCACCTTCCCTTTTTTATTTTTAGGCCAGACAGGGATGTACAATGTCAACCCCTTAAGTATCATTCACCAATCTATCCTAGCCAATTCACGCCTCATACCTTCAAAGTTACCCTTCTTTAAGTTCTGGACCATGGTCTCTGAATTAACTGTTTCATTCTCCATCCTAATGTAGAATTCCACCATATTATGGTCACTCTGCCCCAAGGGGCCTCGCACAACGAGATTACTAATTAATCCTCTCTCATTACACAACAACCAGTCTAAGATGGCCTCCCCCCGAGTTGGTTCCTCGACATATTGGTCTCGAAAACCATCCCTTATGCACTCCAGAAAATCCTCCTCCACCGAATTGCTTCCAGTTTGGTTATCCCAATCTATATGCATATTAAAGTTACCAATGATAACTGCTGCACCTTTATTGCATGCACCCCTAATTTCCTGTTTAATGCCCTCCCCAACATCACTACTACTGTTTGGAGGTCTGTACACAACTCCCACTAACGTTTTTTGCCCTTTGGTGTTCTGCAGCTCTACCCATATAGATTCCACATCATCCAAACTAATGTCCTTCCTAACTATTGCATTAATCTCCTCTTTAACCAGCAATGCTACCCCACCATCGAAATAACATACTACCCCTTCAATTCCTGTCTGGCATAAAAATAAAAAAGGGAAGGTGGCTCAACCGTGGCTATCTAGGGAAATCAGGGATAGTATTAAAGCCAAGGAAGTGGCATACAAATTGGCCAGAAATAGCAGCGAACCTGGGGACTGGGAGAAATTTAGAACTCAGCAGAGGAGGACAAAGGGTTTGATTAGGGCAGGGAAAATGGAGTACGAGAAGAAGCTTGCAGGGAACATTAAGGCGGATTGCAAAAGTTTCTATAGGTATGTAAAGAGAAAAAGGTTAGTAAAGACAAACGTAGGTCCTCTGCAGTCAGAATCAGGGGAAGTCATAACTGGGAACAAAGAAATGGCAGACCAATTGAACAAGTACTTTGGTATTCACTAAGGAGGACACCAACAACCTTCCGGATATAAAAGGGGTCAGAGGGTCTAGTAAGGAGGAGGAACTGAGGGAAATCTTTATTAGTCAATAAATTGTGTTGGGGAAATTGATGGGATTGAAGGCCGATAAATCCCCAGGGCCTGATGGACTGCATCCCAGAGTACTTAAGGAGGTGGCCTTGGAAATAGCGGATGCATTGACAGTCATTTTCCAACATTCCATTGACTCTGGATCAGTTCCTATCGAGTGGAGGGTAGCCAATGTAACCCCACTTTTTAAAAAAGGAGGGAGAGAGAAAGCAGGGAATTATAGACCGGTCAGCCTGACCTCAGTAGTGGGTAAAATGATGGAATCAATTATTAAGGATGTCATAGCCCAGCGCATTTGGAAAATGGTGACATGATAGGTCCAAGTCAGCATGGATTTGTGAAAGGGAGATCATGCTTGACAAACCTTCTGGAATTTTTTGAGGATGTTTCCAGTAAAGTGGACAAAGGAGAATCAGTTGATGTGGTATATTTGGACTTTCAGAAGGCTTTCGACAAGGTCCCACACAGGAGATTAATGTGCAAAGTTAAAGCACATGGGATTGGGGGTAGTGTGCTGACGTGGATGGAGAAGTGGTTGTCAGACAGGAAGCAAAGAGTAGGAGTAAATGGGTACTTTTCAGAATGGCAGGCAGTGACTAGTGGGGTACCGCAAGGTTCTGTGCTGGGGCCCCAGCTGTTTACATTGTACATTAATGATTTAGATGAGGGGATTAAATGTAGTATCTCCAAATTTGCGGATGACACTAAGTTGGGTGGCAGTGTGAGCTGCGAGGAGGATGCTATGAGGCTGCAGAGTGACTTGGATAGGTTAGGTGAGTGGGCAAATGCGTGGCAGAGGAAGTATAATGTGGATAAATGTGAGGTTATCCACTTTGGTGGTAAAAACAGAGAGACAGACTATTATCTGAATGGTGACAGATTAGGAAAAGGGAAGGTGCAACGAGACCTGGGTGTCATGGTACATCAGTCATTGAAGGTTGGCATGCAGGTACAGCAGGCGGTTAAGAAAGCAAATGGCATGTTGGCCTTCATAGCGAGGGGATTTGAGTACAGGTGCAGGAAGGTGTTGCTACAGTTGTACAGGGCCTTGGTGAGGCCACACCTGGAGTATTGTGTACAGTTTTGGTCTCCTAACTTGAGGAAGGACATTCTTGCTATTGAGGGAGTGCAGCAAAGATTCACCAGACTGATTCCCGGGATGGTGGGACTGACCTATCAAGAAAGACTGGATCAACTGGGCTTGTATTCACTGGAGTTCAGAAGAGTGAGAGAGGACCTCATAGAAACGTTTAAAATTCTGACGGGTTTGGACAGGTTAGATGCAGGAAGAATGTTCCCAATGTTGGGGAAGTCCAGAACCAGGGGTCACAGTCTAAGGATAAGGGGTAATACATTTAGGACCGAGATGAGGAGAAACTTCTTCACCCAGAGAGTGGTGAACCTGTGGAATTCTCTACCACAGAAAGTAGTTGAGGCCAATTCACTAAATATATTCAAAAGGGAATTATATGAAGTCCTTGCGACTCGGGGGATCAAGGGGTATGGCGAGAAAGCAGGAATGGGGTACTGAAGTTTCATGTTCAGCCATGAACTCATTGAATGGCGGTGCAGGCTAGAAGGGCTGAATGGCCTGCTCCTGCACCTATTTTCGATGTTTCTATGTTTCTACCTTGCAAAATCTGGTTCATCACCCCTTGGAATATGGCAGGGGCGGAAGACACTCCAAACGGTAGCCTATTAAATTGACATAGGCCTAGATGAGTATTTATAGTCAAACATGACTTAGACTCCTCATCTAGTTCAAGCTGTATGTAGGCATTCATAAGATCCAGTTTTGAGAAGATCTGACCACCTGTCACTTGTTCTGCGAACGGGCTGTCCGATCGAAGCCTTCAAGGCGAGTGTCAGGGTACAGAAGGACGCTAGATCGGTTTACTACAAGCCACGTTCCGTACCATATGCACTCAAGGAGAAAGTTGAGCAAGAACTCAAAAGACTAGAAATTGAGAACATTATTTGTAAGATAGATTGATGTAATTGGCCTACACCCATTGTTGTTGTACCTAAGTCTGATGGTAAGGTAAGATTGTGTGGTGATTATAAAGTAACCGTAAACCAGGTTCTAGAGGGTAATATCCCCAATACATTGCCGAATATAGAAGATTTGTTCACACATTGACAGGTGGTCAGATCTTCTCAAAACTGGATCTTACAAATGCCTACTTACAGCTTGAACTAGATGAGGAGTCTAAGTCATGTTTGACTATAAATACTCATCTAGGCCTATATCAATTTAATAGGCTACCGTTTGGAGTGTCTTCCACCCCTGCCATATTCCAAGGGGTGATGAACCAGATTTTGCAAGGTATTGAAGGGGTAGTAATTTATTTGGATGACATACTAATTTCAGCACGAAATAGGAAAATTCATAATAACATATTGAATGAAGTCCACAAACGGCTGGAGAAGCACAGAGTACGAATGTCTGCTCATAAGTATGAGTTATTTTAAAAACTCAGTGGAATAGTTAAGGTACAGAATAGTCAAAAATGGTTTACATCCAACCATGGAAAAATTGGATGCAATTAGAAATGCACCCACTCCCAGGAATGTCACTGAACTTCGTTCATTCTTGGGTCTTTTGAACTATTATGGGAAGTTCCTACCAAATTTGGCCTCAGTATTACATCCACTGAATGAACTTTTGAAAAAACAGGTCCATTGGAAGTGGTCATAAGAATACGATACAGCATTCAAGGAGTGTAAAAGCAAATTGGTAGAGAGCACCATGTTAGTTCACTATGACATTTCTAAGGAGATTAAGCTAGAATGTGATGCCTCTCCATATGGAGTTGGGGCAGTAAACTCTCATGTATTAAATAGTGGGGAGGAGAGACCAATTGCTTTTGCTTCATGCACTCTCAGTGCCAGTGAGAGTAATTATGCACAAATTGAAAGGGAAGCTTTGGCATTAATTTTTGGGGTCAAGAAGTTTCACAAATACTTGTATGGTCGTAAGTTTACCATCGTTACGGACCATAAGCCCCTAACAGCAATCCTCCATCCAAAGTCCCCAGTTCCAACATTAGCTGCAGCCCGAATGTCGAGATGGGCTTTGATTTTGTCAGCATATACATATGATATTGAATACAGACGATCAGCTGATCACAGTAATGCTGATGCAATGTCTAGATTGCCTTCCCCATCACAAGTTACACCTGATAGGGAAGAAGTGTTTTATTTTTCATACATTGATGAACTGCCAGTCACAGCTGAAGAGATTGGTAGAGCAACCAATCGTGACCCAGTTATGGCAAAGGTGTATGATTATATTACAAATGGATGGCCAAACCAGGTAACAGACAAAGATACACATCCATTCTTCATTCATAGGAATGAATTATTAGTCGATAAAGATTGTATCATGTGGGGTGCAAGAGTGGTTATACCAAATAAATTCAGGTCCAAATTATTTGGAGACCTCCATGACCAGCTCCTGGGAATGTGCTTGACCAAGAGTTTTGCATGCAGTTATTTATGGTGGTTAGGTCTTAATAAAGATATAGAGTACATCGTGAGTCAGTGTACGAGATGTCAATCGGTAAGCAAGCAACCACCACCAGTACCATTACAGCCATGGAAATGTTGATTTTGCTGAGTTCGAAGGACAACAATTGTTCATTGTAATTGATAGCCATTCGAAGTGGGTTGAGGTGTTCCCGATGTGGAAAGTAACAACAATAAAACATTGGACATTTTACGAAAATTATTTTCTTCATTTGGCCTCCCTAAAGAAATTGTTTCGGATAATGGACCACAATTTCGTTCAGAAGAATTTGCACAATTCACGAGCAAAAATGGTGTGAAGCATACCAAGGTTTCACCATACCACCCTGCTTTGAATGGTGCAGCAGAGCGCACTGTACAAATTGTAAAATGTGCCCTCATAAAACAAATGTTAGATCCAAATCCAAGGAAACCACAGTTGTCATTGGATCACAAATTGGCTAATTTTTTTGATTACATTTCGAAATACTCCTCACACAACTACTGGTAGAACACCAGCAGAGTTGTTTCTCAAATAACAGCCCCGAACCAGATTCTCGTTGTTGAAGCCAAATTTGGCACAGTCCAAAGAAGAGACACAATTAAGACAGAAAGAGAATCATGATAGAGGTAAAGTAAAAGAGAGAAGTGTGAAATTAAACCAGAAGGTGAGAGTGAAGAACCATCACCATAAATGGTTAAAGTGGTTACCAGGAAGAGTGGTGAAAATATGTGGTCCTCGCACATATTTGGTGAAGATGTTTGATAATGGACAGGTTAGTTTTGTTCATATTGATATTTTACCTACAGACATGGAAGGAGTTGAAGGTGAGAATGATTTAATTATTTCTCATTCATCAGATAGTTTTGATACACCAGTAGCAAATCCTAAATCCAATGTACTGGAAACAATTCCAGGAGAGAATCAAAATGAAAGTCTGAATCCGAGTCAGGAAAACAACAAACCTGAAGTTCAAGTGAGTTCAAATGAAAATCAAGGAAATTCCGTGGAGGAAAACGTTCCTCAGGATGAGCCTCGAATGAGTTTAGATTCAATACCATGTTTGGAAGGTTCTATTCGAGAGCGAAGGTATCCTCTTCGAAACAGAAAACAAGTGGTAAAGTTGAATTTGTAAATATGGAAAAAAAATGTCTATATCCTGTGTTGTATATAAAAATGAATGTTATGTATGATGTTTGTAATAATAACTTCTTCATTAAGGAGGGAGAAGTGTAATGTCTGTAAGCTTGTAATGTTTGTAGCTCCACACTGTGGATGTGGATGTATTGTGTACTGCAATTGTACAGTTAATAATTAAACAGAACCAGGCAGATTTCCAGAGGCTTCCGAGAGAGCTGCCTGCCATGTTAGGAGCTGTGTGTGCTGTGCTCTCTAAATATATCACAAGTGCCACCGTGGGTCCTTCGGAGGATGCCAAGAGAGGCACACAGGTAAGGGGGGGGTTGAGCCTGGGCCGGCGGCAGGAGAGTACGAAGGTCAAAGAGTAACAAAGGGTTGGGGTAGGGATTTGGGAGGACCGAGTATCCGAGAGAGGAGAGATGAAAGGCAGCATGATGACAGGAGAGACTGGTCAGGGAGGGATAGAGAGAAAAGAAAAAGGGGGAGAAAGAAGTGGAAATAGAAGTGAATGGCTCGGGTCCGAAGTGGCAGCCAGAATGTGCACGCAAATGGACACAGGGAAAAACTCAAGTTACGTGGGCCTGGTTATGTAGCAATTATAGGGATGCATATTTCCTGGTAGTAACAGGGAATAGGTTGGTGATAATAGTAAGGAGTCCAGTGTTAAAATTCGAGGTCCCGTGGAGGGCAAAAGTTCACATCGGTAGGATGGAGTGGGTTTGGAGCATTAACGAACTTCAGTGTACAGAATGGATTCAGTCCACGTTCGGAAAGTACGTTTCAAGTGCCTTCAATCAAGAGACAAGCTACAAAAGAGGAAATAAAGAAATCAATTTCTCATTTAATGACCTGCTGTTCTTCTCAGTTCAATTTCTCCTGCCTCAGCCCATCGTCCGTTGTCAGAACTATTACACCTGAGTGATAATGAATGTCAAGAGTAGTAAAAGTCTCTGACAAAGATAAGGCGAAAACAATCAGTCAAGTCAAGCAGCTAAGGTCAGTTTGTAACCTGAAATTAGTCATTGTTCTGAACTTATGGTGCACAATGGTCGATGAGCCAAGAGTCCAAAAGAAATCAAATGATTAAGGCTACAGTTACTCTGCAGTTATCAGCCTCCTACTGGTAACCGCGGAATGCAACGCACAGCAAGAAGTCTGGTGGTATAATGCTGCCAGACATTGCTCCAGGTCACAGTATGGTCAACCGTAAAAATGCTCTGTGCATGCTTGGGTGCATCTGCAGAGCTCCATTTCCCCAGCGGCCAACGTTCCATAATTGGAGACCGCAGGAGGAAGCTCCACTTCTCTCATAATATTGTCAAAAATGTCATTAAAAATTCTAAAAGTTCTTTAAAAGCTCTCTTGAAATTTAACTTCCCATTAAACTGGTATTATATTGCGTCTGGTGCAAACTGAATTAATCGATACCAGTGTGCATCATCATCATGATGGGCAGTGCCTCGAAGCGAGGATGACTTGCTTCCACACCAAAAATGGATGAGTTCACAGGTGTTTCAATGAAGGACCTAATATTCCAGGTTCTGAACTACAACCTGAAGGGTGGAAGATGCCTGTGCGTGGATTTTTTTAATGTGTGGTGGCCGCTGCACACCAGCTACCTCATGCACCAGCAAAAAAGCAGAGTGTGCAATGTCATGCCAGTGGTAGTGATCTCTTATAGTGCTGGGCTTTAGCACATGCAGGATCTGAGACCTTAGTTATACTGGCACTTTCATGTCACTGTGCATCCAAAGATAGTTTGCATCAAGACAATCGTGACAGTATAACTGCTATCATATCTGAGGAATTGTAGACAGAAATTTAAGCCAACAAATTGGCCTCCTTAGCGTCTCCCGTTAGCGCCTCCGGGGGGGATAATAACAGGGCGCTAACCAGGTACCGACCAGGTACGGCGATAACATTGACTCCCGCGATATTCAGCGGAAGGTTTGCAGCAGCGGTACAGCGTTGCTCCCAGATCTCCTCCACCTGGAGATCGGGACCTCATTTCTATGCGCGGTGCCCCGGTAGCACCCCGGACCCGAACTTCAGTTCCGCCCCCTGCAGCATCGCCGGGCAAAAACACCGTCAGCTGCAGGAGGCTTCCATTGGGAGGCCGGACGCTTCGGGGGCAATAGTTAAAGGAGAGGTGGCCGAGGTAAGTTTAAAAAAAAATTACCTGCTCTCTTTCAGGCTTGTTGCCGCTCTTCTTTGCCCGTGATCGATCAGCCGACCACTGCTTCAGTGCATCGGACTGATCGGGCCGGATTACGGCTGCTGTCGGGGACAAGGTAAGTTTTTATTTTGCAGAGCCTACAGCGCTGGCCCTTCCCTTTAAGGGAGGGAAGGTGCCTTTCAACGTGGCAGTGACAGCTCAACTTACTGCCCTGCCTGCTGCATCTTGCACTCCAGGATGGAAGTGGAGCACCTGATTTAGTGCTCCACTTCCTTCCTGGAACGCCATTCCTGAATTTTTTACTTTTAAAAGTTAGTGACCCAAATGGGGACCTCCCGAATTTCTCCCCCTTAATTCCCTGATGGGCTGAATTATAGCTGTATTTCACGCATTAAATTGCCATGCCTAACCAACAAGTGCAGTTGGTGAGATGGAATCGAGTGTTCATATGATGGATTGGCCGGGAGAGAAATCATCCATCTATTGCAAATCTCTTAACCACAAAAACAATCCAGATATGGTGACAACCAACCAATTATCAAGCAGCTAAAGGTCCATTAGCCAAACATCAATAACAGCCAACATAATGAGATCTATTACAAAGGGCAGACTGGAGGAATGGCTGTATAGTAGATCTCAAGAAATAATGACACAAAGTTTGAAGGAATAGATATTACCTAAAATAACTCCTTGACCGCTTTGAAAAGGTTAGATATAATAAGGATAGTAGCACTCCCTATAATATAATAATTCATGAAAACATTTTTTAAAGGGTTGGTAACCAAAGGACATAGATTTGAGATCATTGGCAAAAGAACAGAGGCTAATTTATTTTTTACGCAGCGAGTTATTATGATCTGGAATGCACTGCTTGAAAGGGCGGTGGAAGAAGATTCAATAGTTACTTTTAAAAGGGAATTAGATATATACACATTTGCAGGATAATGGGGAAAGGGCAGGGGAGTAGGACTAATTGGATAGCACTTTCAAGGAGTCGTAACTGGCACGATGGGCTAAATGACCTCCTTCTGTGCTATCCTGTGCTTCTAAAAATTTCAGAACGTTTTTTTGACAATGATTCTCATGAAAGTTTTCTAATTAAACTAAAAGCCAATGGAACCTAGGATAGAAGGTCAGGTGTATCAAGAAGCTGGTCAAAACAGGAAACAGAAAGTACTAAGGATAGGCAAAACATCAACCTGGGAGTGGGAGAATGTTTGAGTGCAGTCCAACGGTGCTCTGTGCCTTGACTCTTGTTATCGCTTATCTATGCAAACTACCTGAATGAAAACCTACCTGTAAGTTTGTCAAATTTTGTTAACATCATTAAACACGGAAAAGCATCAGAAACAGATAATGCACTTTTAGAGTTAAATAATTTTTGCAATTGGACGAAAAAGTGAAAAGCTAAATTTAGCCAAGGGAGATAATCTTTAACACGTTGGCATTTAATCATCACTTGGATGGGGTGCAGAAAGAAAACTGGCAGGGAGGAGTGCATGTCGGTAACGGAGACCACCCAGATTTCCCTCCCTTCATTTCAATCTGGCAATGCTTAATGCCTCGGTAGTAAGGTCAACAATCTATCCCATAAAGAACTGCACATTAATTGGATCATAAACATACAATGAATGGAAATGAATTAACAAGGGGAGACTTAGAAAAGTAAACATATCCCTTTCAATGTCCAGACAATGTGCCAAAACAATTAAAATAGTTAATAGAATACTTGGATGTGTAGCCAGAACATTGGAATAAAAGATTGCAAAAGTTATGCTCGAGCTTTACAATGAACTACCCAACCACACTTGTAAAAATGACCTCGAATTTCTTGGAAAGTTTCAGCATAACTACAACGTACGTGTGGAGTTGTGCTACTTTTTGGGCTGAAGGTTGAGATTGACTGATTTACGCTGGTTTTGGGAAAAAACACAGTAAAAGGGAATATTATTTGAATGGGGAGAAATTACAACATGCTGCGGTGCAGAGGGACCTGGGGGTCCTTGTGCATGAATCCCAAAAAGTTAGTTTGCAGGTACAGCAGGTAATCAGGAAGGTGAATGGAATGTTGGCCTTCATTGCGAGAGGGATGGAGTACAAAAGCAGGGAGGTCCTGCTGCAACTGTACAGGGTATTGGTGAGGCCGCACCTGGAGTACTACGTGCAGTTTTGGTCACCTTACTTAAGGAAGGATATACTAGCTTTGGAGGGGGTATAGAGACGATTCACTAGGCTGATTCCGGAGATGATGGGGTTATCTTATGATGATAGATTGAGTAGACAGGGTCTTTACTCGTTGAAGTTTAGAAGGATGAGGGGTGATCTTATAGAAACATTTAAAATAATGAAAGGGATAGACAAGATAGAGGCAGAGAGGTTGTTTCCATTGGTAGGGGAGACTAGAACTAGGGGGCACAGCCTCAAAATACGGGGGAGCCAATTTAAAACCGAGTTAAGAAGGAATTTCTTCTCCCAGAGGGTTGTGAATCTGTGGAATTCTCTGCCCAAGGAAGCAGTTGAGGCTAGCTCATTGAATGTATTCAAGTCACAGATAGATAGATTTTTAAGCAATAAGGGAATTAAGGGTTACGGGGAGTGGGCGGGTAAGTGGAGCTGAGTCCACGGCCAGATCAGCCATGATCTTGTTAAATGGCGGAGCAGGCTCGAGGGCGAGATGGACTACTCCTGTTCCTAATTCTTATGTTCTTATGTTCTTATGTTCTTATGCCAAAGCATCACTATGTGCAAATTAGCATTTGGATTGATCCCAAGTTGTGACCAGCAAAAGCCCACTTAGATACTTAACATAGCTCCAGAGAACTTGAGTCTTCCTCCATTCAAACTAACTCTGAATGGGCATCAATTTACACCCCAAATTTTAGATGCAGCAGGAAGCAAAGTCAGTGTTTCTGCTGTTTTAAGGTAATTTTATTTAGAGATTTTTTAATTTCCTCTTACTGAGACCGGAACTATATTTTCTATATTTTAAAAAAAAATTTTCATGACATCAGAATCTGTAACATGATGGTTTGATGACTTCATAACATCAATAAGATAAAGGAGAACTTAATGAAGACAGAAGGTGTACGTTCCGCACTTTCCTGGGACCCCAATTGTTTAGTGTTTTCCACTTGTTTTACGCCGTCTTTTTAGAGATTCTCAGGAAATTTCATTGTAAACTGCCATTGACAAGATCGGCCTAGAAACTGGTATATATTTCGGTGTCATTTTTGCATAAATTGGATTGAGAACATTTTGGCCTATTGTGTTCAGTTTCTTTCATCACTCTTCAAAAAAAATACAACTACATTTAGAAAGGATACAAAGAACAGCAACAAGTGTAGCATGGGAGGCCTATCAGGAAAGCTTAGCTAAGCTTAAGCTTTGTAGACTAGAGTAAAGCAGGAATCCTTGTCAAAACATGATTTATTGGTAATGTACGACTCTTAACATTTTCTACCATTCAAAGTAAACAGGGAAAATCGGACCAGAATACTGAAATGGAAAATAGTGAAAAATGCAGTCTCAGGATGTGCATTAGATATAATTTATTCTATTGGTGGCTGAGATTATGAAAGGTGTTGTTGCATTTATGGTAGGGTGACAATAGCGATCCCAAACCTTCTTCTCCTCATCCGATAATTGCTTCAACAGCCTGATTGAATTAATAATGGCTTTCCCAATAAATGATGGACTAAGTTAAACATTTTGAGAAGAGTGGGGTCTAGAAATTTGAATGCCCCCGAAAACAGGTAAGGGGATTATGATGCAGGACCAACGCACACTGTTGGAGCGGATTTTTGGACATATACTGGACTAGTATACGGGACCAAACATTTGTTTTATTTTCCCCTTCAATGAATTTTGTAAGCGACAATACTGATGCATTAAAAATCACAGTTAGACTTCAAGGTATGCTGGCCTTGAGTTATGGAGATAGGAAAGTGAGATAATGAACACTGGAGAGTTAAGTGCTGGTATGTTTGTTTATACCGGTGCCAAAAGCCTGCACTTGTTTATACTGCCCTGTCACAATGCAGGATGGTTTATATCAAAAGCTTAGCCTTCGATAGTAAAAGCTTTGTAGTGCTAAAGCATGTGTTGTAAAGTGACGTAATTTGTAAGGTAAAAGAACCTCACTGGAGATACCAATTTGAGAAGCTGGTTCAAAGACAGGGGTCTTTAATACTTCTCCCAAAGCTTTGTCTCTGATTTATTAAACCTCTCTTTATATATTATACAGTCTCGGAAATATTTTTCCACAACAAAATGGCGTCACGGGAACAGGATACTGTCCGATCAGACGTGATCATTTAAGACAGTATCTGGAATCTGGTGTTAGAGACTGAAAAGAGAGGTGTACGGGCACGACGGGATAGTGTATAAGATATGAGTAAGTAGATAGCGGGAAGAGGCTGACTAACCAGTTTGAGTTGTCCCTTTAGTAAATAAGGTCGGTGCGGAAGGGAACTGATCACTCCAACCTAGAGCCGAAAACTCCGGTGGTAAGGAAACACGCTAGCTTTGTTGCGAAGACAAAGGGTCTCCACAGAGTAGTCGTGGCCGTGAGTATTACAGAAACAAAGGGAAATGCCCGAGACTGGCGAACATGGAAAATAAGGAAGGGAATGTAAAACGCGGGCTGCCCGGGTCATTAATTAATTCCTATCATTAATTGTAACTTGCTTAATTATGTAATGCCATAAAAAAGCTGATAGTGACTATCTTAAGTGACATATGGATCCAGACATAAGCTCTGTTGAATGAAGAGAGACTTTTGTGAGTGTCTATTTTGAATGAAGAGAGTACTCGAGTAATTTGACTGTGGAATGAATGAAAGCCTGTTTTGGAAGGTGTGGAGTTGCCTGCCTGTTTTAGCTCCACCCACTCTTTCCAAACAGAGTGAAAACATTTTAACCCTTCGTAGTGTTGTCCTGTATGTGGGAAGTTTAAGAAACTGTGAACCTTATGGTATTACATTTTAAGTTAGAAACGAAGGTGTGGATATATTCGGATGATAAGTTACGGAGCTAGGAAATGCACAAAGGATAGGTTTGTTGAGTAAAAGATAAAAAATACATGGTCCCGGTAGTAAAAAAAAAAGAATTTATTTGCGAAAGAAAACATGCAATTGGGTTGAAAGACATAAATTTAGTCTAGGAATGAGATAAAGAATGCCTTTTAAAACGCTCCCATTTTCCTTTGTGTAAAACCTTGACACGAAAGCTTCTAACTCAGTAAAAAAAAATAGTTTTAAATTTAGAAATACTTCAGGGATCAGGTCAAACTCCTGGGCGAGTGGTGAGCTATCTGTGAAGGTGTAAAAGGGACTTTTGAAAAAGGCTAAAACAGTAAGCTTTAGCAGTTTAGAAAAGAAAAAGATAAAGCAGGAAAAGGTCTCTGCCACGGGAACAGGAGGAGGGCAGAAAAAGGGGGACTTGCCATAATTGTGGAAAACCGGGCCATTTTGCCAGGGAATGCAAAGGGAAAGGCAGTGAAAAGCAATGTACGTATTGTGGTAAGAAAGGGCACCTGGAAGCGACATGCTATGGTAAAAATGGCTATCCTAATAAGGCAAGGACCCTGTCAGAACAGGAATACCAGCAGTGGCAGGCGTACAAAGCCACCCGGTGATGTCCGGCGGCCCCTGTACAAAGTAAAAAGGAGGGAAGGATATATGTGTCTGCACTAGTAGGGGGCCGACAGTGTGAGATGCTAGTGGACACGGGAGCCTCAATATCCATTACCAATATGCCCCTTCCCGTCACCGACAAGAAGGCCCTGATAAACTGAATTGATGGACGGCCCACATTGGCCTACCTGAGCACCACCCAATTGGTGGAAATTGATAACTTATATATACCCATGAGATTTTACGTATGCAAGAATCGTGAGGGAACAATATTGGGCGGTAAAAATTAAGCGAGCCTGTGGTGATGACTGGAAACATCATTCTCCACACTAAACACACATTGGTAGAAATGTTAAACACAGGAAAACTGAGAACCGTATCTAATATGAGACGGGCAAAGTGGGAAGCAGTCCTCTTAACACCCAACAAAGCGGTAACCATAATTAGGGATGTAGGAAACAATCCCTCAGAAGGTATGATGGGTGAAGGGGAACCCCACTTTTGCGAAGAGGTATGTGAGGATATGGAAGAGGATAGAATAAAAGACGCCCCCCTTCAAACCGCAGAACAAACCTTGTTTGTGGACGGCTCACGAAAATACGTAGAGGGACTACCTCGTACCGGATGGGCCGTAGTTAACCAGGATTTAGAGACAGTTGAATCAGAGCGAATTAATGGGGGGTCGTCAGCTCAAGTGGCAGCCCTTACCCGGGCACTGGAATTATCTATACGGACAGTAGATATGCATTCGGGGTAGTACACGATTATATGACAGCATGGGGGAGAAGGGGTGTTTGAGATGGATAAAGACATAACTTACTAAATACCAGTTGATATCAGCTGTGAAAAAGATATTGGTTTAAATTGGAAAAAAAAAAGAATTTGAAGAGGTAAAAAACACTCTCCATTGATAATGATTTTAAAGTAGTAAAATTAAGTCAGTGCCGCTGGGGCCCGAGACGAACAGATAAGTATTGAGAAACTACACCAGGACACTTCTGAGGAGGAAATAGGTATGTGGACAAAGCAGGGCGCAACGCAAGGGAAGGATAACGTTTGGAGACGAAACGACAAGGTAATGGTGCCTGAATGCATACAGAATACATTATTGGAGTTGCATCATGGCCTGTCTCATTCAGGATGAGAGGCCATGACCGGGAGTCTTGGGAGAGATTGGTGGTGGAAAGGGATGGGGAGAGATATCGCCAAATATTGCCATCGATGCGTTACGTGCGCACAATATAATCCAGGCAGGCCCATTAAAATTAAAATGGAACACCAGCCCCGTCCACGGTGGCCATGGGAACACATACAAATGGATTTCACAGGTCCTTTGCCCCTATCCCATGGAACAAGATATTGCCGAGTGATTATAGATCAATTTACCCGGTGGGCGGAAGCTTTCCCCACACGTGATTGCACTGCCTCAACAGTGGCAAGGATATTCCGACCAAGGCACCGACTTCACCGGAAAAATTGTAAAAACAATATGCCAGCTGATGGGCATAAAACAAAAATTCCACATCCCCTACCATCCGCAGAGTTCTGGGATGGTAGAGCACATGAACCATACCCTTAAGAACGCCCTGGCAAAGGCCATGCAAACGTCAGGAAAAACGTGGACAGAAGTATTACCCATTATATTGATGAAGTTAAGAGCCACGACAAACCGGACAACCGGATTAACCCCTTATGAACTAATGACAGGAAGGGCGATGCAATTACCAGAGAACATCATAACAGTGGGGGCCGATGTAGGCCCATTAAAAGACAAAATAAAACGGTATGTTTTGGAACTAAGTACTCAATTAAAAGGGATGCGTAAATTAGTTAGGGACAATCAGGAAGAAAGAGACGCGGAAGCAGAGCTTACAAAGCTCCCTGAAGTCCCGTTGGCGGGAAGTCGCGTTATGGTAAGGGTTTGCCCCAAAAATGGATAGGACCGTATGAGGTTATAATCAGCAGGGACACTTGTGCCTACATCGATGTTAAAGGGAACGGACAATGGAAGCATTGGACCCAGCTTAAGGTTTTTGAACCAGCCGTTTAGCACACGTATTATTAGTTGTTGTTGTTTGTCTATTTACAGATTGACAGCGAGAGATACGGCCATTTTGCCTTTGACTATTTGTTAATTATAGAGTAATAAGATGAAACTACCGTATATACTCGCGTATCATGCGACTTTTGAAGACCTAAATTGCAACCTAAATTTGGGGGGTCGCATGATACGCGAGATACAAAATTTGCGGGTGTGAAGTGCTGGCCAAGATTAGGCTGTTAGTCTGTTAAGCAGACCGTATCCACGCTGAATCTCGGCAGGTATCTCCTGGGCTGGATTGCAGCCTCTATTGTCGCTTGTACTGTATCGGGGGGGATGAGAGAGAGTCGTGGAGGTTGGGGGGGGAGAGAGAGTCGCGGAGGTCGGGGGGGGCGGGAGGAAAGAGACCGGACCGGATCCGACCTGACCCCCGCTCTTCCTACCCCGGCAACCCGACCTCCGCTTCCCCCTGGTGACCCAACCCGACCTCCTCTTCATCCCCCCCCACCCCCCCGGCGACCCGACCTCCGCTCCCCCAACTCCCCCCCCACCCGGCAACCCGACCTCCGCTTCCCCCCGGTGACCCAACCCGACCTCCTCTTCACCCCCCCCCCCACCCCCCCGGCGACCCACAACTCCCAAACACAGTAGAGACTGTGGCTGAACGACGCTAGTCAAGCCAGCTGGAACAATTGCTGTATCGGTGTTCGATTCGCGAACAGCTTTCACAGCAGAATCCACTCGATGTTTCATGTTAAGGTCTGTATTCGATCTCAAAAAAGTGACTCGCATGATACATGAGATATATGGTAAAATCATGTTTTGGGGACAAAAATTTAGGGGTCGCATCATACGCGAGATCGCAGGATACGCGAGTATATACGGTATATATTGCGATCGGTGTGATTATCATAGTTCGTGTTAGGTCCAGCCTGCTAGCTAGACCGAAACGAGAGTTACATATGAATACCTTTTTGTACATGTCTTATGTTTATGCGCAAAATGAGAACTTTTCCAGTTGCTGGGTGTGTTCGCACATCCCCATACATAGCAAAGGATGCATCCCTTTGAGGTCAATCTCCCTTAACATTTCGGAAGTAGCGGAGTGGGTAATGCGACAAAACGGTACAGGGGAAGTAAATGATACTTGGAACCAGAGTGGGGATAAAGAAACGTGGAGATCGGGGGGGTTACCTTTTGGATGCATTTGACGGATGGTACCAGCCGGAATACAATAGGTCGGTACGACCCCCGTTCCTGGTTTTGACCAACACCTCAGGAGTTGGAAGGCCCACCGCTGACATTTGTTTCACTAGAAACCTGACCGGTGAGGAAACAGGTTTTGTAGCAGGATACTTTAACCTCGCCAGGTGGAACATAATAGCCAGCGAAACAACAAACCAAGGGTTCTTTGAAATAGAGGGT
Source organism: Pristiophorus japonicus (assembly GCF_044704955.1). Lineage (NCBI taxonomy): Eukaryota > Metazoa > Chordata > Chondrichthyes > Pristiophoridae > Pristiophorus > Pristiophorus japonicus. Next base: position 33,966,783 of record NC_091983.1, read on the forward strand.
TTGAAAAATCAGACAAGTAGCCAGGACTGGGACCCTAAGATTAGGTGGCGATGGGGGCTGAGAGAGAGATTGGGATCGAATCTAACAGCATACAATGGCACTTATTTTGTGTGCAGGCACAAGGCCTACCCCTGGTTGCCTCAGAACTGGAGGGGGTCCTGTTATTTGGGATATGTGGTCTCTTTTGTCAGACGGGTACGTACTTTAGCAGAAGTACAGACACCAGATCGACTAAGACGAGATCTTACCCCGGTAGAGAGGCTATTTGGGGTCATGATGCTCCCATTCGGGATAGGACGCACCATGGATAAATTACGTAACCTAGAGAGGGTACTGGAACAGATAGTTAACGACACTGCTGAAGCAATGGAGGGCATAACGGCTGAAATGGTAGCCATATGCACAATGTGCCTTAATTGGAGCTGAATGTTGCACTTACATTCCCGATAATTCAGAAAACATAACCAACCTTGCTGATCACATAAGAAGGGGGGTAAAGAAGTTATCCACGATAGCAGGAGGATCTGGCTGATTTGACTGGCTGTTAGGGGAATCCTGGGGGTCCTATCTTATGCATGGAGTAATTATTCTGGTTGTAATAATAATTACTTGCTGTCTGATTATCGGGTGTTTTAATATCTGCTGTAAAGTTATGATGGCTCGACTGATGCCAGTAGCCAGTGTAATCGCCGAAGAAGAAGCACACCTGATGGAAATACCTGAAGACACCATGGATAAAGAAACAGACGACGATGACACCGACCACTATCTTTGAAGGGTAGCCTAGAGCTACAGGCAAGGTGGACATATGGAACATCAGGGAAATAAGATACCCCAAAGGATGAATATATGACATCATGCTACTATCATTGTGGTCATCTGGATTTCGTGAACATCATCCAGGACCAAAAGGGGGAATATTGTTGGAGCGGAATTTTGGACATATACTGGACTAGTATATGGGACCAAACATTTGTTTTATTTTCCCCTTCAATGAATTTTGTAAGGTACAATACTGATGCATTAAAAAACACAGTTAGACTTCAAGGTATGCTGGCCTTGAGTTATGGAGATAGGAAAGTGAGATAATGAACACTGGAGAGTTAAGTGCTGGGTATGTTTGTTTATACCGGTGCCAAAAGCCTGCACTTGTTTATACTGCCCTGTCACAATGCAGGATGGTTTATATCAAAAGCTTAGCCTTCGATAGTAAAAGCTTTGTAGTGCTAAAGCATGTGATGTAAAGTGACGTAATTTGTAAGATAAAAGAACCTCACTGGAGATACCAATTTGAGAAGCTGGTTCAAAGACAGGGGTCTTTAACACTTCTCCCAAAGCTTTGTCTCCGATTTAATAAACCTCTCTTTAATTTTAGACAGTCTCGGAAATATTTTTCCACAACACACACCTATTCAGATTAATGCAGGCAGCACGCCAACTTTGTACTGCCTGATGATTAACATGATTGTGGCATGCAGCCAAATGCTGAATGTGCTGTTGAGTGGCTGCATGCTCAGCAGGGGGCCCACGTTTGTGCGAGGCTAGCACTGATTTAAGCTAGCCTGCAATTCTTAAAGGAAGTCTGCACCTCTTAAAGTGGAGATGCATTCTGGCTGCAGTAGGTGATTCAACTGGTTGGGGAACAGAATGTGAGCAGGAAGAAGTACAATGGTACAATAGGGAAGAAAGCATGCTCCAAGGTTCTCAGATGCAGCATTGGAGGTCTTTATGCAGAAGGTGGACAGGAGGAGAGAAGTCCTGTTTCTACAGGGGGCCAGAATGCCTTCCATGCAAATTTTGAAAAGGCAATGGGAGCAGATAGCCATCATGGTCAATGCCAGTAGTGTAGCTCCGAGGGCCTGGATGCAGTGCAGGAAGAAGTTTAATGACCTACCTTGAATGGTCAAGACCGCTGAATTTATGTTTAAATGCTGCATCCTACCATCTGCACCAATGGCCTCACGCACTGCTCAATGCACCACACCGCCATCACTCACCTACCAACTATCTCTACCAAACATGATTAATATCTCACATTCATAGCTTTAACTCACTCTCACACACTTACCACTGTTGCTAGCCTCACACCCTCATTTGACACCTTGCACACACTGTCAGCTTTTCAATCATAACAGGCACATCACCCAAGTACATTGCACCACACTCATTGACACACTTTCCTTTCTCTTGTAGGACAAGGTGGCTTACAACCGAAGGCAGCAGGGACTACCCAAAGGGACACAGTCATGCCTGCCTAACCTTACCCCGATGGAGGAGATGGTGCTGACATTATTGGGAGGGCCATCGCCGAGCCCGTGGCCAGTGAAGAGGCTGAAACAATACAAGATGATGGTCTCCTCATACATTATCCTTCTTCTCACATCCCACTTCCCCCTTATCCCACAATTTCTTCTGATTTACAAGCTGCACATGGTGTAAGCATGCATATCTTGCTTTCCCCCCAGTCCTCTCACCATAACCTTACCCTTGTGTCTTTCTCATTACAGCTAGCCAAGAAGTTCCACTTAACCAGACACTGTTGGAGGAACAGAAAGAAGGCAGTGGTGCAGAAGACACAGAATCATCACTCGATTTCACACATCCAGCCATCAACTTAGATACTGGAATTGTGCGGTGTTTAGAGGCTAGTTTAGATGCAGGATCGACACATGGTGAGGCACTGGGCATGAGTGGGCTGCAGCCAGGGGAGGGGGCAAGTGTGGCGTAGGTGTCAGCTTCCCAAAGGGTGCAGTCATACATGAGTTCTGCTGCAGAGGACTTCGATGGAGCGGCCTACAGAAGAAGGTTGATGGGTATATACAATTAAATGCTTAGTGCATTGACAGGCCTGCCAGAAGGCATGAGTGCAATGTCCGATACCAACCTCTATCCAGAGTTTGGAGCCCATGATTTCCAACATGGAAGTGATGGGCAACTTCAATGGCGCACTTGTGAAACCAACCATCGTGCACTGTCTGATGGCCGATGTCTCAGCTTCCACTGCAGCACAGGCAGAAGCCATTCAACATCTGAATGCTGCAGTGGAAGCTCATGCAGGCTCAGCCTAATGCCATGCAAACTCAGACTGCTGCCATCATGGTTGCATTTACCAGTGTGGAAAGGGGCTTGCAGGGTGTCATAGCAGTCCTGCAATCTGTCCTCCCACAGATTACTAGTATTTTTTAGGCATCGCCCTGGGAGGGGAGTGGCAGTGGCTCCGTGGAGCACAAAGCTGCTGTTCTCTCTCAGGATGACAGCATTCATTTCCCCCACCATTGCCACTCCACTAGTACCCTTGTTGTTACCTGTCAGCCAGCCAGCCCAGACTGCTGTCACCCATGCTGAGGTGCTGCAGTCTAAAGTGGGGTCTTCCAGGCCCAGAGCTGCTCGCGGTCATCCTGCAAGGCCTCATTGAAAGTCAAAAGCCTTCCATGAGCCATGCTGCAGCCACTGGGGTAGCACTTCTAGTTGCACTAGGATAAGCAAAGGTACACTGAAGACAGGTACTAAGAGAATGCACAACGGTAATTAGTTGACTTTGTTATGTAATATTCAATGTGTTGTATATGCTGACTATGGATGTACTCTATGTGTAGTCACTATGAGATTGTATAAGATGGAGACTTGTTTACCTGATGTATTTTCAATAAGGCTCACACTGTGTACATAAATGCTGGCACCACAAGAGGGTGCAACTGGTGGAGACAGGGGGTTTCCTGCCCTGATGACAGGGCCCTGTATAAAAGGCTACACACCAGGCTTGCACAGCACTCTGGAGTTTGGAATAAAGGACCAAGGCCACTACAGTTCAAGTACAACACATTGCCTTGTGGAGTCATTCATAAGTACACTATAGACATAACACAATGGATTAATGTATCAAGTTGGTTTAGAATGTTTCTTTTGATGTGGCTCTTTATCAGCATTGTGACCAAGAGGATGCTGAAGAGAGGGATATTAAGGTGTGTGACTGCTGTCAATGGGGTTTGGGATTGTGTTCAGTGGAACCGCAGTCAAATGAAGCGATCACGAACAGCCCGGGCAGAGATGGGATGTGTTGGTTGTCTCCACCATTCCTCTAGTTTCTCCTCTTTCCCTTCCTCCTCTTCCTCCTCCTCCTCCTCCTTGTCAGCTAGCCGCTATATCGTGGCAAGGGCTGTGCCCTTCACGATGTCCAGGTTGTGGAGACACACGCGAATACTGCAGGGCTCCTCCAGAGCAGTTCAGGCTGCAAAGCCATTGCTTCAGCACCCCAATTGTCTGTTCTATGATGTTTCAAGTGGCAGTATGGCTCTCACTGTATACATGCCAGCCACGTGTGGTTGGGTTGCAGAGTGGATCCATGAGCCAAGTGGTCAGCAGATCGCCCTTCTCACCCAACAGCCAGCCTCTGGTTTGTTGTGGTGGCTCAAAGACTGAGGGAACAGCGGACTGACACAGAATGAAAGCATCATGACTGCTGCCAGGATACCGGGCATTCACCATCACTGTGTGCTGAGCATGGTCGCATACCAACTGCACATTCAGCGAGTGGTAATCTTTGTGGTTGAGGTTCATCTCAGTATTTAGATTCAGTGCCCGCAAAGCCATGTGCACGCCGTTGTTTGCGCCATGAACCATGGGGAAGCCCGCTATCCTGGCAAAGCCACGTGCATACACTGCCTGCTTCTCTCTGGTCAGAGTGAAGACAATGAAGTCCCCATTCCTGCCATAAACAGCATCTGTCATCTCTCTTATGCAGCAGCGGATGGCGAACTGTGATATGTTACAAATGTCACCTGCTCCAGCCTGGAAGGATCCCGATGGAATCCCCCTGCCCAAGTTCCTCCCCCATGGATTCATGACCTTCACCCCCCCCAACAAGTTCCTGACCTTATCTCTCCCCCTGCATGGATGGGGCATTGTGTGTGGGCCATGGATTGTTAATAGGTTTATTGGTTATGAAGTGAATAGTGACAGTGTCATGACTTCCAGATTTCATCCACTCCAATGATGTCACTTGCCACACACACACACCGAAGAATCCCGAAGAAATTCAGGGCCACAGTCACCTTCACAGCCATTGGCAGTGCTGTCCATGCCCTGGTGTCAGGCTGCAGGTCTGGTTGCAAGAGGTGGCAGAGATTTATGAGCACCTCCTTCATAAAGTGCAAACGCCTCACACACTGCTCGTGGCTCAGATTGAGGCTCTCTGAAGACCTTAGGTGGGCGGGACATCCTGCTGAGAGCCCTTCTCCCCCTCCTCATCACTCTGTGAGCAGCTTGTCCTCTTCTTCGCTGACTCTGCTCCATCTCCTTGTCATGATGTAGGCTTAGGGGGATAACAACTAGAGCTCTCATGGTTGGGAGCAAGTGGTCTGACCAGAACCCTTGAGGTCAGAAGCAAGGCCTTCTCCACTTGCAGCACCACTCCCTATCACCTCCCCAACTTTAAACAAGGACGTGTTAATTTGCAACACCTAAAGCTCTGATTGGTCCCCTTGGATGACAAGTCCTGATTGGTGATTGGTCCCCTTAGAGGACAAGGCACACCCGGCAGTTTCTCTGGAATGTGAAATTAAATCCTCCCTGCCTACGTAATCAGTGACTTTGCAAAGTGTAATTTGAGCCATTCTGACTGCCACCTCCAAGCAGAACAGAGCTCACTTGGAACAGACAGGGCTCACCCTCGTGGGTTAAGACCTACTCCCAACCCTCAGATAAGTTCTTGCCCTCCACCCCAGTCCATGTTTCCGACTTTCTCCCCCAAATCTCTGACCTTCTCTCCCCGCCTAAGTTCCTGACCTTCCCTCGCCCAAGTTCCTGACCTAGCCCTCCCCCAAGTTTCAGACATTCTCCGTCCACCCAGCCCAAGTTCCTGATTTCCCCCCGACCTAAGTTTCTGATCTGCTCCCCTCGAACAAGTTCCTGACCTCCTCCCCTTCCCCTTGCAAATGCCTGACCTCTTCCCCTCTCCCCTGCCCTAGGTCTTGACCTCCTCCCCGCCCCCTGACCCCCCCCACCTCGGGTTCCTAACTTTCTCCCCCTGCCCAAGTTCCTCCCCCATGGATTCATGACCTTTTACCCCCAACAAGTTCCTAACCTTCCACCTGAGCCCACCCGCCACAGCCCCCCCCGCCCCCTGCCAGAGATGGGGCATTGTGTGTGGGTCACGGATCGTTAACAGGTTTATTGGGTACGAAGTGAATAGTGACAGGGTTGTGACTTCTGGACTTCATTCAATCCAATGATGCCACTTGCCACACATGCACCGAGCTTTCCGAGAAATCAACCAGGTGTAGAGGAGGAGAGAGAGAAAGTGGTGTGGGTGTAAAGGGGGTGTGGTCACAAGAATGTGATCTGTCTTACCATTTGGATCATGTTCTCGCTCTCAACACCCGGCCCCCTTTAGACCTGGATCACGTTCTTCCGCCATCCCCACTGTGCTCTCGACGTTGTCCCCCCGCCCCCTCCAGGTAACTGACCTCCTCTCCCTTCCCCTCTCTCTCTCGCCCCTCCAATCCTCTCTTCCCCATCTCCTCTCTCTCTGCCTCTCCTCTCTCTCTCTGCCTCCTTCCAGTCTCTCTCTGCCCCTCTCTCCCTGTCTCTATCCCCCACTCTCAGTCTCCCCTCTCTCTCTGCCCCTTTCTCTCTCTGCCCCACTCTATGTCTCTCTCTCCCCACTCTCTCTCACTCTGACTCTCTCTCCCTTTCACTCTCTCTCTTTTCTCTCTGCCCAATCTCTCTCTGTCCCTCCCGCATGTGATATCTTCACAGAGCACAGCACACACAGCTTCCCAACACGCAGGCTGCTCTCTCGGAACTCTCCGGAAAGCCTGTTCTGTTTAATGATTAACTATACATTTGCAGTACACAATACGTCCACATCCACAATGCGGAGCTACAAGCATTACAACCTTACAGACATTACACTTCTCCCTCCTTAATGAAAAAGCCATCATAACAAACATTATAAATAACCTTCATTTTTATACATATTTACAAATTTAACTTTACCACTTGTTTTCTGTTTTGAAGAGGATACCTTCGCTCTCGAACAGAACCTTCCAAACATGGTGTTGATTTCACACTCATTTGAGGCTCATCCTGAGGAACATTTTCCTCCACGGAATTTCCTTGATTTTCATTTGCACTCATTCTAACTTCAGGCTCTTTGTTTCCCTGAATCGGACTCAGACTTACATTCTGATTCTCTCCTGGATTTATTTCCAGTACATTGGATTTAGGATTTGCTACTGGTGTATCAAAACTATCTGAAAAGTCAGAAATAATTGAATCATTCCCACCTTCAACTCCTTCCATGTCTGTAGGTAAAATATGATCAATATGAACAAACCTAACCTGTCCATTATCAAACAGCTTTACCAAATATGTGCGAGGACCACATATCTTCACCATTCTTCCGGGTAACCAATTTGACCATTTATAGTTATGGTTCTTCACTCTCACCTTCTGGTTTAATTTCACACTTCTCTCTTTTACTCTCCATTTATCGTGATTCTCTTTCTGTCTTAATGGTGTCTCTTCTATGGACTGTGCCAAATTTGGCTTTAACAATGAGAATCTGGTTTGTGGCTGTTGTTTGAGAAACAAATCTGCTGGTGTTCTACCAGTAGTTGTATGAGAAGTATTTCGATTTGTAATAAAAAAAATAGCCAATTTGTGATCCAATGACAACTGTGGTTTCCTTGGATTTGGATCTAACATTTGTTTTATGAGGGCACGTTTTACAATTTGTACAGTGTGCTCTGCTGCATCATTCGGAGCAGGATGGTATGGTAGAATCTTGGTATGCTTCACACCGTTTTTGTTCGTGAATTGTGCAAATTCTTCTGAACGAAATTGTGGTCCATTATCTGAAACAATTTCTTCAGGGAGGCCAAATGCAGAAAATCATTTTCATAAAATGTCCAATATTTTACTTGTTATTTTCCACATTGGAAACACCTCAACCCACTTTGAATGGCTGTCAATTACAATGAACAATTGTTGCCCATCTAACTCAGCAAAATCAATATGTAGCCTTTGCCATAGCCTGGGAGGCCATTTCCATGGCTGTAATGGTACTGGTGGTGGTTGCTTGCTTACCGATTGACATGTCGTACACTGACTCACAATGTATTCTATATCTTTATCAAGACCTGGCCACCATAAATAACTGCGTGCAAAACTCTTGGTCAAACACATTCCCAGGTGCTGGTCATGGAGGTCTCCGAATAATTTGGACCTGAATTTATTTGGTATAACCACTCTTGCACCCGACATGATAAAATTTTTATCTACTGATAATTCATTCCTACGAATGAAGAATGGATGTGTATCTTTGTCTGTTACCTGGTTTGGCCAACCATTTGCAATATACTCATACACCTTTGACATCACTGGGTCACGTTTGGTTGCTCTACCAATCTCTTCAGCTGTGTCTGGCAGTTCATCATAAAATAAAACACTTCTTCCCTATCGGGTGTAACCTGTGATGGGGAAGGCAATCTAGACATTGCATCAGCATTACTGTGATCAGCTGATCGTCTGTATTCAATATCATATGTATATGCTGACAAAATCAAAGCCCATCTCTGCATTCGGGCTGCAGCTAATGTTGGAACTGGGGACTTTGGATGGAGGATTGCTGATTGCTGTTGGGGTCTTATGGTCCATAACGATGGTAAACTTATGACCATATAAGTATTTGTGAAACTTCTTGACCCCAAAATTTAATGCCAAAGCTTCCCTTTCAATCTGCGCATAATTACTCTCACTGGCACTGAGAGTGCGTGAAGCAAAAGCAATTGGTCTCTCCTCCCCACTAATTAATACATGAGAGATTACTGTCCCAACTCCATACGGAGAGGCATCACATGCTAGCTTAATCTCCTTACATATGTCGTAGTGAACTGACATGGTGCTCTCTACCAATTTGTTTTTACACTCCTTGAATGCTGTTTCGCATTCTTTTGATCACTTCCACTGGACCTGTTTTTTCAAGAGTTCATTCAGTGGATGTAATACTGTAGCCAAATTTGATAGGAACTTCCCATAATAGTTCAAAAGACTCAAGAATGAACGAAGTTCAGTGACATTCCTGGGAGTGGATGCATTTCTAATTGCATCCAATTTTTCCATGGTTGGAAGTAAACCATCTTTGTCTACTCTGTACCCTAAGTACTCTACTGAGTTTTTAAATAACTCACACTTATGAGCAGATACTCGTACTCTGTGCTTCTCTAGTCATTTGAGGACTTCATTCAATATTTTATTATGAATTTGCCTATTTGGTGCTGAAATTAGTATGTCATCCAAATAACATACTACCCCTTCAATACCCTGCAAAATCTGGTTCATCACCCCTTGGAATATGGCAGGGGCGGAAGACACGCCAAACGATAGCCTATTAAACTGATATAGGCTTAGATGAGTATTTATAGTCAAACATGACTTGGACTCCTCATCTAGTTCAAGCTGTAAGTAGGCATTCGTAAGATCCAGTTTTGAGAAGATCTGACCACCAGTCAGTGTTGTGAACAAATCTTCTATATTCGGCAATGTATTGGGGAAATTACCCTCTAGAACCTGGTTTACGGTTACCTTATAATCACCACACAATCTTACTTTACCATCAGACTTAGGTACAACAACAATGGGTGTAGCCCAATTACAGCGATCTGTCTTACAAATAATGTTCTCAGTCTCTAGTCTTTTGAGTTCTTGCTCAACTTTCTCCTTGAGTGCATATGGTACGGAACGTGGCTTGTAGTAAATCGATCTAGCATCCTTCTGTACCCTGACACTCGCCTTGAAGCCTTGGATCGGATTGCCCGTTTCGCAGAACACCTTCAGATACTGCTTGATAACCACATACGTTGATGAAAATCTCGCTTCCACACAGAAAATCTTTATCTCCAATCCAGCTTCAGTGAACTCAACCAATTTCTTCCTGGTAAGGCAGTCTTGTCTCCTTTCACTATTATTAGAGGCAAGTTCTGAAATTGATCTTTATATTTCACCGGTACGGTGATGCGGCCTACTACAGGAATTTTCTCTCCCGAGTAGCCTCGCACTCTATCTTGGATTTCTCCAGTTGGAAATCACACAATTTGTCGCGGTATAGTGACTCCGGTCCCACACTCACGGAGGCATCCGTGTCAATTTCCATTGGTATCTTGAATCCCGAAACATCTATGTGGATTTTGATGCTTTCCGAATCGTCCATTAACCTCGTGTAATTCTAACATCTCCTCGTCCTGTTGTTCTTCCATGCTATGAAGTCTCTTTGGATTTCGACTCATAGCTTTGAACGCCGGACTCATAGCTTTAAAAACTGGTTTACCCTTCAGTCGGCATGCCTTCGCATGATGCCCAGTCTTTCCGCAGAAGAAACTCTCTGCCTTCATGTATGGATAACTTTGAGCAATGTGTTGTCCCAGGCACCTATAGCACGACTTCGATGCTCTGGTAGAATTTTCAGTTTCTGAGACTTTCGGCCATGGCCGTCTTTTACCTTGGATCTGCAGGTGATTCACCTCAGTTGACTGATGACCATAATCATTATTTAATTCTCGGGAATATTGTTCAGCCATGCTCATCGACCTCACTGGCTGACAAGCAATCTCAAAAGTTAAGTTATCTGTCAATAACTTCCTTCTGATCGCATCATTTTTTACCCCACAAACAAAACGATCCTGTAAAGCTCGGTTTTGAAAGTTTCCAAAATTACAGTGCATTGATAGCTTTGTTAATGCTATGATGTAATCAGTGATACTTTCATCCGCCTTTTGATTCCGAATCCCGAAATGATAGCTTTCAGCAATTTCTAACGGTTTGGGTTTATAGTGCTGCTCCAGCTTCGTTAAAATCTCTTTAAGCGTTGTGTCCTTTGGCTCGTCAGGCACAAGCAGATAACAAGGGATTTGTAGAATGCCGGACCTACCACTGATAAGAAGACCGCTTTCTTACGTTCCAACAAAGCCTAGTTCTGGACTGCATTGTCTGGAACTTCGATTATATTATTTTAGTGAAATACATTTTAGCCGATCCACATACGCTTTAAAACATTCCTGGTCATGTCTATATTCCCCCAAATGTCCCAATAAACCTGCCATTTTAATCTCTAGCTGTTCACACCATGTGCTGTTTTTTTACCTCAGATTTTTGTAGCTTTTTTCAAAGACAGAAACTTCCAAATTATTCTGTCGGCCTGCTAAATCCTTCACCAACAAAAATTAAGCTTTAAATCATCCGAAAAATCTCATCCTTGGTCGCCAATTGTGATATCTTCACAGAGCACAGCACACACAGCTTCCCAACATGCAGGCTGCTCTCTTGGAACTCTCCGGAAAGCCTGTTCTGTTTAATGATTAACTATACAGTTGCAATACACAATACGTCCACATCCACAGTGTGGAGCTACAAGCATTACAAGCTTACAGACATTACACCGCACTCTCTCTCTGATCCTCTCTGCCCCAGTCTCTCACTCCACAACTCTCTCTTTCTGCCTCACTTGCTCTCTCCCCCACTCTCTCTCTTTCTGCCCCCTCTCTTTCTGTCCCCCCTCTCTCTGCCCCCTCTCTCTCTCTCACTGCCCCACTCTCCTTCACTCTCTCTTGCTCTGACTCTCTCTCTCTGCCCCAGTCTCTCTCTCCCTGCTTCAGTCTCTCTCCCCACTTTCGCTCTTTCTCTCTCTTGCTCTGATTCTCTCCCTCTCTCCCCCGCTCTTTCTCACTCTCTCTCTCTCTCTCTGCCCCAGTCTCTCTCTCTTCTCCCCTCTCTCTCTCTCTGCCCACACTCTCTCTTTATCTTCCTCCCCCATTCTCGCTCTCGCTCTGTCAGTATCTCTCTCTCCCCAACTCTCTCTCCTTCACTCTCTATCTCTCCCTCTCTCTATCCTCCCCCCACTCTCTCTGCCCCCCACTCTTTCTCTCTCTCTCTGCCCCCCTCTCTCTGCCCCACTCTCTCTCCCCGTCTCTCTCCCATTCTCTCTCTGCCCCCTCTCTCTCTGCCTCATTCTCTCTGCCCCACTCTCTCTCCCCCGTCTCTCTCCCATTCTCTCTCTGCCACCTCTCTCTCTCTCTGCCTCATTCTCTCTGCCCCACTCTCTCTCCCCCGTCTCTCTCCCATTCTCTCTCTGCCACCTCTCTCTCTCTGCCTCACTCTCTGCCCCACTCTCTCTCACTCTGACTCTCTCTCTCTGCCTCAGTCTCTCTCTCTCCTCTCTCCCCCCCCCTCTCTCCCTCCCCTCTCTCCACACTCTCTCTCTTGCTCTGACTTTCTCTCTCTCTCTCTCTCTCTCACTGCCCCAGTTTTTTTCTCCCCCTCTCTCTTTCCCCCCCATTCTCTCCCACCCACACTTTCTCTCTCGCTCTGACTCTCTCTCTCTCTGCCCCAGCCTCTCTCTCTTTTCCTCCCTCTCTCTCTGCCCCACTCTCTCTCTGACTCAGTCTCTCTGCCCCACTCTCTCGCTCTCAGCCCCAGTCTCTCTCTCTCTCCCCTCTCTCTCTCCCACTCTTTCTCTCCTTCCCTTCTCTCTCACATGCTCTCTCTCTCGCTCTGACTCTCTCTCTGCCCCAGCCTCTCTGTCTCCTTCCCCTCTCACATCCACACACACTCGCTCTCTCTCTGACTCTCTCTTTCTCTCACTCTGACTCTCTCTCTCGCCCTCTGCCCCAGCCTCTCTCTCTCTCTCTCTCTTCCCCCCACCCCCCCGCCCCCGACTAGCTCTCTCTCCCACCTCTGATTTCCTCTCTAGAAGGCCGTTAAAATGTTCATATAGATAATCACAGCTGTTAAGTCCTGAATCTAATGTACTGACTTACACGAGACACATGCTGAAGTCAAGGTCACTCAGGACCTGCACCTTTAATTCCAGTTCTCCAGTGCTGCATTTGCCTGACACCTCCCTTTATATACCTCAGTGGGACAGGTATGGAATGTCTCCTGCAAGTGCACCCCTGGTGGTAAGGTATGCTTATTGTTACAGGTCATATCCAGTTACAGTCATGTATAGCATGGTAAGATACAGTTATATACAGTAATGTGAGATACATGACATCACCCTCCCCCAAGGTCTTATTGCCTTTATAGATTCAGTCTCTCAGGTGGTCTGCGCTCTCGCGTGGAGCATCTTCGTTGTGGTTCAGTTGTTTGCCTTGGTGCCTGTGTTTCATTCGGTGTGATTGCTGGTATCTCGCCTGGGCTGTCTGTTTCGTTCGGTGTGATTGCTGGTATCTCGCCCTTTCCTCAGGTTGTTCCACCTGTCTGTCCACCAGGTGTGGTGTGAGTTCCACATTGTAGTCTGCCTCTGGTTCTTCAGTGTTATCAGTGAATCTACTTTTTATTTGGTCTACTTGCCTCCAGCAAGTTTGGCCATTGTCCATTTGTACAACCAGTTGCCTGTTTCCCTCTTTGTCTGTCACTGTCCCTGCAAGCCATTTGGGACCCAGGTATAGTTTAGCACAAACACTTTGTCCCCTATCTCATTCCACCTCCCCCTCGAATTTCGGTCATGGTACTCAGTTAGCTTTTGACGATTAGCCTCAACAATTTCATGCATGTCTGGGAGGATTAACGAGAGCCTGGTCTTTAAGGTTCATTTCATCAATAGTTGCGCGGGGCGAACCCCAGTCAATGAATGCGGACGAGATCTGTATGCCAGCAGCAGTCGCGACAGGCAGCTCTGCAGCGTAGGACCTTGGATTCTGAACATGCCTTGTTTATTGATCTGCACTGCTCGGTCCGCCTGGCCAATAGAGGTCGGCTTGAAAGGTGTTGTCTTAACGTGATTTATACCATGGTCAACTATAAAATCGTGAAATTCTGCGCTGGTGAAGCACGGACCATTATCACTGACCAATATGTCAGGAATGCCGTGCGTTGCAAACATGGTTCTGAGACTCTCCACAGTGGTGGAGGTGGTGCTCGAGTTTAAAATGGTGCACTCGATCCATTTTGAAAATGCATCAACAACTACGAGGAACATTTTGCCCATGAATGGGCCCGCATAGTCTACATGCACTCGCGACCACGGTTTGGTGGGCCAGGGCTAGGGGCTTAGTGGGGCCTCCCTGGGGGCATTACTGAGTTGGGCACAAATGGTGCACCGACGGATGCAGAGCTCCAAGTCCGCGTCAATGCCAAGCCACCAGACATGAGATCTGGCTATGGCCTTCATAAGGACGATCCCCGGGTGCTCGCGATGGAGCTCCCAGACAAACGCCTCCCTGCCTCGTAAGGGCATAACTACTCGGCTGCCCCACATCAGGCAGTCTGCCTGAAGTGAGAGTTCATGCATGCGCCGATGGACGGGTTTGACCTCCTTGGGGCAGGCATCGCAAGCCTCTGCCCAGTCACGGGTTAAAACACATCTTTTAACGAGAGATAACGTGGGGTCGCTAATTGTCCAGGCTCTGATTTGGCGAGCCGTCATGGGCGAACCTGTGGATTCAAAGGCATTGATTGCCATGACCATCTCACGGTCCTGTTCGCAGACCCTTCTGTTGTCGCCAGGGGTAGCCTGCTGGCACAGTTGTCTGTGCCTGGTCTGTGCCTTATTCTGTAGTCGTAAGCTGCCAGCATGATTGCCCACCGCTGAATGCGTGCCGAGGCGTTGGCGTTGATTGTCTTGCACTCGTATAGTAGGGATGTGAGGGATTTGTGGTCGGTTTCTAATGCAAACTTGGCATCGTTTTGACACCGTACACGCACGCGAGCGCCTCCTTCTCAACCATACCTTACCCGCGCTCCGCCCGCGTAAGTGACCTGAAGGCATAAGCAACGGGCTGCAATTTACCCGCATCATTGACGTGCTGTAAAACGCAACCGACCCCATACACTGACGCATCACACATAAGGACTAACTTTTAACCTGGGTCAAAAAAGGGTAAAACACTGTTGGAACATAGAAGGTTGTGTGCCTTATTGAAGGCGCGTTCTTGGGCGTCCCCCCAAAACCAATCGCACCCCTTTCTGATTAGCACGTGGAGAGGCTCCAGCAGCACGCTCAAGTTCTGCATAAAGTTCCCAAAGTAATGGAGTAGCCCAAGAAAGGCGCGCAGTTCCGAGACATTCCGAGGCCTGGGTGCCAGGCGAATTGCTTCGGTTTTGGATTCGGTTGGGCGGATTCCATCAGCAGCAATCCTTCTGCCCAAAAATTCAACCTCAGGTGCGAGAAACAGACACTTAGATTTCTTAACTCTTGGGCCTACCCGATCCAATCGACTTAGTATTTTCTCAAGATTGTGGAGATGAGAGTCGGTGTCCCTGCCCGTGATGTGTATGTTATCTTGAAGCACAACCGTCCCCGGGATGGACTTGAGCAGACTCTCCATATTGCGCTGGAATATAGCAGCTGCTGACCTGATGCCGAATAGGCATCGATTGTACACAAAAAGGCTTCGATGTATGTTGATGGTGGTGAATAGCTTAGACTCTTTGGTCAGTTCTTGCGTCATATACGCAGGTGTGAGGTCAAGTTTCGAGAAAAGTTTTCCTCCAGCCAACGTGGCAAATAGGTCCTCCGCTCTGGGCAGCGGGTATTGGTCCTGTAGGAAGACTCTGTTTATGGTAGACTTGTAATCCCCACAGATTCGCACGGATCCATCAGGCTTCATGACGGGGACGATGGGGCTTGCCCAGTCGCTGAATTCCACGGGAGAAATTATGCTTTCCCGCAGAAGCCGGTCCATTTTCAATCTTTTCCCTCATCACATAAGGCACAGCTCTAGCCTTGTGATGGACCGGTCTGGCATTCTGTGTGATGTAGATTCTAACTTTAGCCCCTTTGAAGGTGTCCACACCTGGCTGAAAGAGATGTTCAAAACGGCTTAGAACTGTTGAGCAGGAGGTCCGTTTCTCTGACGACATGGCGTGAACATCATCCCATTTCCAATTAAGTTCTGCTAGCCAGCTTCTCCCCAACAGGACTGGGAGATCCCCGGGGACAATCCACAGGGAAAGTCGGTTCACCATCCCTTTGTGTGTGACCGAGAGCATGGCGCTGCCAAGGACTGGGACGATTTCTTTAGTATAGGTCCTTAGTTTGGTGTTGATCTTTGTGAGTTTTGGTCTGTTGCTTTTGTGTGACCACAGCTGTTCAAATTGTTGAACGCTCATGAGGGATTGACTGGCCCCCGTGTCCAGTTCCATGTTGACGGGTATCCCGCTGAGTAGAACTCTCATCATAATTGGAGGCGTCTTGGTGTAAGAACAGTGGACATTGATCTTGTTAACCCGCTGTACCTCGGCATCCCGTGCACTGTTCTAACCATCTTCTGGTCCGTTTTCCGACCCTTCCGGTTCGTATACCAGCCGAGCTGCTGTTTTTCTGCACATGCGAGCCAGATGCCCTGTGTAGTTGCAGTTTCTGCAAACGGCATGCTGAAATCGACACACCCTGGATGAGTACCTTCCCCCACATCTCCAACACAGACCATTTCCATTGTTTCCGAAGGATGAGCTGCATCTGGCTGATCTCCCTGAGCTTCTCTCAGTCTGTTGTTGATTGCTCGCATTGTGGGTTGATGAGGTGTGATCGGCCGTTCATGTTGCCCTTGATTTTGATGGCTTCTGGCGCCACTGTCTGTTGTTGAAGGCCTGCTCTCCTGCCTTTGTCTGTGTGTGGGGGTAGCGGTTTGTTTCACAATGTGAACCCCTTGTTCCGATGCCTCGTTCGTTGTCGTACCCGAAGTATAGATCAGCCTCGTTTCTTCTTCGCCTGCCAAGAACGTCTGTGCGACCAGTGCTGCTGCCTCTAAGGTCAAGTTCTTAGTCTCTGTAAGCTTTTGGAACATGCCTGCATGGCCTATTCCTTCAATAAAAAAGTCTCTCAGTACTTCTCTCCTTAGTTCATCGGGGAACTCACATGAACTAGCCAGCCTCTGAAGTTCCGCCACGAAGTCGGGTATGTTTTGGCCCACACAGCGTCTGTAGTTGTAGAACCTGTGTCTGGCCATGTGTAGGCTGCTCGCTGGCTTCAGGTAGTCTCTCACCAGTGTGCTCAACTCCTCAAACGACTTGCTTGCTGGTTTCTTGGGTGCCAGCAGGTCTTTCATTAAAGCGTATGTTTTCGAGCCACAGCTGGTCAAGAGATGGGCTCTTCTCTTGTCTGCCTTATCATCGCCCAACCAGTCTTTGGTCACAAAGCTTTGCTGGAGCCTTTCTATAAAGTCATCCCAATTGTCTCCAGCATTGTATTTCTCATCTGAGCTGTTGATAGCCATTCTGTGGTTTCTGTGATCCCGTAACTCGTCACCACTGTTAAGTCCTGACTCTAATGCACTGACTTGCACGAGACACATGCTGAAGTCAAGGTCACTCAGGACCTGCACCTTTAATTCACAGCTCTCCAGTCCTGCACTTGTCTGAGACCTCCCTTCATATACCTCAGTGGGACAGGTGTGGAGTGTCTCCTGCAAGTGTACCCCTGGTTGTAAGGTATGCTTATTGTTACAGGTCATATCCAGTTACAGTCATGTATAGCATGGTAAGATACAGTTATATACAGTAATGTGAGATACATGACAACAGCGATATTCAAGGCAAAAGTCCTGGAGGCTCCTATAGTATAGTCATTGATTTTTAAAAGATCACCCAAATGCCCTAATAGCAGGTTCAGGCTCGAGTGGCAATGACAGCAGCTCCAGGCTCAGCAACGTGGTTTGGCCCCACTTCCGGCTTCCTCATATATCGCACTGCGCATGCGCTACCAGATCGAGCGCACATTCGCAAAAAGGGGCGGGGTTCACCGCGGGCATGCACAGTGGGACACAAAAATATATATGCAGATAATCACTTTAGAAAACTTCAAATACTTGCACAAACTTACACAGAGTCAGTAGACATTTATCAGCAACTGATTGAGTGTTTGTTGATGCCTTTAAATAGCACTGGTGGGGAATCCTTGCTGCTGCTGAATGTGTGTTCAGCTGTGTGAGGTTAAAACAGGGCATTAGCTCCAGTGTGGATGATGAAACTGGCAGTGCTGGCATCAAATCAGTGTTGCACGATGATTGACTTCATGATCTGCCTACTCTATGTATACTTCTAACGCCCACCCTACTGCCTTCACTGAAAAATGTGGTGCTACGGATCCAAATTTCTCCTATGGTTTACATTTCTGGTGGAAAATTAAGCCTTTATGTCCTTTTGCTCGAAAGAAAGTTCCCGTCTGTTACATATTTTTGCCCTCCTTTTAGTCTTTCATAAAATACTTTTTACCCAGAAATCTAATAGTAATTTGTAGCTAAAAGTCTTGTTTGTGTTTCTGACTAGCTGTTTTGAAAACTGCTTTTAATATATTCCCCAATGGTGCAAACTTCTTTTTTATATTTGTTCATGGGATGTGGGCGTCGCTGGCAAGGCCAGCATTTATTGCCCATCCCTAATTGCCCTTGAGAAGATGGTGGTGAGCTGTTTTCTTGAACCGCTGCTGTCCGTGTGGTGAAGGTGCTCCCACAGTGCCATTACAGAGGGAGTTCCAGGATTTTGACCCAGCGACGATGAAGAAACGACAATATACTTCCAAGTCTGGATGGTGTGTAACTTGAGGTGATGGTGTTCCCATGCGCCTGCTGCCCTTAGCCTTCTAGGTGACAGAGGCCGTGGGTTTGGGAGGTGCTGCTGAAGAAGCCCTGGTGAGTTGCTTCAGTGCATCTTGTAGATGGTATACACTACAGCCACAGTACGCTGGTGCTGGAGGGAGTGAATGTTTAAGGTGGTGGATGGGCTGCCAATCAGGTGGGATGTTTTGTCCTGGATGGTGACGAGCTTATTGACTGTTGTTGGAGCTTCACTCATTCAGGTAAGTGGAGAGTATTCCATCACACTCCTGCCTTGTAGATGGTGGGAAGGCTTTGCATAGAATACCCCAGCTTCTGACCTGCTCTTTTTGCCACAGTATTTATGTAGCTGATCCAGTTAAATTTCTGGTCAATGGTGACCCCAGGATGTTGATGGTGGGGGATTTGGCGATGGTAATGCCGTTGAAGGTAAAGGGGCGGTGGTTAGACTCTCACCTGTGGGAGATAGTCATTGCCTGGCACTTGTGTGGCACAATGTTACTTACCATTTATCAGTCCAAGTTTGAATATCATCCAGGTCTTGCTACATGTGGGCATGGACTGCTTCATTATTTGAGGAGTTGCGAATGGCACTGAATGTTGTGCAGTCATCAGCAAACATTCCCATTTCTGACCTTATGGTAGAGGGAAGATCATTGATGAAGCAGCTGAAGATGGCTGGGCCTAGGATGCTGCCCTGAGGAACTCCTGCAGCGATGTCCTGGGGCTGTGATGATTGACCTCCAACAACCACAACCATCTTCCTTTGTGCTAGGTGTGACTCCAAGGTTGTAATGAGGTCTTGAGCTGAGTGATCCTGGCGGAACTGAAACTGAGCATTGGTGAGCAGGTTAACTCCCAGCTATCATCTGGGAGTTGCCTGCTCGAAATGTGCAGGAAGCGGCAGCTGGCTGGCAAGTAGCATTGAAGGAATGATTGCCTGCAACAAGGTAAGTCTAGCTTCCCCTTAAATGCATCTATGTTAGGCTATCAGGAACGGTCTGCTAAAAATGTGAAATACCTGTCTATTCCTGGTAGCTACTCATCCAAACTAGCTGGAAGCAACTTGAGCTTCGGTGAAGCATTTCTTTAACGTATTAAGCTACTCAACTGAAGATTTCCAACCAGAGTTAATTCGACATATCGGGGTTGAAATTGTTTATGTCAATTGTAAAAAATGGGTTCATAGTCAACCAGCAGTTAATTTAGTTACCTTAACAAGAATCGTTTCTTGTTTGTAAACACACATTATAGAAAAGTATTCCCATTTTCCATCTGAATTTATGACAATTTACACTTGTATCTGGTGTACAAGGAGAAATTTCTATATAAAGTGGTGTACAGAACAATAAGCCTGAAGATCTCTGCAGTACTATTTAGTTTTAATAGAAGACTTTCCGAAGGGTAGTAATCAGGGACAGTATATGGTGCAATAGAACTATCCTTTTTATAGGATATTCTTGCTTCGTGTAATTCATTGAGAAGAGCAATTTTTTTTCCAATTAATTACAACATTTTGGCTTTTTCCTGTGGAAAGTCAACAGTGCACATCTCACAATTCAAGTACAGTACAGATTGAAGTGAAATGCATTTGCAGAGGTCATTCTTCATGACATGCTATCACATGGACCAATAGCTCTAAAGCCCACACAAGGGATGTAATAAGACCATTACATTACATTATTTGTACAGGCAACACAATCTTTTATGTGGAGCACAACCATCAGATTTTTCTGATGAACAGCAAACGTAGTTTTGAATATGCATGTTATGATCTAAGTGCAAAGTTGATAATGAAGTAATCAGCCAGAGAACAATCCTGATGCACTGTTTAATTTTATTTATATTTTAACACAGTTTAAAGCTTCGATATTCTGAGTCTGGCAAAATCCGTACTTCATGACCATAATGCCATTTGATGCAGGAATTCGTAATGCTACTTTTAAATATGTACTCACTATTCATGCGAAGCCATGCAGCATTTACAGTTCCCTTTTCATATTATATTGTTATCTATCTTCCTGTCATGGAAATCTTTCCTATCTCTTTCTATGACCTTTGGGGTTTTGATCCAGCAGTGGCATAATCAGCCATCCATATGCAGGACGCCTGGCAATAAACTTAATGAATGGAATTCCCTCTAGACCTGAGACAATTACGGTGCTTTCCGTGGAGCCCATCGAAGGATGGTCAGGTCACGGTTTGGAAGAAATGGTAATATAACCATTCATGAGCTGCTTGAGAAATGTGATACTATGCAGGTATACACACACCAATTGTGATTATTGAATGCATGAGGCACAAATCTGACTGACAGAAAGCCAAAACTTCTATCACTTTGAGTGACAGGTGCTATTTCATAACAAGAAACAGAAGAACTTCACTACTTAATTTCTAGATGAAGAAATCAGGGTGAAATTTAACCCCCAAATAGAGGGTGGGTTGGGTCGGGTGAGATGTAAAAGAATTTAAAATCGTGGGTTTAACAGAGGCGGAACAGGGGACGGGCAGCCAAACCACTCCCAGGGGGTGGGTTGGCCAGTTAAATATTATAATGAGGCTCGGAGCCTCACATTTAACTTCCCTTACAGGCTTAACCCTGGTCGGCCGGGTTTCCCAGGCTTTGGAAAATCCGACAACTCAAGGGAGGCATGGACAGCTTTGGGGAAAAGGCTTGTGGGCCAGGAGGAGTAGGAGTTTCCCCCTAGCCCCTCGAGCTTATCTGCTACTCTAGGAGCAGTCACCCCCCCCCCGCCCCCCGCCCCGTCCAATCAGACTCCCCCATCCAAAACTCTCCCCTTGGATAGGGCTCCCTCCCCATGCTCCAACTAAAAGCTGCTAGCTCCCTATCTGGGACTGCAGCCTGCTCCGGATTCCTTCGCGCTTGACTAGATCACAAGTCTGTCAATCAGGCTGACTTCCGGGCCAGAACCCTGTCCCTTCCACTCGGAAACCCGCCCCTGCCAATATCAGGGCCAATACGCCTCCTTTCATTTATTTATAATATTCTGGTATAACTTTAAATGGGTTTTGAAAAAATCATGAAAGTATATTGCCGATTAAATCAAATAAGGCAGAAGTTTGGTAAACCTGCAAGAAAAGATCATTTGCAAAATCAGCCCAGAGATCATATTTTATGTTGACAAATATAATGGTTTGCAATTCTTAAGCTCTTTTTTTTTAAGACCTAAAGATTGTATCGAACTGATTAAAGGCTCCCCTTCCCCAGCAGCTTCCCATAGCAGTGCAGAAGATGCAACACCTGCCCATTCACATCCTCTCACATCATTGTCCAGGGTCCCAAACACTCCCTCCACGTAAGACAGCGATTTGCATGTACTTCCTTCACCTTGGAGTACTATATTCACTGTATAATAATGCCACCTCCGTCACATTGGGGAGATCAAATGAAGATTCGGTGACTGCGTTTTTGAACACTTCCATTCTAACTGCAAATGAGACTCCAAGTTCCCTGACACTTGCCGCTTCAATTAGCTGTCCCACTCCCACACTGACCTCTCTGCCTTTGACCTCCCACACTGTTCCAATAAAGCTCAACCCAAGCTTGAACAACAGCAACTTACCTTTCTGCTAGGAACTTTTTAGCCCTCTGGCCTTAACACTGACTTCAATAGCTGCAAACCTTAACTATAGCTCCCACTTTCTCTTTGGCAGGAAGTCCTGTTGATGGAGGATGGGTGGTGCTGATGTTACCAAGGATGGGACAGGTCAGTGTTCGAGTGGGGACCTTCCCTCAGAACACTGTGATGGAACGATGGTCTGCATTGTTGGTGTTGACCTGTTTTTATCTTCCACCAGGCTCCTGGGCTGTTGAAATCTAGAAGCATAAAATGAGACAGCACAGAAGGAGGTAATTCAGCCCATCATGCTAGTGCCAGCTCTTGGAAAGAGGTATCCAATTAGTGCAACTCTCGTGCTCTTTCTCCATAGCCCTGAAAATGTTCCTTTTCAACAATTTGGCCCTGAAATTACGGTCGGAGGTTTCTTTCGGACGAATGCCTCCAACCGGAGAATTTTTCCGAAAGTACCTGGTGGTCCCAGAGGAGCGTGGGATTCCGGTGGGGAGGCCTTCTCTTCCCGCACTGCGAAGCGCGCTCCCGTCCTCCAGCTTCCCACGCCAAAGATACATTCATGTGTGACTGCTCAACCAATCAGGTAAAGTATTCTCAATTAATAGCAATGGGAACTCCATAGCTACAAGTTCTCATTGTTATTAATTGAGAAAAAAAAACAAACACAATTAACACCAAATAGAAAATAAAAAACACACCTCACATAATTAAAATGAATTGAAATTAAAGTTAATAAATATTTAGAGAAATATTTTTTTTCTGAGTTTTTAAAAAGTTTGTTAAATTATGGTTTAAAATAAATTTAACATAGTGGGCAGGGTTTTTAAAAATAAAACGTGTTTTTAAAATTTTGTTAAGTTTTAAGTGTGTTTTAAAACTCTTACGCCTGTAAAAGTAGGCTATGTGCCTGCTCTTATCAGGCGCAAGAGTTTTGAGGACATTTGCTGGACAAGATATGGGTAAATACCACAATCTTGTCCTTGCAAATGTCCTTGCTCCTGAGATACGGAGGATCTGTCACGCTGGAGCGCATTGTGCGCTGAAAACCAGCTTTTGCGATGCCTTCCCGGGTCCGTACACACTCAGTACAAACCCAGGGAGGCCGGAATTTCTGGGCCTGTAGCTCCAATTCCTTTTTGAAAGTTACTGTTGAAATTGCTTCCACCACCCCTTCAGGCAGTGCATTCCAGATCATAACAACCTGCTTCACTTTGCCAGTATTTAATGCTTTCTATTCTATCTGTTTCATTCCCTATTCAGCTATTCATACGTTCTCTGTGCCTCTGATATGTCTTTTATTTCTTTGATTTCCCTCATTATGCCTCCTACCATCTCATGCTAATATCACTTCTGCCATTGAACCATCCCCTGCTTTCCACTTAAGCACTTTACAGGTCATTCTACTTCTTTTCTAGTTTGGGTGTTTTCCCTCTCCCTTCCCTTTATTGTGTTTCTTTTTAAAATCTGTTCATCGTTAACAGGTTTGACGTACTAACTCTCCTCAGATGCGGCCTGACCTGCTGAGCATTCTCCGATTCTTGTTTCAGATTTAAAGCGTCTGCAGTATTTTGATTGTTGTTCCTGAACATGTCAGTTGTACTATCGAGTCACTCACTACATTAAACAAATGTTGCATTCACATCAGAATTCAGAAGGTAAAGTGGGAAAGTCCATTATATAGTACTGGAATGATTCTCTAGTAATTGTATTCACAACCTGACTCATTTATAGATAATACCAATTGCTGTGCTTATTCAACCAAAGGAAATTAGATGTCATTTGAGAAGAGATAAAGATAAAGGAGAGCTTCTTTCACAGATTATTTGAACAAACCAGATTTTCGCCCTGTCAAAATGGTCGGTTACATTTTTGATTCTTTTTTCTCCTTGGGTCAATCAACTGCTTGGTCATATCGACCTGAAGCTTTAGGGTATGCGCATTGTGCTTATTCAATAAATAAACAGTAATACCTGCTTTCTTTGACATTTCTGCAATTATATTTTAACTTATAGAAATTCTAATACAAAAAATATGAGCGTATTCACTCTGATTAGCAATGAGCACACTAATTGGTCTTCACTTATTGATCAGGAGTGTCAGTGTGCAGTGACAGTCTGTGCAATGTGGGTTCCAGAGTCAGATCACAATCTGATGTCGGATTGCCTCGGTGTGAGAGCCCCTCAGGGAAGCTGTCACTTGTGCTCGTTGCCTCGTGGCGTTTTACTTCAGTGCAGTGTTCAAAAATTGAAGCTGCGTTTCTTTTTAATATCCTTGAGTGCAGAATGAAGCATCGTTATGACTTGGAACTGTGCTGCTGGGATGAAGCTCACGCACAACAGGGTGGAAAAATTGAAGCCGAGAGCCCGCAACAATGCTGCCGCCGTGGCTGAACACAAGGTTACACAGCTTCTTTCCAGAAACATAGAACAGAAGAGACACGCTCCATCTGTTGCTCTGATACAGGAAGTAGAATAAGTTCAAATTAATCCACAAATTTGGGGAATTAAAAATGTCAGCTAATTGCACAATTAGGCTTCAGCCAGCTGCAACTTGATTTTAAAACTGCATAAAATCAGACAAACAGATTGGGGCCAGCTAAATCAGCAGATTAGTACTCTCTCAGCACAGTGACAAAATGAGTTAGTCACCACCCACCATCTTCCTTGCAAATCAGGAATGTCACCAGTAGGATCTCTTTTGAGACCTCCAGCATCGCCAATATTCATGGTGTAGTCTATCATTTATTGATTTTACCCGATTGTTTTAATGATCGTGATTCGTCGGGATGGAAGGGAGATGCAATGTATGCACCTGTGAGTAAACTCATAGGTTGGTAGAGCTGTTGAGTAGGAGTGGCTTAGCCAAGTCATGTGATGTTCACAAGATTCAATAAAACCCCAGCTAGTTTAGTTCAGGGGATCCACGATGAGGCAGGTGGTTGTGAGCCTGGTGGATGAACTGGTAATGTTTGGTGTGATTGTTAAACCTTTTGCTAATAAACCAACTAGTTCTTAATAGCAATGTGCTGCTATGAATTCTTAAGCAAAGGGCCCATGAGGCAAATACATTACAGGAGAGAGAGAGAAAAATGTTCCTTTTGTGACCTCAGCGAGTCTCTCATTTTAAAGCAATAATGCGAAATCAATAAACTGCGAACACAATTATGAATTTTGGCTACGCTGTAATCAGATTTGGGTAACTTACAATACCGAGGGTGGATGCTCCACTCCACCCTGAACCTGACACTTTGGAATCTTCCAATGGTGGCACTTTCTCCAAAACTTTTGCTCTCAGTACCCTGTCACTGCTCAACTAACATGCAAAAATACAAATAGTTCAATATGTCTGTTTCACGGAGCACTTGTTAACTATATGGCATTTCATTATTATTTCTTCAAAGAAGAGCCATGAGACTGAATCACAATGTCAAATGATTGAATGATAAGGTAAGATTGGAGAAAGTTGAGCTTTTCAGCTTTGCGGTCATCCACTTTGTATCTGAGAAAGACAAATTGGAATATGTTCTTAATCGTGAAGCACTAGAAGCCTTGGAGGAGCAAAGGGATTTGGGTGTCCATGTACAGGAATCACTAAAACATTGAACACAGCTACAAAAAGTAATCAAAAAGGCTAATACAATACAACCTGAATTTTATATTCAAAATACTAGCAGTCTTTGTAAAGGCTGGCCAAATCCAACCAGCGACCTGTGGAGCCCAACATCATGCAACGTCTGATGACTGATGGTGCAGCTTCCACTGCTATCAATGCACTTTGCATGGAACAGTAAACTGCTGCAATGGTAGCTCAGGCTGCAGCCCAGTGGCTCTGAGCTCCTTAGTTCAAAGTTGTTTCCACAGTGTCTCCGATGCCCAGAGATCTATCCTCCAACAGATCATTGGGCTGCCTGAACAGAGGCTCCGAAATCGTGGCGTGCGAATCATGGAGCAGGAACCTATTGACCTCTCTCCGAATACCAGCTTTGCTGCTTCCACTCCCACCACTCCACCATTGCCCTTGCAGTTGCCTGTCAACTAGGTGACCCAGACTGCTGAAGTCCACGCTGAGATGGTGCAGTCTGAGGCCAGGCCATCACGGCCCACAGCCTCTCGAAGGCGGCGCAGGAGGACATCTGAACTGCCCTCTTCAGATTCTCAGCAGCCATCCACCTCGCCTGTGCTGCCACTGGGGTTGCACTTTGTAGAAGCGCTAGATTAGGCAAGAGCACTTATAGATAGCCACTAAGGGTAAGCAGTAGGGTGAATAGTTTAATATTTGTTAGCTGTGTGATGTTTCCATTGTTTGAATATGCTGCAGTTAAATATTGATTGTGATAAATTGGGTAGTGGTGGAATAGGTGGTCTTTTTTATTGTGGTCTTCACGGGGAAGGGGATGAAAGGATTGTGTGCAGATGATGGATCCTAAGTTGTGGAAGGTATGTCATGTGGCAACAGTGTTCTGGAGTCTGCTGGTGAAGGATGTCTCTCAAAAGTGCTCTTCAATTAGATGGTAGTGAGCATTCCTCCCAGGTGCAGGCCGCTTACCTGGAACCCTCCGGTGTCCCCCGCACCCCCCGGGTCACCATCCTCTTCCTCCTCCTCCTCTACATCCTCTTGTGGCTCCTGAGCTTGACCCTCTGACACAATTGCTGGTGGTAACGGCTGATCCCTCATGACCGGCAGATTATGGAGCATGCAACAAGTCACCATGAATCTGGAGACCTTCTCGGCCGAGTACTGCAGAGCACCTCCTGACCGGTCAAGGCATCTGAACCTCTGCTTGAGGACCCCAATGGTCTGCTCAATGTTATTCCTGGTGGCTGAGTGGCTCTTATTGTATGAGTGCTCAGCTGGTGTCTGGGGGTTTCTCAGGAGAGTCATAAGCAATGGCATCAGAGGGTATCCCTTGACAACTAATAGTCAGCCATGCACATTGCGTTGGGGCTCAAAGATTTGTGGGACGGATGACTGTCTCATTATAAACGCATCATGGTAGCTCCCTGGATAGAAGACATTGACCTGCATGATGAGCTGCCAGAGGTCAGACATGAGCTGCACATTGAGGAAATGGAATTTCTCCTAATCCTGAACACCTCCGAGTTTAAATGAGGGACCCACATTGGCACATGTGTGCAGTCAATAGCCCCCAAGACTATGGGAAATCCTGCCTTCCTGTCAAATCTGAGAGCTCTCTGCCTCTAGCAATAAAGAATGAAATATAGTCATTCCTGAGAGCGTATAGAACCGAAGGGACGTCCCTTATGCAGAAGTGCACAGAGGATTGTGCTATGTGACTGATATCACCTGTAGCAGGCAGGAAGGTTCCAGTAGCATAATAATTGAGTGCTACTGTGACCTTGACTGCCACAGGCAATGAAGTCCTGACTGTGCTGCGAGGGCTGAGTCTTCCTTCCACGAGGCCACAGATCTCTGTGACAACCTCCTTGGTAAAGCCCAGCCTCCTCGTGCACTGGTCCGGCTCATGTGAATGTAGGAGAAGTGCTCTCTGAAGTCCCTGGGTGGATAGGGCCTCCTGCTGAGAGTCCTCCTCGGCCTTATATCCCCCTCTCCTGCAGCAGCTGCCCAACCTCATCTCCTTCTCCCATTCCTCTTGCAGACCAAGGAGGAGCCCTAGCAAGATGCCGATGACTAAGCACTCCCTTTCTCCTGGTGACTCCTACAAGGTTTCCAATAAGGTAGAGTAGCACAGCACTCATTCTTTTATAGGTGAAGTTCGAAAAATAATTTCCAGGCAAAATGTTGATAGAGTGTTGGTGAAGGCTTGACAAAGTATTCAAGCAAGTCTCTCAATTTGACTCAAAAGTCGTCTTCAAATGCAATGTAATAGAAACATAGAAACTAGGTGGAGGAGCAGGCCATTCGGCCCTTCGAGCCTGCACCGCCATTCAATATGATCATGGCTGATCATTCACCTCAGTACCCCACCCCTGCCTTCTCTCCTTATCTCCTGATCCCTTTAGCCGTAAGGGCCACATCTAACTCCCTTTTGAATATGTCCAATGAACTGGACTCAACAACTTTCTGTGGAGGAGAATTCCACAGGTTCACAACTCTCTGGGTGAAAAAGTTTCTCCTCATCTCGGTCCTATATGGCTTACCACTTATCTTTAGACTGTGACCCCTGGTTCTGGACTTCCCCAACATCGGGAACATTCTTCCTGCATCTAACCTGTCCAGTCCTGTCAGAATTTTATAAGTTTCTATGAGATCCCCTCTCATTCTTCTAAATTCCAGTGAGTATAAGCCTAGCCGATCCAGTCTTTCCTCATATGTCAGTCCTGCCATCCCGGGAGTCAGTCTGGTGAACCTTCGCTGCACTCCCTCAATAACAGGCACGTCCTTCCTCAGATTAGGAAACTAAAACTGCACACAATACTCAAGGTGTGGTCTCACCAAGGCCCTGTACAACTGCAGTAAGACCTCCCTGCTCCAATACTCAAATCCCCTCGCTATGAAGGCCAACATACCATTTGCTTTCTTAACCGCCTGCTATACATGCATGCCTACCTTCAATGGCTGATGTACCATGACACCCAGGTCTTGTTGCACCTCCCCTTTTACTAATCTGTCACCATTCAGATAATAATCTGCCTTCCTGTTTTTGTCACCAAAGTGGATAACCTCACATTTATCCACATTATACTGCAACTGTCACACATTTGCCCATTCACCACACCTGTCCAAATCCCCCTGCAGCCTCTTAGCATCCTCCTTGCAGCTTGCACTGCCACCCAGCTTAGTGTCATCTGCAAACTTGGAGATATTACATTCAATTCCTTCATCTAAATCATTAATGTATATTGTAAAGAGCTGGGGTCCCAGCACTGAACCCTGCGGCATCCCACTAGTCACTGCCTGCCATTCTGAAAAAGACCCGTTTATTTCCATTTTTTGCTTCCTGTCTGCTGACCAGTTCTCTATCCATGTTAATACATTACTCCCAATATCACGTGCCTTAATTTTGCACACTAATCTCTTGTGTGGGACCTTGTCAAAAGCCTTTTGAAAGTCCAAATACACCACATCCACTGGTTCTCCTTTATCCACTCTACTCGTTACATCCTCAAAAAACTCTAGAAGATTTGTCAAGCATGATTTCCCTTTCATAAATCCATGCTGACTTGGACCGATCCTGTCACTACTTTCCAAATGCGCTGCTATTACATCTTTAATAATTGATTCAAGCATTTTCCCCACCACCGATGTCAGGCTAACCAGTCTATAATTCCCTGTTTTTCTCTCCCTCCTTTTTTAAAAAGTGGGGTTACATTAACTACCCTCCAATCCTTAGGAACTGAACCAGAGTCCATGGAATGTTGGAAGATGACCACCAATGCATCTATTATTTCTAGGGCCACTTCCTTAAGTACTCTGGGATGCAGACTATCAGGCCCTGGGGATTTATCGGTCTTCAGTCCCTTCAATTGCCCTAACACCATTTCCTGACTAATAAGGATTTCCCTCAGCTCCCCCTGCTCGCTAGACCCTCGGTCCCCTAGTATTTTCGGGAGGTTATTCGTGTCTTCCTTCGTGAAGACAGAACCAAAGTATTTGTTCAAATGGTCTGCCATTTCCTTGTTCCCCATTATGAATTCACCTGATTCTGACTGCAAGGGACCTTCATTAGTCCTCACTAATCTTTTTCTCTTCACATACCTATAGAAGCTTTTTCAGTCAGTTTTTATGTTCCCTGCAAGCTTACTCTCGTACTCTATTTCCCCCCCCCTAATTAAACACTTAGTCCTCCTCTGCTGAATTCTAAATTTCTCCCAGTCCTCAGGTTTGCTGCTTTTTCTGGCCAATTTATATGCCTCTTCCTGGGATTTAACACTTTCCCTAATTTCCCTTGTTAGCAACGGTTGAGCCACTATCTCTTTTTTATTCTTACGCCACACAGGGATGTACAATTGTTGTAGTTCATCCATGTGATATTTAAATGTCTGCCATTGCCTATGCACCGTCAACCCTTTAAGTATCATTCTCCAGTCTATCCTAGCCAATTCACGCCTCATACCGTCGAATTTTCCTTTCTTTAAGTTCAAGACCCTCGTCTCTGAATTAATTGCATCACTCTCCATCTTAATGAAGAATTCTACCATCTTATGGTCACTCTTCCCCAAGGGGCCCCGCATGACCAGATTGTTAATTAATCCTCTCTCGTTACACAAGACCCAGTTTAGGATGGCCTGCTCTCTCATTGGTTCCTCGACATATTGGTCTAGAAAACCATCCCTTATACACTCCAGGAAATCCTCCTCCACAGTATTGCTACCAGTTTGGTTAGCCCAATCAATATGTAGATTAAAGTCACCCATGATAACTGCTGGACCCTTATTGCACGCGTCCCTAATTTCCTGCTTGATGCCATCCCTAACCTCCCTACTACTGTTTGGTGGTCTGTACCCAACTCCCACTAACATTTCTGCCCTTTGGTGTTTCGCAGTTCTACCCATATAGATTCCACATCATCCACGCTGATGTCCTTCCTTACTATTGCGTTAATCTCCTCTTTAACCAGTAAGGCTACCCCACCTCCTTTTCCTTCCTGTCTGTCCTTCCTGAATGTTAAATACCCCTGGATGTTGAATTCCCAGCCTTGGTTACCTTGGAGCCATGTTTCCGTAATCCCAATTACATCATATCCGTTAACAGCTATCTGTGCATTCAATTCATCCACCTTATTACGAATGCATCTCGCATTGAGACTCAGAGCCTTCAGGCTTGTTTTTTTAACACTCTTTGTCCTTTTTGAATTATATTGTAATGTGGCCCTTTTTGATTTTTGCCCTTGATTTCTCTGCCCTCCACTCTTGCTTTTCTTATTCCTTCTGCCCCTATTTTACTTCCCTCTGCCTCCCTGCATAGATTCCCATCCCCCTGCCATTTTAGTTTAAACCCTCCCCAACAGCACTAGCTAACACTCCGCCTAGGACATCGGTTCCGGTCCTGCCCAGGTGCAGACCGTCCAGTTTGTACTGGTCCCACCTCCCCCAGTCCCAGGAATTTGAATCCCTCCCCCTTGCACCATTCCTCAAGCCATGTATTCATCTGAGCTATCCTGCAATTCCTACTCTGACTAGCACGTGGCACTGGTAGCAATCCTGAGATTACTACCTTTGAGGTCCTACTTTTTAATCAGTCGATTTCAAGCAGCATGTGAACATTGAGA
This sequence comes from Pristiophorus japonicus, assembly GCF_044704955.1. Taxonomy (NCBI): domain Eukaryota; kingdom Metazoa; phylum Chordata; class Chondrichthyes; family Pristiophoridae; genus Pristiophorus; species Pristiophorus japonicus. The sequence continues at coordinate 33,998,117 of NC_091983.1, forward strand.
GCTAAGCGGCGCCTTAAATTGCGCTCAAAATTCTCAGAGGTGATTTATTTTACTCCTGTTCAGCTCGTCGGTGTTAGGAGAGGTCATTAGTTGAAATGCTAGCCACCAAAATGCCATGCACCTTCTTTAATGAGCACTAGCAATTTAATTGTCAATCAGCCCCTCCGGGCGACCATTCCGAGTGTGCTCTTCAACTCCTTTACCAAGATGACGTCTTGTTCTAAACCGGCATTGCAGCTTAAGGCTCCATTTTGGCCATCTTGGAGGCTCTTTAGTGCCTGATGTATCAGGGGAAAATACGCCTCCCCTCATGTTTAATGTTATCTATTCTGATGGCAAATAGTTATTAGATAGTTTTAAAGGCTATTGGTCATCACAGTTGGTTTATGTGCCTTTTAACTAGTTCATCATTATTTGGCATTAAACTGCAGTGCATTTGCAAATAGTTAGCATCACTCACTGAATAAGCTATTAAAATTTGTAATCACTCTGCCAATGGTTCAGGGGCTAAGGCAATAAGTAATTTAGCCATGCTGAACATGATGGTTGCAGGTTTAATTCCAATTTTGTGCTGAGTTATCTTGTAACCAAAGCAACAACAGCAGCATTAGCTTGCTACATTCGGCCTTGTGACCTTTGGGTTAAGGAGGGCAGCACTGCAAGGATAATCTGCTCCTGATTATCCAACAACATCTGCTGAAAGTCAGCATGTGTGGTTGTTGGAGGAGGCTAAGATGGTTGCAACTTGTGCTCCCCCTGGGATCCAATAACCTGCTAAATTCAATTTCTGGATCCAGACATAAAGAATGGGCATGATGGCGAGGAGGGCAACCAACACCTGTGGAACCATATTCCAGCAAGGACCCAACAGTTTCAGGGGAGGCAGATGTGTAAGACATATCTTTTATAACAGCAGGTTTTAGCCTGTAAGATACATGTCTTGACTCTGCACTTTCAGAGTTCAGACTTGTGAGATAGAACAGCACAGGCACAGGATGTTTCTTCACTCACACCTGTCAATGAGTTATCTTTACTTAGAATTATCAAAAGGAATACAAGCAATTTACAATAGCATCAAATGCACAATACTTTATAATTATTAGCCCGCACCAATCTATCCCATTAAAATACCTTATAACAGTTAAAATTGCCTGTCCCCGAAGTGATTAATACAAAGTGACACTCATATAAGGTTAATTCCAGCTGTGGTCAACGATCCGAAATGAACCCCCTTTCTCTTTATAACTGACCAGGTTACCAATCTCTTGTCAGCAGCCTTTGACCTTACGTGTTACAGCCATTTTATACTGTTTTTCAGGAAGTCTGCCTACCATGTACGTAATTGTCTAGGTTAAAACAAAGGGACACTCTCTCACGATGAATAGGTCTTTTATTCTCTTATCTCCTGGACAGTCTTTTTCCACAGTTCCCAGACAAGTCTTGTGCAGCTGTAAGGTGTTAAAACTCATGAGAATGTCTTTTGAATTCGCACAGCATTTTGGGTCATTAAAATTGGTCAAGCCAGATTCAGCCATCTTGGAACAGTTTGCAAGCACCATTGTTAGCAGAAAATGTGAAGGAGAAAAATGATGTAGTCTTACAGACCCTTAAGTGACTGAACTCGAACTTTTCAATTCTCAGTGACTTTCAGTTCAGTTTGTAATCCTTTCCTTTTGTCGCTGTTTCCTGTATCAGCTTGAGCCACTCCTGCAGTTGGCGTTTCCTGTTTACATGGCAGGTTATTATCAGAAGATACAACACAATCACTAGCTGCATAAGGACAACACATATGAGACAATCCGTGTCCAAGGAGGAGTTTTGATATTTGTAGTAATGTACCACCAGGACGAATCATTCCCAATCTTAGACACTTCCTTATGTAGTTCACAGTTCTTCTGGGCCAGGGACTGGTTAAATGGTAGTAAATTGAGAAGTGTAGAGGAATAAAGGGACCTGGGAGTGTATGTCCACAGATCCCTGAAAGTAGCAGGCCAGGTGGATAAGGGGGTTCAGAAGGCATACAGAATGCTTGCCTTTATTAGCACAGGCATAGAATATAAGAGCAGGGGGCTTATGCTTGAACAGTATAAAACACTGGTTAGGCCACAGCTGGAGTACTGCGTGCAGTTCTGGTCACCACATTACAGGAAAAATGTGATTGCACTGGAGAGGGTAAAGAGGAGATTTACAAGGATGTTGCTAGGAGTGGTAAATCTTAGCTATGAGGACATTGGATAGGCTGGATTTGTTTTTCTTGGAGCAGAGGAGACTGAGGGGAACCCTCATTGAGGTGTATAAAATTATGAGGGGCCTAGATATAGATGATAGAAAGGGCCTATTTCCCTTAGCAGAGGGGTCAACAACCAAGGGGCATTAATTTAAAGTAATTAGTAGAAGATTTAGAGGGGATTCGAAGGGAAATTTCTTCACGCAGAGGGTGGTGGGGGTCTGGAACTTACTGCCTGAAAGGGTGGTAGAGGCAGAAACCCTCACCACATTTAAAAACTACTTAGATGTGCACTTGAAGTGCCGTAACCTGCAGGATTACGGACCTAAAACTGGAAAGTGGGATTAGGCTGGATAGTCTCTTGTTGGCTGGCGTGGACACGATGGGCCGCAATGGCCTCCTTCCGTGCTGTAAACTTCTATGATTCTTCTATGATTCTATGACTGTTTAACACGTTTCATTAACACTACCAAATGTTCTGGTAGAGGTGGGATATCATAGCAAATTAAGCCACGTACTGGTGTAATTGTTCCTACAGCAATATCTACTTGTCTATGCGAATAAATGCTAAATAAAAACCACACCCCATGTCTCACAGTCTGAACTGGGGTAAAGCAAAAGGTTCCCGCCGCGATGGGAAAAGACAGGTTGGAACCGTACTGGTATTCCCGGTGTAAGGTGGTGACACAATATGCAGATTGTACAGGAAAATGTTGTCCCGCAAATACCGTCATTGTGCACTTCCATGCTATCCAATTCCAATTGAACGCACATGCAGGGGCTGCATGTTCTACCACATTGTAGGGGCAAATGACTGTGCCCTGAGCTTGAGCACATCCAGTTAGGTCTAGGGCTACCCATGTTGTCCCATTCACCCAAGTCACATACTTTGGGGATTCATTGTATCCTACTAAATGGTCTCCCTGAAGTATCCTTAAGTTCTCTACTTGGAACAGAGGATTTGGCGTTATTTTCTCGGGCATGATTGGGTAATACAATACTATCCCTAACAGGGTGATGTCATTCTGTTCCTGTAGAGGACACTCGTGCTTCACCGGGGTACACCTGTACAACCTTCTGACTTGGCACAGAGTCGTAGTAATTTGATAAGTGGACATTGCCCTCAAGTCTCGATCAGTTACCCACAAGGAGAGCTTCCCCGCGGCAATACACTACAAGTTTTCTCGGGCTTATTCCACTAACCTAGATCCATACATTACACATACATCATTTCGAGCAGTTTCATCAATGGCTTTTTTGTTCTCTTCTATAATCTGGTTAACTTTTTTTAGCATGTGATTTAAATGTTCCACTTCCTGTAAGTGAATGGTCATGATTTGCTTCTCCCCCAATTTCTCTTGCTTCAGACCATTTATTTCACTCAAAATTTTCTGTAATTGATTCCAGACCGTCTTTACGGATTGGTCTAGGCTAGTCAAATCAAGACTGTTATCAGGCCTCGCTGCCTACTATTCAGATTTTCTTTAATAGATTTGGTACCATTCTTGTTGAGAGTATGATCAAGCATATTAATTTCTTTGGATTCATTGTATTATAACTGTTCTAATTCTGATTCCGTTAAGGTTGTACTGACCCTCTGCCAAAATCCCTTGATTAATTCCCGTATCATTCTCCCATATAACCACGCTAATTCAGACTTACACCACCCAGGTAGTCCCACTTCAGTCAGATTCAGTATTACAGGCACCACTTCGTGATGCACATCATGGTACAATATCATCCGAGTTGGGTTTACCACTAACCCGTTTGTTAGTCCTGGGATTGTTTAGGACAAACAATTGTTTTTTTCCCACAAATCTGTTTTATTCACAGGAGGAGGAATCTTTGGACAAGTTTTTAATTCTACTGGTTGTACAACCGCGCTCACTTCTTTGCATCCCTTGATATAATGGACAGTTACAGTGGTACGGTTAGCATACCACTGGAAATGTACCCTGGACCTATACCCTCAGCCATCCCAACTTCTACTATTCACGATATCTAAGGGGCCTCCTTCTCTCTCTTTCACTGCGCCGTGGTATTGGAGGGGGTTGTGGAGTTTGTCTGTGGACAAGAGGTAGTTCTGGATCTAGGGCCGGTGAAGTTCTTACAGCACCCATGTCCTGTCCACTTTCATTTCAATCATATTGTACCTAATTAGATGGGGGTAACCCATCAGGCACCCCTTTCTCCTCATCCCACTGGAGAGGATGAATCCGGCTCACCATGCTCATAATCGTTTCATGTCATCTCAGTGACCTGCTAGTGGGCTGATAAAGCTTCATCTGGTTAATATGAAACCATTTAGTTCTCTTAGGTAATCGAACTGCATATACCATGGGACCAGCTTTGTCAATGATATTATACGGTCCCTTGTACAGAGCTTCAAATACTCCCACCCTTGCATAGTATCGTACTATTACCTGGCTTCGACAATAGTTGTCAGCATTCCATTCATGAATTACAGGGGAACATCATCAATTCGACCCCTTCTTCCCGATGGTCACCTACTTAGAAAGTAAAAGAAACAGAGAATTCATTGTGACTCTGCTTAAGAGCCCAAGGGGTTAATTTGCCAAATCATAAAATTCCTTCTGCCCCATGGGGCAAATATTCACTTAAAATTAAGAAACATTCATTTAAAAGTGTCCAATATCTTTAAAATTTCATTTAGCAATTCAAAAGTGGTTCCTTGTTGAATTAAGAAAACACCTGTTAGTGAAAAGGGTTAACTTATTTCTAGGTTTATAAGAAGGCAAAGCAAAATATTGTCTGACGTCATTACATCACTTCAGGTAAATGTAAGAAAAGTTTCCAAACAACCAAACGGCATCTTTTTATTTTTCCGAGCAAAAATCATTATCAACATAGGGGGCTAAAATTTAGCCTGCACACACCCCCTTTCTATGGTTTTTACCGCCGCGGTGGTTGAGGTTACCTCTTGAGCAAAATTCCGCTCATTGTTTTTTTTTCACTCAAATCCGGAAGTCGCTCTTATGGGGACGGATATGCGGCGGTGACACCACTAGAGGGGCGGATGTTGGGGCAGTGCAGAGTAGCCGCCGTGATGTCATTATCATGGCACCGCATCACCACGGCTCTCCCCTTCACTTAAAGGGGAGCGACTGTGTGATCTTTAAACTTCAGTCCACTGGGCCACCAGGGAGGGTTTCAGTCGGGCCAGCAGCCTGGCACCCAAGACGGGGTGCCAGGCTGCCTGTTGGCGACCCAGCCGAACCCGGGGGCATAACTGTTGGGCCAACATGGCAGTTGGCCGACAAAAAACCAAACATGGCGGCAGCGGCAGTAGGCCCTCCCCTTTAAGGGGAGCCGCACTGCCATTGCAGAAGGCCTCAGCCTCACTCGACGGCCACGAAAAAGCTTGTTTTGGCACCGTCGGGCGGGCTGAAGACTTTCACGGTGGAATTTTGCCATCAGGGAGGGCGGGCGCTTGGGGAGTAGATCAGTGGTGCACTCTGTGGTGAGGCACTTAGCACAGATCGGCTGCAGCAGATTGATGGGGGCAGAGCAGGGCACCACCGGGATAACATGGGAGCGAAATTTTGATAATGCCGGCCATTACACAAAAAGTCGGCAGACACTGCACTCCGCAGCATGGCCATCACTTCGCGGTGTTAAGAGTCCTTAAGGAAAGAGGAAATTTAAGCCCCAGGGTGTCTTCCTTTTCTCCCTCAATGTGAAAGTCTCATGTCTGGAACTAGACACATTCACAATTTAAAATATCCAGAATTTCACTGTGGCCACAATGGAAGTTGGGTTTTCATAGGTTAATTAACCTCAATAACTCAAATTTAATCATTATTTTAAAGGATCACTATGCAAAGACAGAAATTTTCCCTTTCTCCTTTCTTTCTGCAACCAAAACCTGTTGCCTCCTGCACAGTTTTTAACAATTTCCTCTGGCATATGGGAGGTGTGTAATGACATAGATTAAAGGATGATGGAAAGTGCCAAAAATTCAGTAGTCAAGAGTCCCAGTCCTTTGCTTTTATTTTTGCCCTTCGGATCTGCTGTAACTGTTACTCTCAACATTTTCAACATTCCGACTTCCGTTTAACATCCCCTATCATATTTACAATTGCTATATTGTTTAGCAAATATCCTTTTTTTCCCCTCCAACATAATTTATAATTACTGGTGTCACGGACTTTCAGTAACCAAATTGAAAAGACAGTGCTTTGTTATTGTCATGTTTGTAACCTTCACATAACTGTAACCAATATGTAACACCACTGTGAAATACACACCTTGACCACAGGGGGTGAACTTGTGGGAGACACTCCTTACCTGGTCAGCCAGGTATTTAAGGGAGGTTCCACGCAGGCTCAGCACTCCTTGGTCTGGGGAATAAAGATGCAGGGCATGAGTGACCTTGTCTGCAGGATATGCCTTGTGTGAATATGTTCTAGAGTTGAGAACTCTACAGTTATGATTTGAATTTTCGAACTGAATTAAAACCATAAGACAATAGCAATTATTTTGTAATCCAATCAAAACAAAATACTTTGTCTGGTTTACTTTTTAAACGGTCAAATTCATTTTCTTTTAGCAGATACCATAGCAACCAAAGTCAACACTGAAGCTTATCTTTTGCAGAACAAACTGTCTTCTGTGCATTTCATAACTGCGTGAATTATATCTGCACCTGTATTTTTACACAATTTCATTAGTTCTTAAAGAACCGCATTCACACAACTTAGAAAATATTGACCCCCTTTAATGGATTATGAAGTCGAGACACCAAATCAGTTCAAAACCAAAAACATGGCTCAAGTACCTCTCAAATAGTACATGCATATACGTACATAAATCAATTAACCAACTTAACAGCATAAACATTTGTCTAACATCCACGACAAGAATACAAAGGGCTAAAAAGGTTTCAGCTCTCTGTCCGAAAAGGTGGGCAAAGCTAAGACAAACATACAAACACACCGGGGCCAAAATTGCAGCTTCCCTTAAGGCCTGTTACCGGCGGTCACGCTGCGGAGTGGAATGTTCATGGAATGGCCGCTATTTTGAAAATTCCACTCCTGCGGTATCCCGGCGGTGACTCGCTCCCCCCACTACTGCTCCGCTGCTGCCAATCTGTCCTAAGTATGTCATCAGAGTGTGCACCGCCAATACTCCCCCTGAATGTGAAATTCCACCGAGAAAATCTTGCACCCGCAGCTCGGTGCCACCGATAGCTTTTTCTGCCGGTGCACTGTGCTTGGAGAGTGTTAAAAATGATGGTGTGGCTGCCATTAAAGGGGAGGACCTAGTGCCGCAGCTGCCATCTTAATTTTTTTTGTCGGCCGACTGCCAGGACTGGCCGACAATTATGCCCCCCCCCCCCGGGTTCGTCCAGGTTGCCAACAGGCAGCCTGACTCCCCCTTATGGATGCCAGGCCGCTGGCCTGGCCGAAACCTTCCCTGGTAGCCCAGTGGACCTAACTTAAATAATGGCTGCGGCTCTCGACTTTAAGTGAAGGGAAGAGATGTGGTGACGTGCCAGCGCGATGAGTGATAGCGAAGGACGGTCCGCCCACCCCCAACTTCTCGCGTGCGAACTTCCGCTCACTGCCGCACATCCGGCCCCATTATGACTGACTTCTGGGCCGCTGAAAAAAAAAATTCAAAGAACAGAATTTCGCTCAAGAGGCCACCGCATCCACCGCACGGTAAAAACATCTAAAACAGGGTAGGTGCGCCATCCTTCCGGCGGTGGGAAATTTCGGCCCCATTGTTTTTTACAGTCAGGCTTTCAAGCGAACAAAAAATTCTTCAAGTCTCCAAACATACATGGCCGGTAAGTTTCATTACAAATGCACATTCTTTCAAGCTTCTTTCACTCAGTGAAATCCTATGTTTTTAAAAAAAAAATCTTGGCACAAACACTGACAGCTTTAAGTATCGTTTTCAACTTTACGTTTCTTTTTCTTTCTTAATTCAGAAGAATGAGAGGTGATCATATCAAATCGTACAAGATTTTGAGGGGACTTGACAAGGTGGATGCAAGAAGATGTTTCCACGGATGGGGGAGATTAGAACTAGAGGGCATACTGTTAGAATAAGGGGATGCCCATTTAAAACTGAAATGAAGAGAAATTTCTTCTCTCAGAGGGTTGTGAATCTGTGGAATTCACTGACTCAGAGAGCTGTGGAAGCTGGGACATTGAATAAATTTAAGACAGAAATAGACAGTTTCTTAAATGATAAGGGGATAAGGGGTTATGGGGAGCGGGCAGGGAAGTGGAGCTGAGTCCATGATCGGATCAGCCATGATCTTATTGAATGGCGGAGCAGGCTCGAGGGGCCGAATGGCCTACTCCTGCTTCTATTTCTTATGTTATTATGTTCTTTAAAACCTGCTTCCAGATAACCCTATATATCTCTCTAGTTCCTTTCTCCTCCTCTCTCTCTCAACCCTCGAACTCCTTCTGAAGTCAGTTTGTCACTGCTTCTTCCTCGCTAGCTCTTCTTGCCATACCTCCTTCTATCTCCTTTCTCAACTTAACCTTTGCACCCGCATTGTTCTTATCTGACAACCAAATGGCTTCCATCAACTCAGGCCAACATGGGAATCTTGTCCAGTGTCCAACTCCCAAAACTGGATCCCCACCATCTATAATGACTTGTACACACCCCTCGCCAAGGGGCAGCTTTTTAGTCACATACCTTGTAACTAACTCATCTATTGTCGACATTGTTTATCTATCAGAAGTCCATGTTTGTTCGGGTGCCATTGTAAGACTTATCTTTTATAAGAACAGGTTTTAGCCTGTAAGCTATATGTATTGACTCTGCATTTTCAGAGTTCGAACTTGTGAGAAAGAGCAACACAGACACAGGATGTTTCTTCACTCACCCTTATCACGATAAAATGAATCCTATTTTTTGTGAAACCTTGCTGTGTTACCTTAAAAAGACATTAGTACTTTTCCAACCAGCCTCAGGCAAGGATAATAATCCACTAATCATCACTATCTGTGATCACACGCTCTGTGGACAGATTCACCCTGTCTACAGGAGTCCATCAATACAGAAGCATCCTGCAGAATCAGCAAAAGCAGCTTAATATTTGGCAAAAATCCGTGAGCACCTCTCAGGCAGGAGAGGCATCAGCCTGCAGACCAAGATTAGGGCTGCTGTTCTGATGCTTATAAAACTTGGACAACATATTCAGGCCACATTAAGAAACTGAATCACATTCACCTAAGCTGCCTGAGATGATTAATGAAGATCAGATGGCAAGACAAGATCCCTAACACGAAAGTTCTTAAAAAAGCTGACATGCCAAGCGTTGATGCTCTGATCACGAAGGCACTGCTATGCTGGTCCAGTCATGTGGTGTGAATGTCTGAAAAACGAATCCTGAAGAAGATCTTTTATGGTGCATTGACAACTGGGATGTTACTTAGTGATGATCAGCAAATGATATATAAAGACAGCTAAAAAGCAACTCTGAAACAGTGCAAAATAGACATTCATAAGTGGGAACAACTTGCTCAAGACAAGAAAGCATGGTGGAAAACCTCCCATGATGGCAACTCCATTGCATTGCTGATGCTAAATGTAACTGATAGTTGAGGAAGCCTCGCCTGAACAATCAACATTCCCAATCTGGTGAATCCAGGATCTACTGTTCAATCTGCGGTGGCTCATTCTGAGCAAAAGTAGGTCTTATCAGTCATCAAAGAACTCGCTGCAAAGAATTGAGATGATATTCCAGTCATCTGCTTCGATATCGAAGGACAAACAACAGTTACTCAAGTAGGCTTAAGTGCTGAGTTCATTTACTCTAGCGCAGCAACCTGACATAATAATGAAAGGACTGGATTGTGTGCCTATTGATAGATTATTTCAGCTTGACCAATTGGAGAGGACACATTTAAACGATGCAAAAGTAGGACTAGGTTAGACATTGGGTGGTTCTTCTTTTCCCAGGGGTTAGTGATTCTCTGGAATGTGGAAATGTGGATTCTCTGGAATAAGGAAGTGGCCCTAGAAATAGTGGATGCATTGGTGATCATTTTCCAGCAGTCTATCGACTCTGGATCAGTTCCTATGGACTGGAGGGGAGCTAATGTAACACCACTTTTTAAGAAAGGAGGGATAGAGAAAATGGGGAATTATAGACCGGTTAGCCTGACATCAGTGGTGGGGAAAATGTTGGAATCAATTATTAAAGATGAAATAACAGCACATTTGGAAAACAGTGACAGGATCAGCCCAAGTCAGCATGGATTTATGAAAGGAAATCATGCTTGACAAATCTTCTAGAATTTTTTGAGGATGTAACTAGTAGAGTTACATCCTCAAAATATTGTGGTGTATTTGGACTTCAAAAGACTTTTGACAAGGTCCCACACAAGAGATCGATGTGCAAAATTAAAGCACATTAAAGAGAATGACGTGAGTAGCACATGTCGTGAGTTGGTCGTACCGCAGGTGAAGGGTCCACAGCCAGATAGGGAATGGAAGACCAGCAGGAAGAGCAGTGCAAGGAAGGTAGTGCAGGGGTCCCCTGCGGTCATCCCCCTGCAAAACAGATACACTGCTTTGAGTACTGTTGAGGGGGATGACTCATCAGGGGAGGGCAACAGCAGCCAAGTTCATGGCACCGTGGTTGGCTCTGTTGCACAGGAGGGCAGGAAAAAGAGTGGGAGAGCGAAAGTGATAAGGGATTCAATTGTAAGGGGAATAGATAGGCGTTTCTGCGGCCGCAACCGAGACTCCAGGATGGTATGTTGCCTCCCTGGTGCAAGGGTCAAGGATGTCTCGGAGCGGGTGCAGGACATTCTAAAAAGGGAGGGAGAACAGCCAGTTGTCGTGGTGCACATTGGAATCAACGACATAGGTAAAAAAAGGGATGAGGTCCTACGAAATGAATTTAAGGAGCTAGGAGCTAAATTAAAAAGTAGGACCTCAAAAGTAGTAATCTCGGGATTGCTACCAGTGCCACGTGCTAGTCAGAGTAGGAATCGCAGGATAGCACAGATGAATACGTGGCTTGAGCAGTGGTGCAGCAGGGAGGGATTCAAATTCCTGGGGCATTGGAACCGGTTCTGGGGGAGGTGGGACCAGTACAAACCGGACGGTCTGCACCTGGGCAGGACCGGAACCAATGTCCGAGGGGGAGTGTTTGCTAGTGCTGTTGGGGAGGAGTTAAACTAATATGGCAAGGGGATGGGAACCTATGCAGGGAGACAGAGGGAAACAAAATGGAGACAAAAGCAAAAGACAGAAAGGAGATGAGGAAAAGTGGAGGGCAGAGAAACCCAAGACAAAGAAAAAAAAGGGCCACTGTACAGCAAAATTCTAAAAGGACAAAGGGTGTTAAAAAAACAAACCTGAAGGCTTTGTGTCTTAATGCAAGGAGTATCCGTAATAAGGTGGATGAATTAACTGTGCAAATAGATGTTAACAAATATGATGTGATTGGGATTACGGAGACGTGGCTCCAAGATGATCAGGGCTGGGAAATCAACATCCAGGGGTATTCAACATTCAGGAAGGAAAGAATAAAAGGATAAGGAGGTGAGGTAGCATTGCTGGTTAAAGAGGAGATTAATGCAACAGTTAGGAAGGACATCAGCTTGGATGATGTGGAATCTATATGGGTAGAGCTGCAGAGGGCAACAAGGGCAAAAGGGCAAAAAACGTTAGTGGGAGTTGTGTACAGACCTCCAAACAGTAGTAGTGATGTTGGGGAGGGCAGCAAACAGGAAATTAGGAGTGCATGCAATAAGTGTGCAGCAGTTATAATGGGTGACTTTAATATGCACTTAGATTGGGCTAACCAAACTGGAAGAAATACGGTGGAGGATTTCCTGGAGTGCATAAGGGATGGTTTTCTAGACCAATATGTCGAGGAACCAACTAGGGGGGAGGCCATCTTAGACTGGGTGTTGTGTAATGAGAGAGGATTAATTAGCAATCTCGTTGTGCGAGGCCCCTTGGGGAAGAGTGACCATAATATCGTGGAATTCTGCATTAGGATGGAGAATGAAACAGTTAATTCAGAGACCATGGTCCAGAACTTAAAGAAGGGTAACTTTGAAGGTATGAGGCACGAATTGGCTAGGATAGATTGGCGAATGATACTTAAGGGGTTGACTGTGGATGGGCAATGGCAGACATTTAGAGACCGCATGGATGAACTACAACAATTGTACATTCCTGTCTGGCCTAAAAATAAAAAAGGGAAGGTGGCTCAACCGTGGCTATCAAGGGAAATCAGGGATAGTATTAAAGCCAAGGAAGTGGCATACAAATTGGCCAGAAATAGCAGCGAACCCGGGGACTGGGAGAAATTTAGAACTCAGCAGAGGAGGACAAAGGGTTTGATTAGGGCAGGGAAAATGGAGTCCGAGAAGAAGCTTGCAGGGAACATTAAGACGGATTGCAAAAGTTTCTATAGATATGTAAAGAGAAAAAGGTTAGTAAAGACAAACGTAGGTCCCCTGCAGTCAGAATCAGGGGAAGTCATAACGGGGAACAAAGAAATGGCAGACCAATTGAACAAGTACTTTGATTCGGTATTCACTAAGGAGGACACAAACAACCTTCCGGATATAAAAGGGGTCAGAGGGTCTAGTAAGAAGGAGGAACTGAGGGAAATCCTTATTAGTCGGGAAATTGTGTTGGGGAAATTGATGGGATTGAAGGCCGATAAATCCCCAGGGCCTGATGGACTGCATCCCAGAGTACTTAAGGAGGTGGCCTTGGAAATAGCGGATGCATTGACAGTCATTTTCCAACATTCCATTGACTCTGGATCAATTCCTATCGAGTGGAGGGTAGCCAATGTAACCCCACATTTTAAAAAAGGAAGGAGAGAGAAAACAGGGAATTATAGACCAGTCAGCCTGACATCGGTAGTGGGTAAAATGATGGAATCAATTATTAAGGATGTCATAGCAGCGCATTTGGAAAGAGGTGACATGATAGGTCCAAGTCAGCATGGATTTGTGAAAGGGAAATCATGCTTGACAAATCTTCTGGAATTTTTTGTGGATGTTTCCAGTAGAGTGGACAAGGGAGAACCAGTTGATGTGGTATATTTGGACTTTCAGAAGGCTTTCGACAAGGTCCCACACAAGAGATTAATGTGCAAAGTTAAAGCACATGGGATTGGGGGTCGTGTGCTGACATGGATTGAGAACTGGTTGTCAGACAGGAAGCAAAGAGTAGGAGTAAATGGGTACTTTTCAGAATGGCAGGCGGTGACTAGTGGGGTACCACAAGGTTCTGTGCTGGGGCCCCAGCTGTTTACACTGTATATTAATGATTTAGACGAGGGGATTAAATGTAGTATCTCCAAATTTGCGGATGACACTAAGTTGGGTGGCAGTGTGAGCTGCGAGGAGGATGCTATGAGGCTGCAGAGTGACTTGGATAGGTTAGGTGAGTGGGCAAATGCATGGCAGATGAAGTATAATGTGGATAAATGTGAGGTTATCCACTTTGGTGGTAAAAACAGAGAGACAGACTATTATCTGAATGGTGACAGATTAGGAAAAGGGGAGGTGCAATGAGACCTGGGTGTCACGGTACATCAGTCATTGAAGGTTGGCATTGTTGTCGGAAATACCGACTCTGAGTGTTGAGTGATTTTTCTGAGAAAACACTAACGCTAACAGTGGCGTAGTCGGCAGGATTTCCCGAAGTCGCTGGATGCCCTTGCAAAAACCCGGGTGAGTATAAAAAACAATTTTTAAGTATAAAGGGTGCGGAAGGTGGAAGCTGGTTGATCGACACGAGGAGATGGTCTAATATCTCAAACGCCTAGCCTGAGCCTGAATTAAGAGGACTTTTGTCCCACGTGACGGCCAGGAACTAAGTAGGCGTAGAGAACACACTTAGACCGTGGGATCTTGATACCGAGAGACATCTTCCGGACCCAGTAGTGTAATTTGAAATACCCCGGGGTAGAACCAAGCGGTGTACAGCAGCTAACGGAATCCAAACCTGTGAACAGGGTTGGACCAACGGGCCGAGCGGTGGTAGGTAGTCGTTAAGGAGGCATAGAGCACTGCGGGAAATTGCTTAAACGCGTTTTAAGAATTGTATAAGTTTGTGTAACAGCAGAACTTGTGACCTGACAGTAGCTAGGAGACAGTCTACTCCAAGTTGCGCTAGGAAGGAAGCGGACCTCTGAGAGTAGATTCCTAACGGTACTAGTCCTACCCAGGAATGGCCATGAAAACAAGTAAACTCGAGTGGGGACCAGAAGGGTCCATTACCCGCCATCTGGCGGAAAAACAAAAGAAGCTACTCGAAAAAAATGATTAGCTCAGGGTGGAATCCTCAGGAACTACCAGCAAAGCACAGGGAATGGTGGGAGAAGGAACGGAAAGTCAAAAAGAAAAAAAGGCTGTGGTCTTGATACTGCGAGCCCACGTAAATTAACATAGGAAACTAAGATTTTTAAAAAACTGACGGTGATTGTCTTAAGTGAAGTATGGAAGAGGAATAGAGCCGGCCAAAGAAAAAAAAAAGATTAATAGGAAAGAAGAGAGACTTTTGTGAACGTCTGTTTTAAATGAGAAGTGCCTGTGTGATTCTGTGATTGCGGAATGAATTTTTATGTTGTCATGTTTCTGAAAGCTTGGTTGGAAGAGGAATGCAAGTGTCTGTTTATTTTAGCTAACCCTTTGTAGTGCTGTTCTGTATGTGGGAAGTTTTAAGACATTTTAAGTTAGAAACGCAGGTATGGATTGATTCGGATGATTCGGATGATAACTTACGGAGCTAGGAAATGTACAAAGGATAGGTTTGTTGAGCAAAAGATAAAAAATACATGGTCCCGGTGGTGAAAAAAAAAGGATTTACTTGTCGAAAGAAAACATGCAATGATTGATTGGGTTGAAAGACATAAATTTAGTCTCAGAATGAGATAAAGAATGCTTTAAAAAAAAAAGAGCTTCTAGCAAAAAAAAAGGTTTTAAATAAAGATTGAAATTACAAAGTTTGAATTGGGATTTTCAGATATTCAGAGAAGGCACAGAAAATAAAGACGCCACTTTGAAAGTAAACAAAATGTGTTTGTGATGGAAAAAGACATAACTTACTAAATACTAGTTGATGTTTGCTGTGAAAAAGATATTGGTTTAATTAGAAAAAGAAAAAAATTTGGAAGAGGTAAAAAAACACTCAACATTTTAAATTATGAGAAAGTTTCAATGCAGTTTGAAAAGATTTCCAAAATGGACAGTGTTTATCAAGAAAAGTCCCGAACAGTCTAAATAAGCAGGAGGGTTTTGAAGATCTAAGCTATGCGAACTCAGCACAGAAAAAAAAAACTAGGAATTAGAGAATCTTACTGAATTCTTAAATTCTTATAGAAAATGGAACTGGCACAGAAGTTTAGATTTTGTGCTGAGAGAGAAATTTAAAAAAAAACAAAATTGAATTTCAATAAACAAAATTGCTATTAAAAATGTGTGGTCTTGTTTTAAATCAATTAAAAAAAAAAAATTTCTTTGTCAAGTACTTGAATTAGAAGTTAAGAAAACATTGGAGTTTACTCTAATGATTTATGCTGTTTAACGGATTCCTAATTTCGAAGCCAGTTTTGAAGGCACAAAGACTTTTTTTCAGATGATTACGTGAAGTCACGTAATGACATCAGGACTTCTTACAAACCTGAAAAGGAGTTAACCCTTTCCATTGACAGCCGTTTTATACTGAACATTATTAATTTGGATTTCTTAATAGAAAAAAAAGACTCACCTAACAGAAGAAACAAAAATAAAAACAGAACTAGCTTATGTAATAATACTTGCCTGATAAAGAAACAGATACTCAATAAAACAAATTGAAGAGTTAAAAGCTAAGATAAACAGGCTGGAAGAGATAATGGGACTAGATGGATAGTGCAGTGTGCAGCCATAGCACCATCACCTATGGCAATAGAGCCAATGTACCCCACGGTGGGTAGGTGTAGTCCACAAACCCAACCTAACGGTAAAGCAGACAACGATGTTCGGAGGAATAGCTTTGGCCTTGGTCATAATAGGAGTTTGGGTAATATTTAAGTGGGTAAAGACACGGGCGCACGCCCCACAGATTCAACTCGAAATGATTCGATTATAACCTTGTGCTTCTGATTTTGCAGGGTGACAGGGATACTCGTAGAGCAAAACCTAACCCCTGGTGACGACCAGGCCGTCTGTTTAAAATTACAGATAATACCTACCAGAATGAGAATACGAATGGCGCTACTCGTAATATGGATAGCCCTGCGACATGCACGTACCCTGGACAACACCGACGGACAGCAGAGCATGCTGGAAATAAACAATCACATGAACTACGGAGTTTTATTCAATTTGACGGACGGAGTATGTGTCCCAGCGACTAAAGATTGGAGCAAGGGCAGGACTTATTTTAATGCATGGTTACAAGTGAATCCTAATAAGAATCCTAATAAGAATAAGAGTATGTGTACAGTGCTCCACGGGTATAAGGAGCAGCTGCGTTAAACGGAGGGATGTCAAAGGGCCTGATGAATGTACTTTCGGCATAATTTGCGCGCCTCCGGGACAATCCCAGTAATCAGTCATCTGCAAAAAGGGAGTGGGGCTGTGTGGGTACTATGAGGAGGTGGGGGCGGCTGCAATATCATTGTATGTATGCTTCTCACCCCCTCCGACACCTCGCCCCATAAGAACCATTACATTGCCCGAGGAACTGCCTTGTCCCATAACTACTAAGGGACCAGAAAATGGGATTGTAATGTACAACGAAAGGGAATTATTGGATGATAATGTTAAACATGAAATTGTGCCTATCCTGATCAATATTTCAGGCATCCAGATGCCGGAATACTGTACAGAACAGTCAAGGAAGATGTACAATGTATTAAGTAAAGTTGTAATGCAGCAGGCTGCCGAATGCAATGGGTGCCAGTAGATTCCGAGGACAGGGGTCAGTCCCCAGGATAAAGAGGGAAATAGACATACAAGGGTTGAATGAGAGGGTGGAACAGCTTAGAGGGGTGATGAAGGGGTTAAATGAGAGGGTGGAGCAAAACCAGGACGACCAAGCCAACCTAGGAAAGGAGGGTGCAGAAATCCAGTTAGATGGCATCTCAGTCCTGGAAGCTCACGCCAAAACCATCAATCACCTCATTGATAGAGAAAAAGAAGATACAGGAAAGCAAAGACAGGGGCAACTCTGTCACGCTTATGGTCTGTGGATGGTGGGACAGATCCGCCACAATCTCGACCAGATCCAACGCGGGGAAGTACCCGATTGGATAGACAGTTCACATCTGGCTCAGTTGGCTAACCAGAGGGGGACACTGGATAATTGTACTCTGAAGGGACTGACCTGAGTATACCCAGCAATTCCAGATTGCAGATGGGTAGGAATACTGGGATAGGGTAGTCCTGATGATCCCTATAGCCACGCCGGACTCAGGGCCGTTCCCCCTATACCAACTAGAGAATATCGGAGTAATACGGGAAAATATCTCCATGCGTTACTATCTGACCACCACCTCTGCCGTTCGTCGAAACAACATACTTACCGGGATTTCCCTAACAGATTGCAAGCAAAGGGGGGAGATGCCCTCACCCGGTAGGCCGAGGGGAGCTAGACGAGTGCGAGTTTAACCGAACCGACGGGTGTGTACTAGAAATAGTGCCCGCACATAGGCACTTCGCGAGGTCAGGTTATGGAGGAAAAGGAAGATACTGCGTCTCTAACACAGAGCGTTCATACCAGTATAATAACCTGCAGTGCCCTATACCACAGCCAAACTTTTGCTTTACGCCACTACGACCTGTCACGATCGGGCAAGCGCATATCACCCAGGTTAGGCGCCGGAAGTCCGAAGTTATTGAGGTAACCGATCAGCTCCATGATCATTTACAGGATTATGACGAGCCAGATCAGGTCCCTATCCCACATCTAACCGAAGTATTACGAGAATTGAGGCTCAGAGTGGGTCAATCCGGAAAGCTATATCAACAACTGCAAACCAAAATCAAAGTACTGGAAGAAGATATCGATGTAGACTTACAAAGTTAGAGTTGGTGGAGAAAGGTCTGGGACTAGGGAATAAATGTGAACATACATCCTTGGATTCGAATAATTTCACACATACTGGTCAGGATACAATTGATCTTAGCAATAACATGGGGCATAATGGCCTCCCAGGCATGCAGACACCACGCACAGTGAAGAGGGACCAATCACCGTTCCCCGGATACTAAACAAGCCTGTCTAATAAGGGGGCAGGAGGATTTGGCCCTTGTCAATTTGATTTAAGCAACCGGAACTCCTGAAACCGCGTGACACTGGCCAGCACGTTGAGACAGGGAGTACCGGGCCGTGCACAAAAATCTAGTAAATGTAGAACGGTCGGTTAAAAGGGGACTAGGACTAGTCCCTTTACCGAAAGGGGGAATTGTTGTAGGAAGTAGGCATCTGCAGAATATATCAAAACACTAGGCATTAGGCACCTGCTAAATATATCTAAACTCATATAAGTTTAAAGTGGCCACACATAAAATGGCTGCCCAGGCATGATGGGAAATCAGGTAGTCAAGCTGTGAACTATTGACTGAGCAATAACCCTGTGAGGCCCACTGCCAGGAATGCCTTGGATACAAGATAACTATAACAAACCATTATAACTCCACACAGCAGAGCCCCGAGAAATAGAGATAAGAGGGGCCTACATCACATAACGAGGGCATGAATCAGCCCGAGCTGACAAGAACCGAATATGTAACTCTAATAAGGCTACCCAATGCCAGCATCTAAGGACAGTAAGATAAGAGAGGCCCAGGCCATGTTACAAGACACATGAGTCATCCCTAGCAACACACCCCTTAGCAACACACCTCTTGGCAACACATGAGCCACTTTACGTTCAGAGACTAACGCTATTGGTCTAATGTAACTGTAGTAAACTGTTGTATGTAACTGTAGTAAACTGTTGTAAAACATATAAGGATCCATGAAACCCTTTGTTCAGCGGAGAGAAGCCTGGATACAATCCTGAGACTTCCTCCCCGCTAAGCGTTAATAAAGGCCGCATCAGCGTTGGAACCGACTCTGAGTATTGAGTGATTCTTCTGAGAAAACACTAACGCTAACAGCATGCAGGTACAGCAGGCGGTTAAGAAAGCAAATAGCATGTTGGCCTTCATAGCGAGGGGATTTGAGTACAGGGGCAGGGAGGTGTTGCTACAGTTGTACAGGGCCTTGGTGAGGCCACACCTGGAGTATTGTGTACAGTTTTGGTCTCCTAACCTGAGGAAGGACATTCTTGCTATTGAGGGAGTGCAGCGAAGTTTCACCAGACTGATTCCCAGGATGGCGGGACTGACCTATCAAGAAAGACTGGATCAACTGGGCTTGTATTCACTGGAGTTCAGAAGAATGAGAGGGGACCTCATAGAAACGTTTAAAATTCTGATGGGTTTAGACAGGTTAGATGCAGGAAGAATGTTCCCAATGTTGAGGAAGTCCAGAACCAGGGGTCACAGTCTTAGGATAAGGGGTAAGCCATTTAGGACCGAGATGAGGAGAAACTTCTTCACCCAGAGAGTGGTGAACCTGTAGAATTCTCTACCACAGAAAGTTGTTGAGGCCAATTCACTAAATATATTCAAAAAGGAGTTAGATGTAGTTCTTACTACTAGGGGGATCAAGGGGTATGGCGAGAAAGCAGGAATGGGGTACTGAAGTTGCATGTTCAGCCATGGCCGACTCCTGCACCTATTTTCTATGTTTCTATGGTATTGAGGGTAATGTATTGACGTGGATAGAGAATTGGTTGGCAGACAGGAAACAGAGAATCGGGTCCTTTTCAGAATGGCAGGCAGTGACTAGTGGGGTGCCACAGGACTCAGTACTGGGACCCCATCTATTTACAATATACATTAATGATTTAGGCGAAGGAATTGAACATAATATCTCCAGGTTTGCAGATGACACTAAACTGGGTGGCAGTGTGAGCTGTGAGAAGGATGCTAAGAGGCTGCAGGGTGACTTGGACAGGTTAGTGGGCAAATACATGGCAGATGCAGTATAATGTGGATAAATGTGGCAAAAACACAAAGGCAGAATATTATCTGAATGGCGGCAGATTAGGAAAAGGGGAGGTGAAACGAGACCTGGGTGTCATGGTACATCAGTCATTGAAAGTTGGCATGCAGGTACAGCAGGCGGTGAAGAAGGCAAATGGCATGTTGGCCTTCATAGCTAGGGGATTTGGGTATAGGAGCAGGAAGGTCTCACTGCAGTTGTACAGGGCCTTGGTGAGGCCTCACCTGGAATATTTTGTTCAGTTTTGGTCTCCTGATCTGAGGAAGGACATTCTTGCTATTGAGGGAATGCAGCGAAGGTTCACCAGACTGATTCCCGGGATGGCAGGACTGACATATGAGGAAAGACTAGATCAACTGGGCCTGTATTCACTGGAGTTCAGAAGAATGAGAGGGGAACTCATAGAAACATGGAACATTCTGACGGGACTGGGCAGGTTAGATGCAGGAAGAATGTTCTCGATGTTGGGGATGTCCAGAACCAGGGGATACAGTATAAGGATAAGGGTAAGCCATTTAGGATCGAGATGAGGAGAAACTTTTTCACTCAGAGAGTTGTTAATCTGTGGAATTCTCGACTGCAGAGATTGTTGATGCCAGTTCGTTGGATATATTCAAGAGGGAGGTAGATATGGCCCTTACAGCTAAAGGGGTCAAGGGTATGGAGAGAAAGCAGTAAATGGGTATTGAGGTGATGATCAGCCATGATCTTATTGAATGGTGGTGCAGGCTCGAAGGGCCGAATGGCCTACTCCTGCACCTATTTTCAATGTTTCTATATTTCTATGTTGCAGCATTGTTGCCCTGCAGCAACTCACCATGACTTGTTTGGCAGCACCTGCCAAACCCGTGACCTCTACCACTTAGAAGGACAAGCGCAGCAGGCACATGGGAGCACCACCACCTCCACGTTCCCCTCCAAGTCACACACCATCCTGACTTGGAAATGGATCGACGTTCCTTCATCATCACTGGGTCAAAATCCTGGAACACCCTCCCTAACAGCACTGTGTGAGTACCTTCACCACAAGGACTGCAGCGGTTTAAGAAAGCGACTCATCACCATCTTCTCAAGGGCAATTAGTGATGGGCTGGTTAAATGCTGGCCTTGCCAGCGATGTCAACAACCGAGGAACAAATGTTTTAAAAATTGTGCAGTGGTTGCTGACTCTCTATGTGCCTTGAAGAGGGAGCTGGGCTGGTTCTTGGTCGGGGCAGAGATCGCATCATTTATAATGTATGTGGATTAACGGATAACACCAACAACTTGCATTTATATAGAACCTTTAACGCAGTAAAATGTCCCAAGGTGCTTCACAGGACCATTATCAAACATGTGCATGTGTCAATGTGACCTCCTGGACTGGTTTTGATCACCTGAGGGGGTCTGAGAGGAATTGTCCAGTCCTTTTTACCCTTATTGATCCTGTTATTTTATTTTATTTTTTTGCATCCCCCAGGAAATTACATGGCTATCTTTTCACCTCCAGAGCTTCATTTGAATAAATGTTCCTGGAATCCCGCACCCGGTCAGATACCTGGCTGGCCGACAAGAACGGGAGTTCGGTAGCAGGAGGCCGCAGCCAGCAACCAGTGGGAACGGTCTCCACCCATCAGTTGAGGGGGGAGGCGGAGCTCTGGAGGCGATTGGAAGGGGGCCTTTGGATGCTATCAGGGTGGGGGGAGGCTCTGGAGGTGATTTGAATGAATGGGGAGCTTGGGCAAGGGCGGGCCAATGCTTCCTTATGAAGACCAGAGGCACACTCCTGGCCTACAAGATAACCTAAAATTAAATTTTTAACTCTTTCTTCTTCTGATCTTGCAAAGCTTTCTTCCAAAACCTTCCTATTTATTGAATGATGTTTGACCTTGAATACCTCAAGCTACTGCTACTGTTATTGCTTCAAAAAACTAGGCCAATCATAGTAAATAAATCCATTGTTGTCAATCATTTCAAAAGAGATGATTCAGCTGGAAAATATGTCCATAAAATTGTAGATTGATAAACAAAATTACTAAAATAAAAGGGTTTTGTTTTCCCTGGTTTGGGCTCGATAGCTACTAATTGATAAAATAATATATTTTAAGTATTTTTTACTGCACTATTATCGCACAAGACTAGGAAGAATAATTCCTTTGCCTAGAAATTCGTCTCGGGCAGTGGGGCTAAACGGCTGGTATCAGATCAGCTGCCAGTTATACACTGTGCTTGATACTCAGATCCACAGACTGCAATGGAACTGAATATCAGGCGGTGCGTATAACGGGCGGCCGATCCCATACTGCCCGTTTAGCGCCACCGCCCGAGGCAAATTTCGAGGCCCTTTTGTTTTCCTTTATTGAGTTAGACATAAGTACTAGAAATTATGTTAATTAAATTGAGAGAGAAGGAAAGAAAGAGGAGAGAGAGAACAGCAACTTGTATTTATATAGTGCCTTTAACATAACATTCCAAGGTGTTTCACAGAAGTGTTTTAAGACAAAACAAATACATTTGACGAGAATGAGAGACAGAAAGAAAAAAAAGAAAGAAATGCTAAAGGGTTTATTTTGACTTTTAGCCTGCAAAGAAGCCCTCGTGATTATGAGGTCCTGGCTTCATTTAGATTCGGCAGGCGAGTTGCAGGGCACCAAACAGCTGTCCTGACCCACCTTGCCAGATTGAAGCTGAAAATCGGGCTGGAGCTGCCACCAGGAAGGTAAGTTGCAGAGGGTGAAGGGAGGAGGTGGTGTCTGGGGCAGCAGCAGCCCAGATTAATTTTGTGGGACCCGGCGCAGCACGCCTGCTCCTCTGGGGCCGGCAAAAATAATTTAAGGCTTACCATCAGAGGGCCCCTTGGCTTCCATCCACTGTAGAACTGACTTTCCAATTTAAAAGGGCCCTACTGCCTGAAATTGGTGGGCACTTTGGACATCTGGCAGTTGGACCCTTTTAAAATGAAGCAGGGCACCTCCCTGGTGTTAATGGCAGTGGGACCACCGACCCCATTTTGAGGATAATACGCCATGTTAATTGTCAGGTGATGGCACTCAAAATTGACCTCGCACAAATGAACACAAGACTAAAGACTTTGAAGTAGATATTCCCATCCCTGAACCTTGGTACAGCATCCAGGCTCCTCAACGCATCCAGGCACAGAGACAGCAAATCCTTCCCCAATAAGCCTCTTTGTTTTTCACTAAACTGGACTGCACTTTATCTATGTATTCCCCGATATATATATTTAAGTTATTAAGTCCTAAGTTCATTTACAATGGTGGAAATTTTAATCCAAAAAACAGGTGGATTTGTGTTGCGTGGGTAGTTATAAGAACATAAGAACTTAAGAAATAGGAGCAGGAGTAGGCCATACGGCCCCTCGAGCCTGCTCCGCCATTCAATAATATCATGGCTGATCTGATCATGGACTCAGCTCCACTTCCTTGCCCGCTCCCCATAACCCCTTATCCCCTTTTCGTTTAAGGAACTGTCTATTTTAGTCTTAAATTTATTCAATGTCTCAGCAGCGAATTCCAAAGATTTACAACCCTCTGAGAGAAGAAATTTCTCCTCATCTCAGTTTTAAATGGGTGGCCCTTTATTCTAAGATCATGCCCTCTAGTTCTAGTCTCTCCCATCAGTGGAAACATCCTCTCTGCATCCACCTTGTCAAGCCCCCTCATAATCTTATACTTTTCGCTAAGATCACCTCTCATTCTTCTGAATTCCAATGAGTAGAGGCCCAATCTACTCAACCTTTCCTCATAACTCAACCCCCTCATCTCCGGAATCAACTGAGTGAACCTTCTCTGAACTGCCTCCAAATCAAGTATATCCTTTCGTAAATATGGAAACCAAAACTGCACGCAGTATTCCAGGTGTGGCCTCACCAATACCCTGTATAACTGTACCAAGACTTTCCCGCTTTTATACTCCATTCCTTTGCAAAGACTGGATCCTGACCTGACCCCGCCTCCAACGCATTCACTTCCAGCTTTAACAGAGGCAGGGCAGGGGGGGACGAGGGGGAGTGGAAGGGGAGTGGAGGGCAGCCAACTCGCTTCCAGGAGGCGGGTTGTCCATTTAAATATTATAATGAGGCTGCCGTGCCTCAAATTTAACCTGCACTTCAAATTTAACAGTGGCTGGTCGGGTTTTGAAGGCCTCATGAAACCTGCCAGCTAAAATAAGATAAGGACTGCTGGATCTAGGTGCTAAGTACATTTACACTAACTTCCTGGAACCAATGTCCCTGCCTAACCCAACCTCCACAATCGGAGATCACCCCTCCACCCCCCACCAGGCTTCCGATCCCCCCATGAGGCCTCTCCCATCACCCCCCCCACCTCCCTGCTGGTCCCAGCCCCCCGATCTACTGCTCCTGGCCCTCTGATGCTCACCCGGTGCCCCCCCCCCCCACTCCGGCCGTCTGATTGTTGCTGACCTCCCGCCCCCCCACCACCCATTCCTCTGGCCACTGATCTTTGCCGGCACACCCCCCCCCCCCCCACCCTCCCATTGCTCCTTCGGCCGCACATTTGATCCTCCGGCCGCCCCCTCCCCGAACCACCGCGCCCATCCCCACACACTCCCTCCTTCCCTCCTCTCTGCGTCCTAGTGCCACAGTCCTATACGGCCACAGTCAGCCAGCCCCTCAATCTGGCTGGCAGCGGGTGGGAAAGACAGGTTTTGAGTGCAAATCTGGCCCTGCCGTTAAAGTCGGCAGGGTCTGCGGGAAACCCATTCCCCCGGGGAGCCCGGCTGCCCCCACCCGCCCCGCTCTCAACCCTCCTCCCCATAAAATTCAGGCCAAGGTATCGGCTCCATCTGTTATGCTGCAGCTGAAAAAAAAATGAGCATGTGGTCAAAGCACATATTCTGAACTTCTGGAATGAATGTGCATCAATTCACCTTAAAGCTTTGTATTCTTGTGCCAGTGTGATGGAAGGTTTGTAGCAACATAAATCTGGCACAAGATTGGCAGTAGACTGCATTCAGGACTGGAGCAATTACCAGATCAGTTCTGGCACGGCAAGCAGTATGAAATGCTAATCAGTTTGTTAATTGTGCAAAGTGAATATAACACCAACACCATCAAAGCTAAACTCATTCCACAGCAGGCCTTTCGTTCTCTTTGCAGTGTTTTCCTCAATCATTTTCCAATTATTTCTTAGCAGCTACAACCTTGTAAGATCAGTCACAGCTGGACACGAACAACAAAGAAACACCATCTGCTCTTTGATTTGGATCAGGTAATGCACAGCGCCAGCACTCAGAAGCATCTCAAAGAACGCCCTACATTTTCAGAATAAATTATTGATATCAAAGATAAACAACAAACACTACAAGAATGTCCTCCAGCTCTGTAACTCTGCCAGTTTCTTTACAACCTGTGTGGGAGCGGCAACGGGACCCGAGGCAAGGTGGAGCAGCTACAAAGGAACGCGGCAGAGGAGGCCCGACACTGGAGGAAGTGGCTGACCTGTGTGGGTGGGGGAACAACTCAACAGAGGCAAAGTTCGAAAGAGTGACGTCGGAGTAAAAAAAAGTGGCGTCGGCACAAGGGAAGGAGCTGATTGGTGAGTAGCCGGTGAGTGCTTTTTTGTAAGTTTTAAGTTTATTTCTGTTACGTGGTTCTTAGTCTGTTAAATAGAGGCATGGCAGGGCAGCTCAGTCCCGTGGAATGCACATCCTGTGCCATGTGGGAAGTCCTGGATGCTTCTCGCGGCCGGGGCGACCACGTGTGCAGGAAGTGTCGCCAGCTACTGCGACTCGAGATCCGTGTTTCGGAGCTTGAGTGGCAGCTGGAGTCACCGCTGTGCATCCGCGAGGCTGAGAAATTTGTGGATAGCAGGTTTCAGGAGATGGTCTCCCTGCAGCGTCAGAGTGTGCAGGCAGAGAGGCAATGGGTGACCACCAGAGAGAAGAGGAGAAATAGGCAGGTAGTGCAGGAGTCCCCTGAGTGCATCTCGCTCTCCAACCAGTATTCTGTTCTGAGTACTGGTGGGGGCGATGGTTCCTCTGGGCAGTGCAGTCAGAGCCAAGTCCATGGCACCACGGGTGGTTCAGCTGTGCAGGATGGGGAGGAAGAAGAGTGGAAGAGCAATAGTGGTAGGGAATTCGATAGTTAGAGGAGCAGACGGGCATTTCTGCGGCCGCAGACGTGACTCCAGGATGGTAAGTTGCTTCCCTGATGCCAGGGTCAAGGATGTCACTGAGCAGCTGTAGAACATTCTGAAGGGGGAGGGTGAACAGCCAGAGGCCATGGTCCATATCGGTACCAATGAATAGGTGGAAAGAGGGATGAGGTCCTGCAGGCAGATTTTAGGGAGCTAGGAAAGAGATTAGAAAGCAGGACCTCAAAGGTAGTAATTTATGGATTACTCCCAGTGCCAGGCTGAGGGGAGACCTGATTGAGGTGTATAAAATTATGTGGGGCCAAGATAGAGTGAATAGGAAGGAGCTATTTCCCTTAGCAGAGGGGTCAACAACCAAATTTAAAGTTATTGGTAGGAGGTTTAGAAGGGATTTGAAGGGAAATCTTTTCACCTAGTAAATGGTGGGGGTCTGGAACTCACTGCCTGAAGGGGTGGTAGAGGCAGAAACCCTCACCACTTTTAAATATATTTGGATATGCATTGAAGTGCCGTAACCTATAAGGCTACAGACCTAGAGCTGGAAAGTGGGATTAGGCTGGATAGATCTGCGGCGCGGTCATGATGGGCCGAAATGGCCTCCTTCCGTGCTGCACATTTCAATGATTCTATGATCACATAGAATTTACAGCAGAGAATCAGTCCATTCAGCCCAACTGGTCGATGCTGGTGTTTATGCTCCACTCGAGCCTCCTCTCGTCCTACTTCATCTCAACCATATCTGCATATCCTTCTATTCCTTTCTCCCTCATGTACTTATTTAGCTTCCCCCTTAAAAGAATCTATGCTACTTACATCAAGTACTCCATGTGGTAGCAAGTTCCACATTCCAGCAACTCTCTGAGTAAAGAAGTTTCTTCTAAATTCTTTATTGATTTATCAGTGACTCTCTTATATTTATGGTGCCTAATTTTGGACTCCCCAAAAGTGGGAACACATTTGTTCCCCTCACCCAAATTACTATTATATGCTTTGGTCACACAAAGCTCTGAGCCAGGAATACAACTTTGTAAAATCTGGCCTACCTCTGTCAGGGACACGTGGTTCTTCTTCATAAACACATCTGAAATGTTTTATTTTACTTTGAACGAAGTGTGACAACAAAAGAGAAGAGGAAAGAAATTCTAACACCTTTTAAAACATCCCAAACCAAGTACAATACCGTATCATCCTGAGTCATATGCTAGACACTGTCATGTATTCAACCAGCATTGTAACCCATGTATAACCTGACTTAAGTTGTACACCGTGAGAACACTGACCACTAGGTGGGAGACACTCCTAACCTGGACCTTCAGGTATAAAAGGGGAAGCTCCACCCACTTCATCACTTGAGTGCTTAGGAATAAAGGACAGGTCACAGACTGACCTTCTCTCAAGCATGGGCCTTGTGTGCATTTATACTGTGTAGTAAGGACGTATTAATGGCGAAAAGAAACTGGATTTAAACCACGCGAGCATGGCCACTAGCAGAACAGACGAGAGGTACTGTGTTAAGGAATGGTTGGGACAGATATTCAACATTGTTAAAGCAGCACACAGTTCTCCAGGCAGACAAGGGCAGTCAGGCATGCCCCAACATGTAGTCGAACCCAGAGGGGGAGTTCGACAGAGACAATGGCAAGCTGAACAGTGATTCACGCCATTGCAAGGGACAATGCGGCCAGTAATGGGGCCATCAACACCTGTTAATGGTGCACTCAAGGACAATAACAGGGGCAGTCAGGGACGATCGACTGGCAAGGGACCTTTTGTTTCAAATCGCAACTCATGCTGGAGGCGTGGAGGCATACATTCAGCTGGAGTTTGCAGAGATGAGCAAAATACCTGCAGAAATTGCAGAAATGGACACTGGGGGAAATCGCTGGAAGCTGAAGTTCAGCGAGTTCATGTGGAGCACGTATACAGTTCATACACCAGGACGCCACCGATAATGATGAAAGTGCTCCTCAATGGCATCCCAGTATCAATGGAGTTGGACACGGGTGCCAGTCAGTCCCTGCTGGGTATCAAACAGTTCGAAAAGTTGTGGGCATCCAAGGCCAGGAGGCCAAAATTATCGCCGATTGACGCACAGCTACGGACTTACACAAAGCAGATCATTCCGGTGCTAGGCAGCGCCACGGTAGTCATGACCCACAAAGATTCGGAGAACAGGTTGCCACTCTGGATTGTCCCAGGGGACGGTCCCGCACTACTGGGGAGGAGTTGGCTTGCTGTCATGAACTGGAAATGGGGCGATGTCAATGCAATTTCCTCTGTGGAGCGAGTATCATGCTCACAGGTCCTGGACAAATTTGATTCATTATTTCAACCCGGCATTGGCACTTTCATGGGGGCCAAGGCAGTGATTCACATAAACCCGGACGCCAGACCAGTACACCACAAGGCCAGAGCGGTGCCGTACATGATGCGGGAAAAGATAGAAGGCAAATTGGACCGCCTGTTGAAGGAAGGCATCATCTCGCCAGTCGAATTCAGTGACTGGGCGAGCCCGATTGTGCCGGTGCTCAAGGCGGCTGGGTCGGTCAGGATATGTGGTGATTACAAGCCACCATCAATCGGGCGTCACTCCAAGACCAGTACCCGCTACCGAGAGCGGAGGACCTCTTTGCGACGCTATCCGGTGGCAAACTCTTTTCAAAATTGGACCTGACCTCAGCTTACATGACCCAGGAGCTGGCGAGTGAGTCGAAGAAGCTGACCACCATCACGACACACAAGGGGTTGTTTGAGTACAACAGATGTCCGTTCGGGATTCGCTCGGCCGCCGCGATCTTCCAACGAAATATGGAAAGCCTCCTCAAGTCGATTCCAGGAACGGTGGTTTTTCACGACGACATCCTCATTACGGGTTACGATACTGAAGGACACCTCCACAACCTGGAGGAGGTGCTACGCAGACTGGACCGGGTAGGTCTGCGACTGAAAAAGGTGAAGTGTGTCTTCCTAGCTCCAGAGGTAGAATTCCTGGGGATGAGGGTAGCAGCAGATGGGATCAGCCCTACTGCATCCAAGACGGAAGCGATCCAGAGAGTACCCAGACCCCGTAACACGACGGAGCTGCGTTCGTTCCTGGGGCTCCTGAACTATTTTGGTAACTTTCTTCCCAAATTGAGCACGCTGCTAGAGCCGCTACACGTGCTCCTACGCAAAGGTCGCGAATGGGTCTGGGGGGACAGCCAGGAAAGGGCTTTTAATAGAGCACGCAATTTGTTATGTTCCAACAATCTGTTAACGCTATATGACCCATGTAAGAAACATGTGTTAACGTGCGATGTGTCGTCCTATGGTGTCGGGTGTGTGTTGCAGCATGTCAATGCCAAGGGTCAGTTACAGCCGGTAGCTTATGCCTCCAGGAGTCTGTCCCAGGCAGAAAGGGGCTACGGGATGGTAGAAAAGGAGGTGCTCGCATGTGCTTATGCGGTAAAGAAAATGCACCAGTACCTGTTTGGCAGGAAATTTGAGCTGGAGACAGATCACAAACCCCTAACGTCCCTTTTGGCCGACAACAAGGCCATAAATGCAAACGCATCGGCCCGCATACAGAGGTGGGTACTCACGTTAGCTGCCTATGACTACACAATTCGGCACAGGCCGGGCACCGAAAACTGCGCCGATGCACTCAGCAGGCTCCCACTAGCCACCACTGAGGGGGCTACCGAGCATGGTGCTGAGATGGTCATGGCTGTTGAAGCTTTCGGAAGCGAAGGCTCACCCGTGACAGCCCGTCAGATTAAAGTCTGGACAAATAGAGACCCGCTATTGTCTCTAGTCAAGAAATGTGTCCTGAATGGGGACTGGGCAGCCACATACAGGGCATGCCCTGAGAAATTTAAACCATTTCACAGGCGCAAGGACGAACTCTCGATTTAGGCCGATTGCCTACTGTGGGGAAACCGCGTAGTCATGCCCCAGATGGGCAGAGAGGTGTTCATCAGAGAACTCCACAATGGGCACCCGGGCATTGTCACGATGAAGGCAATTGCCAGGTCACACGTTTGATGGCCAGGGATAGACGCAGATCTGGAACTTTGTGTTCGCAGGTGCAACACGTGTGCCCAGCTGGGCCATGCGCCCAGGGAAGCCCCCCTTAGCCCCTGGCCATGGCCCGCCAAGCCTTGGTCACGCATCCATGTGGACTACGCAGGTCCTTTCATGGGGAAAATGTTTTTGGTTGTAGTAGACGCCTACTCCAAATGGATCGTGTGTGACATTTTAAATTCAAGCATATCCTCTGCCACGGTAGAAAGTCTACGGGCAATGTTCGCCGCCCACGGTCTACCGGACGTCTTGGTCAGCGACAATGGCCCGTGCTTCACAAGCACTGAATTCCAGGACTTCATGGCAGGCAATGGAATTAGCCATGTTAGAATGGCACCGTTCAAGCCGGCCTCAAACGGCCAGGCAGAACGAGCAGTGCAGATAATCAAACAGGGGATGCTCAGATTCCAAGGGGGTTCCCTACAAACCCGCTTATCACGCCTCCTGTTGGCCTATAGATCCCGACCACACTCGCTCACAGGGGTTCCACCCGCAGAGCTACTAATGAAAAGGATGCTCAAAACCCGATTATCCCTTATACACCCCACCATGAAAGAAATTGTCGAGAGCAGGCGCCAGTCACAATATCACTACCATGACAGGAATGCGAGGGCGCAATGTATTGATGTAAATGATCCTGTTTTTGTCTTCAACTACGCTGCAGGGCCCAAATGGCTCGCAGGCACTGTGGTTGCCAAAGAGGGAAATAGGATTCTGGTAGTTAAACTTACCAATGGACAAATCTGCCGCAAATATGTGGATCAAACAAAAAGGAGGTTCAGCAACCCCATAGAAGAAGCAGAGGAAGAACACGATATAGAGTTCACTCCACCACAGGTGACCGAACACCAGAACCAAAGGGAGGAGAGCCCAGTCACTGTGGACAGGCCTGAGGCACCGCAAACAGCAGACACTTAGGCCAGCGCCCAACAACCGGAGCCCCAACTCAGGCCCTCTGCAAGGGAGCGTAAACCACCAGAGAAACTCAACCTGTGATCCCAATGAGACTTTGGGGGGGGAGGTGATGTCATGTATTCAACCAGCATTGTAACCCATGTATAATCTGACCTAAGTTGTACACCGTGAGAACACTGACCACTAGGTGGGAGACACTCCTAACCTGGACCTTCAGGTATAAAAGGGGAAGCTCCACCCACCTTCATCACTTGAGTGCTAAGGAATAAAGGACAGGTCACAGACTGACCTTCTCTCAAGCATGGGCCTCGTGTGCATTTATACTGTGTAGTAAGGACGTATCAGACACAGTCTTGGATCAAATGAAAATAATGTCACCACATTATTGCTGTCAAACTTTCAGAGTGTGTGTAGCTCAGACGTATCTCTAATAATACCTCACGTTGGTATTCCAAAGTGATGTTAATTTGCCAACAGTG
Organism: Pristiophorus japonicus; assembly: GCF_044704955.1. NCBI lineage: Eukaryota > Metazoa > Chordata > Chondrichthyes > Pristiophoridae > Pristiophorus > Pristiophorus japonicus. The sequence continues at coordinate 34,029,988 of NC_091983.1, forward strand.
TCTGCGTGTTGGGCCCATTGTCAAAATGCGGTGTTATAACTCAATACATAATAAGCAAATGAGTTGCTTATGTGAGCCAAGGTGCTAATTACTTTGACTGATCTCCAAATGTGAAGAATTTCCTGGAATCTTTTATAATTCATTAAATCACTATTCAGTGTATAAATGAAGTAAAATCATTTCTGCTTGTTGTATTCGTATCTTGATACATGCCATTTATTAAATATGAGCCTCATTTCTTCTTATCCCTGCAGCCGATTTAACAGGGCTACAATATCCCATCGTTCATTAGAGATATAGCTCAGATTTTACAATGGCACCTAAACTGGTGTGCTGTGCCTGCAATGGGTAGGGCTGGCCATGCCAAATATTGAAAGGCTAGTTCCCTCCTAATTCCCTGGGAGGACAGACGCACCAACGTTAGCGTCCTCAATCAGGCCAATATCCCCAACATCGAAGCACTGACCACACTTGACCAGCTCCGTTGGGCGGGCCACATTGTTCGCATGCTTGACAGAAGACTCTCAAAGCAAGCGCTCTACTCGGAACTCCTACACGGCAAGCCAGCCCCAGGTGGGCAGAGGAAACATTTCAAGGACACCCTCAAAGCCTCCTTGATAAAATGCAACATCCCCACCAACACCTGGGAGTCCCTGGACAAAGACCGCCCTAGGCGGAGGAAGTGCATCCGGGAGGGTGCTGAGCACCTCGAGTCTCGTCGCCCTGTTACGAGCGCAGGCAGCGGAAGGAGCATGCGGCAAACCAGTCACACCTACCCTTTCCTTCTGTCCCACCTGTGATAGAGTCTGTAATTCCCATATTGGACTGTTCAGTCACCTGAGAACTCACTTTTAGAATGGAAGCAAGTTTTCCTTGATTTCGAGGGATTGCCCATGACGATGATGATGAATTTTAATCAGATCCTTGCACACGAGAAACAGAAGAAATAGCCTGCCCAACAGTTCAGTTGGCTGGAGCTATGAAATTTGGAGAGGCAGTAACTCGTAAAGGGTGGCTGTTCTGTATTTTTGCCTGAAGAATCACTTCAATAGCAAGGACAAAGGAGGCAAGGAGAAATATAGGCAAAAATTACTCTTTTGAGAATGACCCCTTGGAATTTGTGCTGCAGGAGGGGTTGCAAAGGAGGATGACCCCATTTGGAGGGAAAGGTGACCCTTCTTCCACAGCAGAGAGGATAACAACTTGGATTGCGATTGCTGAGAAAGTGAATGGTGTCTTCTCCAGTCTATGGGACCAGGGAACAAATGAGAAAATAAGTTTTGAGGTATTAAGATAACTTCCAAAGCAGGTGTATCTGCCTCTGCACAACTTATTTACTATCGGAGCACAGTTCACATGGCACAACCTAAATTGCAAGCTGCAGCAGCTGTGGGGAAGTAGCATGCAAAGAACAGAAACCACCTTTTCTCTTTCTTGGGAAAAGTACAGGTACACGGGCAGCAGACCTGCCGATTTTAAGGAGCTGTTGAGAATTGAGGAGGTGGACTTTGGCATGTTTACCCCTGAGTCAGTGGAAAGTATTGGGAATAGAAAGTTTGGAGGCAAGCTGTCACTGCACAGCAAGTGTTCTCCTTATTCAAGGCAAATTTCTTGCAGTGGGATAGGGTCGTATGCAAATCACTTCCAAAACTACTTAGAAAGAAAGAAAAAGAAAGCCAGTCATTTAGAACATACAGAGAAGCTCCTCTACCATATATTAACATAGCAGTCAAAATATCTGTAGTCTATGGTTTACAAATGCATTCATTTATTTTATAATGAGAAAGATAAAGGTACGCGGAGTCAGAGGAAATGTATTAGCATGGATTGAGAATTGGCTAGCTAACAGAAAGCAGAGAGTCGGGATAAATGGGTCCTTTTCGGGTTGGAAATTGGTGGTTAGTGGTGTGCCAGAGGGATCAGTGCTGGGACCACAACTGTTTACAATATACATAGATGACCTGGAAGAGGGGACAGAGTGTAGTGTAACAAAATTTGCAGATGACACAAAGATTAGTGGGAAAGCGGGTTGTGTAGAGGACACGGAGAGGCTGCAAAGAGATTTAGATAGGTTAAGCGAATGGGCTAAGGTTTGGCAGATGGAATACAATGTCGGAAAATGTGAGGTCATCCACCTTGGAAAAAAAAACAATAAAAGGGAATATTATTTGAATGGGGAGAAATTACAACATGCTGCGGTGCAGAGGGACCTGGGGGTCCTTGTGCATGAATCCCAAAAAGTTAATTTGCAGGTGCAGCAGGTAATCAGGAAGGCGAATGGAATGTTGGCCTTCATTGCGAGAGGGATGGAGTACAAAAGCAGGGAGGTCCTGCTGCAACTGTACAGAGTATTGGTGAGGCCGCACCTGGAGTACTGCATGCAGTTTTGGTCGCCTTACTTAACGAAGGATATACTAGCTTTGGAGGGGGTACAGAGTTGATTCACTAGGCTGATTTCGGAGATGAGGGGGTTACCTTATGATAGATTGAGTAGGCTAGGTCTTTACTCGTTGGAGTTCAGAAGGATGAGGGGTGATCTTATAGAAACATTTAAAATAATGAAAGGGATAGACAAGATAGAGGCAGAGAGGTTGGTCGGGGAGACAAGAACTAGGGGGCACAGCCTCAAAATACGGGGGAGCCAATTTAAAACCGAGTTGAGAAGGAATTTCTTCTCCCAGAGGGTTGTGAATCTTTGGAATTCTCTGCCCAAGGAAGCAGTTGAGACCAGCTCATTGAATGTATTAAAATCACAGATAGATAGATTTTTAACCACTAAGGGAATTAAGGGTTATGGGGAGTGGGCGGGTAAGTGGAGCTGAGTCCACGGCCAGATCAGCCATGATCTTTTTGAATGGCGGAGCAGGCTCGAGGGGCTAGATGGCCTACTCCTGTTCCTAATTCTTATGTTCTTATGTAAGAAAGCTAAGTACTTCATTGTCCTGGGTTCTGACCTGCAGTCTAAAGAGGAATTAAACTCTGAATGACCTCACCTTGCACAGCTGCCTCATGAAATAATTACATTCTTATTGGCCTGGTGCTATATTTATTCATCAATTCAACTTTTCAGCTTTAAATGGATACAGATGCATCTGAGCAGCAGAGTACATTTTACCTTACGCAGGAGAACACTCTATTTACAAAACAGCATATTATTTGACTCATCAAGAGCAAATCCGCCGTGATACTATTAGAATAATACAATAGCATGAATTGCCTGTCTGTAACTTCACACTTTGGCTGTCACACTGTTTAATTATTTCTAATTTTGTAATTCTAAAAGAACAAGTACTCAGGGTCATAAATGTGAGTTGACCCTTGTATGCAGTGGCTAGTTTACTGGGAAATCTTGGGTGCACTATCCATGGTTTTATCGTCCATTGATTTCAATGGATGGAGAAGCATGGTCAGTGCACCTACAATCTTCTGATAAGCTGCCCACTACAGGCAAGACTTCCAACAAGAAACTTTCACCCAGAACGATTAACTATGAGCATTGAGGAAAACCTGTTCCTGCTGCATCGTGGGCCTCCTCCTCATCCTGCTGCATGCTTACTTCTCTTTGTATTGAAGTAGGATTAAATTATGGGGACAGGTTGCATAGACTAGGTTTGTCTTCCCTTGAATATAGAACATAAGAATTAGGAGCAGGAGTAGGCCATTCGGCCCCTCGAGCCTGCTCCACCATTCAATAAGATCATGGCTGATCATCTCCCTCAACTCCACTTGCTTGCACTATCCCCATATCCCTTGATTCCCTTAAGCGCCTTCGGATTGTTTACTACATTAAAGGTGCTATATAAATAAAAGTTATTATTATTATCCAAAAATCTATCAATCTTTATCTTGAATATACTCAACGACTGAGCCACAGCCCTCTGGGGTAGAGAATTCCAGAGATTCATCACCCTCTCAGTGAAGAAGTTTCTCCTCATCTCAGTCCTAAATGGCCGGCCTCTTATTCTGAGACTGTGACCCCTGGTTCCAGACTCCTCAGCCAGAAGAAACATCCTCCCTGCATCTACCCTGACAAGCCCAGTAAGAATTTTGTAAGTTTCAATGAGATCACCTCTCATTCTTCTAAACTAGAGAACATAGGCCAAGTCTGCTCAATCTCTCCTCATAGGACAATCCCCCTATCCCAGGAGTCAGTCTGGTGAACCTCCGTTGCACTCGTTCAATGACAAGAAGATTTAGGGTGTTTATGCTGATTAAAGGATTTGACATGGCATGTTCTGGATTCCCTCTGGTGCAGATCAAAAGGGCATTACCTTGAAATTCGAGCTGGGCTGTTCCAGGGTTGATGTCAGGAAGCACTTCTTCACACCAAGGGTAGTGGAAATCGGGAACTCTCTTCCCCAAAAAGCTATTGGGGCTGCGGGTCAATTGAAAATTTCAAAACCGAGATGGATAGATTTTTGTTAGGCAAGGGTAGTGCAGGTTACCGGACCAAGGCAGGTAGATAGAGTTGAGATACAGATCAGCCATGATCTAATTGAATGGCGGAACAGGCTCGAGGGACTGAATGGCCTCCTCCTGTTCCTATGTGCTGTAAAGATGTGCTGGTCATGATTAATTGGACACTTTGCTTGTGCTGTATAGAGCATCCCCCCTGAGGAGTTCAGACAGCACAATCTTTTTAGTATACAAATCAGAAAATGCTGGAAACACTCAACAGGTCAGGCAGTATCCCTGGAGAGAGAAACAGAGTTAAGGTTTCAGGTCTGAGACCTTTCGGCAGAAGTGGAAAAGTTAGAGATGTAACAGGTTTTAAGCAGGTGCAGAGGCAGGGAAAGGGGAGGGGAGGGGAGTAAATAACAAAAGGGACAATCTGTGATAGGGTGAAAGCAAGAGCGATTAAATGTGGCAAATGGAGATGGCAGAATCATAAACAGCTGCCACCTGAAAAAATAGGACCAGAGGTTATGATCTGAAATTGTTGAACTCGATGTTGAGTCCAGAAGGCGGTAAAGTGCTTAATCGAAAGATGAGGTGCTGTTTCTTGAGCGTACGGGAGCTTCGTTGGAACAGTGTCGGAGACCGAGGACAGAGAGGTCAGAGTGGGAGTGGAGCAGAAAATTAAAGTGACAGGCAACAGAAAGCTCGGGGTCACCCTTATGAACTGAATGGAGGTGTTCTGCAAAGCGGTCACCCAATCTGTGTTTGGTGCGCTTTACAGTAATTTTGGTTGAGGTATTTCGATTTACATGCTGCTACAGTTGGGGTTGTTTGGACAGATTCTTAGCCATGGCTATAAAGGATAACCCTGGTCTATTCTGTTCATGTAAGCAATGGAGTTGATATGAGGAGCTCTGATGCCCATAATGTTGCCATCTATTATGCCCTGGGCTCTTGGAAACCATGCTATCTGATATATGTTCTGTGCTCTGTCCAACTAATGTCTATATCCCACTGGGAAAGTGGTGAAGTTGTACCCTGGTAAAGAAAGTGTCTGTCAGTTTCATGATGCTTCTATGTGATATACACAAACTGATCTCATTGGTGACTCCTGTGTTAGGATTGGAAGGATATGGTATGATAACAGTTTAATGTTGTTGTAACCTTCAAAAGAGCTGTCCCTGTGTGACAAAAATTAAGCATCTCTCAGGATGGCAGCATTCGTCTTCCCACCACCGCCAGTCCACCAGTGGCCTTGCCGTTGCCTGTCAGCCAGCCAGCCCAGACCGCTGCCGTCTGTGCTGAGGTGCTGCAGTCCAAAGCTGGGCCTATCAGGCTGAGAGCTGCTGGAGGTCGGCACCCAGGGCTATCTGCTAACTCCCCCACTGAAAGGCAGCAGCCTTCCACCAGCCATGGTGCAGCCACTGCTGTAGCACTACATGGGAGCACGAGGACAGGCAACAGCACATGGAAGGCAGGCACTAAGGGGGTGCACAAGGATGATAAGTTAACTTTTGAATTAAATATTAAAAGAAAGACTTAGATTTATAGCGCACTTTCCATGACCACCGGGCGTTTCAAAGTGCTTTAAAGTCAATGAAGTACTTTTGGAGTGTGATCACTGTTGTAATGTGGGAAACGCGGCAGCCAATTTGTACACAGCAAGCTCCCACAAACAGCAATGTGATAACATCCAGATAAACTGTTTTTGTTATGTTGATTGAGGGATAAATATTGGCCAGGACACTGGGGATAACTCCCCTGCTCTTCTTCGAAATAGTGCCATGGGATCTTTTACGTCCACCTGAGAGAGCAGACGGGGCCTCGGTTTGACGTCTCATTCAAAAGGCAAAACCTCTGACAATGCAGCACTCCACTGGAGTGTCAGCCTAGCTTTATGTGCTCAAGTGGGATTTGAACCCACAAATTTCTCACTCAGCGGCTAGTGTGTTACTCACTGAGCCACAGCTTGATACATATATGAATGGTTTGATTTATAAATGTGGTTTTGAAATCTTTGTTTTGTGGTTGCTTTTATTGTGGCCCAGAGAATGCTGTGATGGTTGGTAACAGAGGAAAGGTAAGGTGTGGGACTGTTGGTGAATGGGGAATTGGGGTTGTGTTTACTGGTACCACAGTCGGATAAGTCGATCACGTCAGTCGAGGCAGGAAGGGGCTGTGTTGGTTGCCTCTTCCCTTCCTCCTCCTCCTCCTCCTCTTGTTCCACTTCCTCATGATGATGATGGTATGGAGCATGCAGCAGATCACAACGAACCTGGAGACATGCTCTGGCAAGTATTGCAGAGCTCCTCCAGAGCGGTCCAGGCAGTGGAAACATTGTCTGCTCAATCACATTCTGTGTGGCAGCATGGCGTTCATTATATGCATGCTGCACACGTGTGGTTAGTTTGTTCACCGGAGTCATGAGCCAGGTGGTCAGCGGATAGTCCTTGTCGTCCAGTAGCCATGATGGTTTGCCGTGATGGCTCAAATGAAAATGATACAGCGGACTGCTGCAGAATCTGGGCATCATGACTGCTGCCAGGATACCGAGCATTGACTTGCATGATGCGCTGAGTATGGTCATACATCAGCCGGACATTAAGGGAGTGGAATCCCTCCCAGTTACGGTACATCTCCAGCTTCACATGCGGCACCCACAAAGCAATGTGTGTGCAGTCAATGGGACCCTGCACCATGAGGGAGCCTGCTATCCTGGAGAGACCATGTGCTCACTCTGCCTGCTTCTCTCTGGCAAGAGACAATGAAATGTACTCAGCTCCCTTTGCATACAGAGCCTCACTTACCTCCGTTATACAGGAGTGAACAGCAAACTGGGAGATGTTACAGATGTCGCCTGCTCCAGCCTGGAAGGAGCCTGACGTATAAAGATTCATGGCCACGCTCACCTTCACAGCCACTGGTAATACTGCCCTCACCCGGCTCTGAGGCTGCAGGTCTGCCTGCAACAGGTGGCAGATTTCAGTCAGCACTCCTTAGTGAAGCGGAGGCCAGGCATGCCCTGTTCCTTGCTGAGGTTGAGGTTGGAGAATTGCTCCCCGAAGACCCTGGGTGGATATGGTCTCCTGCTGGAGGTCCTTCTCCCCCTCCTCTCTCTCTGAGCAGCTTGTCCTCCTTTGTGTTGCATGTGCTCATTCTCCCAGTCATGCTGCAGGCAAAGGGGCATACAAGCTACTGCACTCATGTCTGAGAGCAATTGATCTGAGAAGAAGCCTTGATGTAACCTGCCACAGCACTCCCTGGAGACAGCAGCAACTTCGAATAAGACACCGAACCAAGCAACACCTCTACAAACTCACTGAAGACCAGTAGAAATCAAACAAGCAACTCAGGTGATGATCCCTTTTAAATAGCACTGGTGGCAGGGTCCTTCCTGCTGCTCAACACACATTCAGCTGTAGGAGGTTAAGAGAGGCCGTTAGCTCCAGTGCTGAGGTCGAAAGTGGCAGCGCTGGTGTCAAATCAGCATTGCACCCTTATTGATGTCATGCTCTGTGTACTCCGCATACTTCCGCCGCACGCTCCATCCGCCGCGCAAGCGACCTCACCAAAATGTTGTCTGGCATGACCCGCACCAGAAGTGTGTGTGTGTGCGGTGCGGGCTTCATTTTCAACGCAAAATGGCACGCGTAGCACTGAAAATTTGAGCACTACAGAGCCGAATTTTTAGGCCTAGTTATATTCGAGAAACACCATTAAGTTCACCTCCAAGTCACACACCATCCTGATTTAGACATATATTTCAATTCCTCCTTCATCATTGCGAGGTCAATATCCTGGAATCCCGTACCGAACATCAATGTGGGTGCACCATCAGCACAGATACTGCAGTAGTTCAAGGAGGTCAACCCACCTTCATAGGCGGTCCCTTGAACGAGGATGACTTGCTTCCACAAGAACTCACAGATGTTTCAATGAAGTACCCGATGTTCCAGTCCTGAACTCCGGTTGAGGTGGTGGAAGATGCCTGTGCATGGATTTTTTTTTAAACGTGTGGGGACCGTTGCATATTGGCCACCACACAGGCTCGACACAGCTAAGCCTTTATCCAGTGGCAAAGGTTGAACCAGGATGACTGGAGACCTGATCTGCTGCATGGACCTCGTGCACACACATATATATTGCAGTGTGGGCAGGCCCTTGCTGCCTCTGGGCCCAGATCCACCACATGTTCGGCCACGATGTTCCAAGGCCCCACACTCCAGCTCTAGTTATAGCCCCGACCTGCAGTGGTGTTCACACAGGTCGGGGCAGCCCATGATGTTCAACCACCAACCTCTCAAAAATGATGGCCAATAAATGCAACCTTGCTTGTGTTGTCGATGACCCAAGCACATGTAAAAAGAAATGCATCATTTGATTACTGTTGTGAAGAAGAGGATGACTTAATATGCTAATATCTGTCAAATGCTAAGCCTTAGCATTATTCTGTCTAGCAGTGTCTGTGATTGCTCCTCCCTTCCCACGATCCAGGGCCCCAAATACTCCTTCCAGGTGAAACAGCAATTTACTTGTACTTCTTTCAATTTAGTAGACTGTATTCGCTGCTCACGATGTGGTCTCCTCTACATTGAGGAGACCAAATGCAAATACGGTCACCGCTTTGCGGAACACCTACGTTCAGTCCGTAAGCGTGACCCTGAGCTTCAGGTCGCCTGTCACTTTAATTCTCCACTCCATTCCCACTCTGACATCTCTGTCCTCGGTCTCCTACACTTTTCCAATGAAACTCAACGCAAGCTCGAGGAACACACCTCATCTTCCGTTTAGGCATTTTACAGCCTTCTGGACTCAACACAGAGTTCAACAATTTCAAACCATAACCTCTGCCCATATTTGGCTCCCTTCTCCCCCCGATCTTATGTAATTTTTTTCTCTCTGTCTCCAATGGCAGCTGGTCGTTATTGTGCCATTCACACCCTATCTAGACAACCTTTTTCTAACTTCTGCCACTTACCATCTCAAGTAGGCCCATCATCCCTTTTGTCTCTCTAATCAGTTCTTTCTTCCACCCTATCACAGACCTTTCCTTTTGTTCTTTCTGCCCCTCCCCCTTTCAGTGCTCCTTAAGAATTTGTTCTTTTCGAACATTCTCCAGTTCTGACAAAGGGTCATCGATCTGAAATGTTAACTCTGTTTTTCTCTCCACAGATCCTGCCTGGCCCACTGAGATTTCCAGCAATTTCTGCTTTTCTAACTGTGATAGCAGTCTGTATGAGAAAAAATTTCCCGCAATCACAGGTTAGAACAGGCTGATGGATTTTCTCAAGAATGGACCAAGACATGCACTTCAAAAGCACACATCCTGTGTGTTATATAGGTGGACTTGTATTTACTCTGTACAGCCACCAGAAGGCTCATCCCCTGGAGTCCCAAGGATCCCATAATCCCTTGGGAGCACAGGTATTTAAGAAGGCTTCACAGGCTGGAGAGGCACTCTGAAGACCTGCAATAAAAGACTAAGGTCACACTTTACTTTGAGCTCACAGTGTTCAGTCTGTCTCTTTCTCCATACACAATGCTGTGAATCACTGACAATTTAAATATAGGTATTACAGTTTGAATACCTTTCCTCCGGCATATCTTCAAGGATTTTTAGAATTATATATCATCTGTATTGCAACGAGACAGCATTCAGTCAGAAGCCAGCAAAGATAAGGAGCAGGTCAATAATGCCATGGTTGTATACAGTCCTGTAAGAATTAAGGGAACTATGTGGGGGTGATTTCTATGTCCTCACCACCCCACTTGCTGAGAACAATGGGCAGGTAGCAGTACCAAAATAACGAAGTGTTGGAAACACTGACGTACCGTTTGGTACCCACCCGATCCAATTTTTTTTTTTCAGGTCAACCATCATAAACGGATGGGAGGCTCGTCAAAAATGCTAATCAGCATCAGATGACATAGTGAGGTGCCCCACCCTACCACCATTCTCACCAGTATACCTTCAGCACCTGCTCCCGCCCAACAAACAAGGAGCAGTAGACACCAATAGGTGGTTATTTTGAGTGTCCGTTAAAGAAATTCTCAGCTGCAGTCAGGGAAAGCTGGATGCAGGTATGACACACTTTGTTAGGTCGGCCGCTTGTGGGCTTTGAGGCTTAAGTCTTCCATAATTAATGTCCTTGCTGCTGTGGGAGCTACAAAAGTATTGCCTCCTCCCCAAAACTGGTGACTCCCAATGTTTCCACCCTGCCCTTTGGAGGCCCTTCCAGTGAAGTCACAGTGGTGGAGTACAAGCATCTCTAAAAGAAAGAAAGACTTGCATTTATCTAGCGTCTTTCACGACCACCGGACGTCTCAACACGCTTTACCGCCAATGAAGTACTTTTGGAGTGTTGTCACTGTTGTAATGTGGGAAACACGGCAGCCAACTTGTGAACAGGAAGCTCCCACAAACTGCAATATGATAATGACCAGATAATCTGTTTTGCTATGTTGATTGAGGAATAAATATTGGCCAGGACACTAGGGATAACTCCCCTGCTCTTCTTCGAAATAGTGCCATGGGATCTTTTACGTCCACCTGAGAGAGCAGACACGACCTCGGTTTAACATATCATCTCAAACTCCCTCAGCAGACCACTGGAGTGTCAGCCTACATGTATGTGTACAAGTCTCTGGAGCGGGACTTGAACCCACAATCTTCTGACTCAGAGGCGAGTGTGAAATTTTGGTATTTTCCTTGCTGATTTTAACACTCAATTTGTGAAATTGCTATGCAGTTCTGCCTATATCTTTCTGCTTTGTTCAGAGTTTATCATTCAAATGAGTCACCACTGTGGAGATCCTGCTGCCATCATTTGAGGACTAAATATCTAGTTCCTTGATGAAAATGACCGCCCCAGAGTGTGGCCAAGCATAGCTGTTGCCAGATGATGAACGATTATTTACCATGGCCAGGTATGTTTTTTTTAAAGCACATAGTAATGCCACATGGACAAATTTCTCAATGAGCTAATGAGACCACGGTCAGCGTGAACTGGGAGCAGGGAATGATCTGTGCCCTGGACCGGGTAGGCCTGAGACACGCCCAATATTGGACCTTGGCCTGCATTTAAATTAGACTGGCATGCTGCGGGCACATGCTAGGCATCCCCAGGCAGCTAGCTGGTGAATTGGCATCAACCTACAAAATGGATGCGACATCAAACAGTTTCTAGGCTGAATACGGAATCAAAGGCTCTAGAAATTGTATCAAGATTATTGAAAACTGTGAAAAATAGAAGTAAAATACAGGCCTTTGTCCATTCATGTAATGTTTTAACCCAAGCAACAAGATGAGGATATGTTACAAAATAATGATAGTGGAGGAGAAATTGTGCTCTGTCGCATCCATTATTTAGGCGCTAATCGGCCTCCTAAAGGTCGAAAATTGGATCCTAGATTAACATGCACATTTCCGACGTGGACCAAACGACCCCCGGCAGCATGTTGAGCAGGTAGATCAGGATGTCAATCAGTGTAGAACACTGATTTGACATCAGCGCTGCTATTTTTGAATGCCATTCTCCAGCCAATGCCCTCTCTTAACCTTACACAGCTAAAGACACGGATCATGAACTACCTACAGGTTAGCTGCTAAATTATTTCATAATGAACGTTTCACTCAGAATTAATAAATTAAATCATGACATAATGCGTACAAAAATAAACTAATCACTGTGCATTCCTTAATGCCTATTCCGTGTGTCTTTGCCTCTCCTAGTGCTCCTTCAAGGTGCTTCCCCAATGGCTGCAGCAAGACCGGTGGACGGCTGCTGCCTTTCAGTGGGGGAGACTGCCGATGGCCTTGGAAGACGGCCTCAAGGAGCTCTGGGCCTAGAAGACCAGCTGCAGGCTGCACCATCACAGTGAAGAAGATGCAAAATTTACAAGAACCCCCCTGTGTTTGGGCCCCGTTCGAAAGGAAATTTAATTTGGGACTATCGACCGAAACGTTTGGAATTCTAAAGTGCTTATGAAAGAAACTATGAACTTTAATAGGATTTTGGATTTTAAAAGACAAACTCAAGGCTGTGGGTGGGCCTGCGGAACTAGCAGGAGACAGTTTGATTAAGTGAGGCTACCTGGGTGTGAGGACTAAGTTAACCTGCCTGGAGGAATGAGTATTCGAGAATCTTTCCCCCACAAGAAACATTTACATCACAAAATCACCCAGAGGTAGCTACCCATCAACATGGGCCTGGACAACCATTTCAGCATATACATCACAAAGAGGCCCAATCCAGCCTGTATGCGAAAGACTAAGCACAAAAGGACATTGCAATTACCAAATTAATATTTCCATCAAGAAACAGTTTTCGAACATCAACTCACCCAAAACATATCAACTTTTAATGAGCCCACCCACCAAAGAAGAGCCAAGCCCACCAGATTTATACAAAGGATTTTGAACAGATTTGACGCCAAGATTAGAACCACTGAAATCGTATAACTGCCCCCTGTTTTCAATAGAGGGTATGAAACTTTGACCGACAGACTAGTACCACACTATACTGTGTCATCAAGACAAGGAGAGAAACCAACGTGACAATTCTAAACTAACTTCTCCAGCCTCGAAGTCCTGAAGTCCTGAAGGAAGGAAGAACATCACCATCGTGGCAGCAACTGACCACAGTCAAGGTGGTATCAACGGAAAAACCACCGCGATCGACCAAACTCAAACAAAACTCCAACGGGAAAAGAACGAAGAACCTATTTGTAACGAAGAAAACCAGGTACTTACCCCATAGATCCAAACTGCGCCTTACTGCATCAGCGGACTCAACCCAACTGAAGATTGTGCAGCAAGAAGTCTTCTCCGACCTTCGGGGTATGGCAAGCAGACCCTACCTCATCCAGCAAACCCCGAAACCGCGATCTACCGCTAACTGCCAAAAGGATTGGTAAGCATAGTCCCTGCCTGCCCTGGAGTCCAACCTAGCTAGAATTAGGTATTGGTTGGGAGGTGGGAGGTGTAATTCTACTGTAACATCCTTTGAATGTGTAGTGTATGGTTCTTTATTAGAGTGATTATAAGTTTATAAGCTTGACCTTGTCCTTTTCCTTGTATTGCCCCTTATTGTAAGTTTGGCCTTGTATTCTCTTACTAGAGTAATAAGCTTGTATTTCCTTGACTGTAATAAAAACAAAGTTCTTTTACATTAAACCAGTGTTGTTTGCACTTTTGTCACACCCCCCAAATAAATCCAGAGTCTAGAATTCAAGGGAGTGGAAGCGATTCGAACCACTCAAGTTGGTCAGAAGGGAACCTGACCCCCTCATAGAGACCACCCCCTTACAATGGCCTGGACTGCAATATTCTGGGCTGACTGGCAACAGCAAGGGCACTGGCGGAGTGGCAGTGGTGGCAACAGGTATGGTGTCATCCTGAGGGAGGACAGCAGGTTCGCACTCCATGGAGCCACTGCCACTCTCCTGGGTCGGCGCCTCAGCAATCAAACTGATCTGTTGGAGAACAGATTGATGGACTGCTGTGAAGCCCTTGAAGGCCCTTTGCACATTGGTACCCACAGCCATGATGACAGCAGTCAGACCTTTGGTGGAAACTGCTTTTGCTGCAATGGAAGCTGAGTCAGCAGCCAACAGATGCTGCATCCTGCTGTGTTCCACAGGTGCGCTGATGGAGGTGACCACCCATTCCATGTTGGAAAAGGTGGGCTCCAAGCTCTGTCCAAAGCCCTGTGCCAAGTTGGTGCCAGACTCCTTCATGCTCCTTGACATTGAGTGCAGGCTTTCTGGTAGGTTTTCCAGTGCACCAAGCATATCTGTGCATAGACCCTTCAGCCTTCTGCTGTAGCCTGGCCCATCAAAGTCCTCTTCTGAGTCCTCTGAAGCAGAACTAGTGCCAACCTCGCCCTCCAGCGAGCTGGCACCTGCGCTATCCCCCACACTGACTTCTGTACATTTGTGCCCGGTGCCTCACCACGTGCAGATCCCTCCTCTATCCTAGCTTCTAAGATACGTGCAGTGTCAGTCTTTGAGCTGGTGGCTGCGAGTGTAAGATCCAAATGACTATGTCGCTTCATCTTCACTGTCTTCTTCCTCTTCCTCCACTGCCTAGGCATGTTTCAGTTCTTGGGTATCTGAAATGAAGAGACAAGGTTTGGGTTGTGGTGAGGGGAGGGGAGAAAGGACGAAGTGCATGCTTACACCTTCTGCAGCCTCTCAGTCAGAGTCCGAGGGGTGAGGGAGAAGTGGGATGAGAGAAGGAGGATTAGGTATATGGACAACCACATCATCAACCGCTTGAGCCCCGTCGCTGGCCAGGGCCTTAGCGATATCCCTTGCCATGATGGCCAGCACTGTCTCCTCTATGGGGGCTAACATATGGAGGCGTGCCTCTCCATGCCGCCCCCCCACCTCCCACCCCCACTCCCGTGCTGTTATGAGCCATCTTCTCCGGCACAAGTGTGTGTCATGCAATTTGTTTGGGTGATGAAATTGAATAGCTGCCAATGTGTGCGAGCTATGAGATGTGGGTGCGAGGCTTGCAACAGTGCTAAGTGTGTGATGGTGAGGTAAAGCACATAAATGTTAATGTTGGGTACTGATTGATGGAGATTGCTGGTAGGTGAAGGGTGGGGCTGGAGTGAGTTGAGCTGTGGATGAGACTGCTGGTGAAGATGTAGGATTGACATGTGAATAAGACGTTACTCACCTTGACAATACGTGTGAGTTCATTAAACTTCTTCCTGCACTGCATCCATTTTTGACGAGCAACACTCCTGGTGCTGACCGCTGCTGCTATTTCTTCCAACTGTCTCCTCGGCGTGTATTTGGAGGGCGTCCTGCCCTACTGTGGATACAGGACATCTCTTCTCTGTTTCACCTCTTCCACCATGCATTGTATGAAAACCCTGCTGCATGCACTCTCATACCTTCAGCCCTTGCTTAAAGCATCACAGCACTGATTCAGTTTTGAAAAAGCTCCCACCACTTGTTGCAGCCACAGTGCAGCTCCCCTTTAAGAGGTGCAAGCTACCTCTAAGTAGAGCTAGACACTCGCGATATCATGACCCCTGCTGGTCCGTGAAACCAATAAACAGCACGGGGTGCGCTGGCTACATGCAGAAATCATTTAAAGGAGCAGGCAGCACGAATTTACTGTGCTGCATGCAATGCAGTGAACGGATGCGGATTAATCGTGCACCACAATCCATGCGCCTGTTTTCAGGTCGAATCCAAGTTCACCCCTGTATATCTAAAATATCTTAATGGTTCTGGTTAAATCTGGCAGTGGATTACTTGAATTTTACATACTGAAAGATTAAAAAAAACTAGATAATTGAAGGACCAGGTGCTACAATGAATCAGCAACTATCTTTTTATCTCTGGATTCTGGGTTTAAATCCAGCACAGACAGATTGAATGGAAGCTCCTACAGCTGACTGTGAAATGAAGGTGAATAATTTCATCCACAGGCCCACAGGATAAAATCATCTTTGATCTTATATTGATTGGAGTAATCTCATTCAGAGTGAAGACTGGGATGGGAAACGTAAATGTAAAACTGGTACAGTAAAACTTCTGAAGTGTGAGCTAAGGTTCGTTAGGGAGAGATTTAATCTTTCTGCCACATGCAACAAAATTACAAACCCATGCTTTCTTAAGCTGGGTTCTCGTTTTATCATGCGCAGAAGACATCGGCCAAGAAATTGCGGTCAGAGGCTTCCTGCAGACGGATGTACGAACTTACCTGGTGGTCCGGGAGGTTCTGAGACTTGTGGTCCTGAGCCTCTCTGGAAAGGCCAACGTAGAGGCCCATGTATCCCAGAGACGCAGACACTTTGCATAGTAGGGGTATTCCTGCATGTACGGAATCAACATAAGTATGAATGGGAATACCCCCAGAAATACACAAACATTTAAAATAAATATTAAAAAACATCACATATTTAAAATTAATCAAAATGGGATTTAATTAATTACTTAAAACAAAAATTTTAATTTTTAAAAAATGTGCATATTTTAAAGGGTCTGAAACTAAACTTACCTTATTTAACAGGATTTTAAATGTTTAAATTATTGAAAAAAGTGTCTTTTTCTGTCCTTTAAAAGTCTTCTGTCCTTTAAAAGGCGTATGAATTTCACGGGCATTCGCTGGGCAGAAGTTGGGCAAATCGCCCAACTCTCCGCCCACTGAGGTCCTTAACTTTCGGATGTGTGCAATCTCCTAGGCATCTGTAGGGACCGCAAATTCAGGGCCGCCATCTCCCATTTTCAGGCCAAGCTGAGCAAGTGTTAGACTGTACAGCTGGCTACACGTGACCTAAAAGTACTCATTGATGCCATTGGGTGCTGAAGTGGATAAATGTACTGTTTCTCAGTGTAAACACCCCTCACCTTAAAAAACACAAACATTCACCAAAATGTTCTTAAAATTGCGATAACTGGGCATAATTTTACACCTAGATCAGGGCATTTCCCCTTGTGCTATGCTTGGTTTGGTAATTACCACGAGCTACAAAAATTCCCTTAATCGGCAAAGATAAAACACTTAGTGGGCTTTATAAGGACTTCAAACCCTTTCAGTCGAACAGAATATATTTTGTTAGAATATTTGTCCTGTGTCCAGGGAGAGGTGTGCCTGCATGTGTTAATGTTGTCATTTAAAATTAGTATTATTTTCTATTATACAATTACAATAGTAATCTTTGAGTGCATCCATGACTCACCACCCCTTCCCTAAATCTTATCTAGATTCTCTGTTACTATCTGCTATCATTACACTTCCTATTTAGGATGTGTGCCATGGAGTTCCCCACAGACATGCTGTGTGATTTACAGGTTAATATGAGGTCAACTTCTGTTGCCAGAGACTGGTTCGGCGTGCTTCTATTTTCCATTTCTAAAATAATTTTTTAAGACTTAAAATTTATATGTTTCAGTGTCATTTAGAGCCCAGGCCCACACACCACAGGCTACAGAATTCTATGTGTTGGTAGAGCTTCACCGCTGCCTATTGCTATCCACAAAGTAATGTTAAGCATGTCGAATGATGCAGCTAAGTATTGGAAGCATTTGCCCAATATGATAGTGTAAACTTGATATCAAGAAGGCTGAGATTGAAATGTGTAACCTTCTGGCTAAGAGGCCAACTTGTTACCACTAAAACTTCAAGACTCGTGTGAAGTATAACAGCCTGTTTCTATGTTGTATATTCTATGTGAAGACTGCTTGCATTCATTCATGGTTAAAATAATCAATTAATTCCTATAACAAATTTCTAATGCCACCTTCATATTCATGTCTAAATGAGCGCAGCATATTGCAGGGTTGGCCAAAGACTCTCGATATTGCCTAAAGCTTCACAAGAGAGTGCTTTGCAGCTGCTTGAGGGACTGAGTGCCACTCTCCCCCAAATCTCCATCTGTTTGATGATGGAGTAAAGCTGTTCATTTGTGCATAAGCCTTGCTGACACAATTATTTTTTCTTCAGTTGAACTGAGAGGAAAATAAAACACTGTAATGCTTAATCATTAATGAAAGACTGGTTTGCAGACAACTTGGCCATTTTAGCTTCATAAACCATCTGCAAAGCTATAGATTATCCAGTGATTATTCATCTCTTTCCAGCCAATGCAAACTTAGTCCAGAAATGTGGATTGTGTACTACTGCAAGGCTGCATCCCAATTATAGTGAAGAAGGTGGGGAACAACGCTTTTCTTTGTTACTCTATGAAAGGAGAGAGAATAGGGAACCAATCTTCCATATGATTATTATTAAGATATTGCTACAATTCTATCCACTCAACATGTGCCTTTCAGAAAATGACTCTGAATTTAAAGTAACTTCCCCATGTTAAGATCGTGCTTCTTTTTAAAAATTAATTCCTGGGATGTGGGCGTCGCTGGCAAGGCCAGCATTTATTGCCCATCCCGAATTGCCTTGAGAGGGTGGTGGTGAGCCGCTGTCTTGAACCGCTGTAGTCCGTGAGGTGAAGGTACTCCCAGGGAGTACCTTCACCTCACTGCTGTTAGGGAGGGAGTTCCAGGATTTTGACCCAGCGACAATGAAGGAACGGCGATATATTTCCAAGTCAGGATGGTGTGTGACTTGGAGGGGAACTTGCAGGTGATGGTGCTCCCATGCACCTGCTGCCCTTGTCCTTCTAGGTGGTAGAGGTCGTGGGTTTGGGAGGTGCTGCCGAAGAAGCCTTGGCGAGTTGCTGCAGTGGATCTTTTAGATGGTACACACTGCAGCCACGGCGTGCCAATGTTGGAGGGAGTGAGTGTTTAAGGTGGTGCGTGGGCTGCCGATCAAGTGGGTTGCTCTGCCTTGGATGATGTTGAGCTTCTTGAGTGTTGTTGGAGCTGCACTCATCCAGGCAAGTGGAGAGTATTCCTGACTTGTGCCTTGTAGATGGTGGAAAGGCTTTTGGGAGTCAGGAGGTGAGACACTCGCTGCACAATACCCAGCCTCTGACCTGCTCTTGTAGCCACTGTATTTATGTGGCTGTTCCAGTTAGGTTTCTGGTCAATGGTAATCACTAGGTTGTTGATGGTGGAGGATTCAGCGATGGTAATGCAGTTGAATGTCATAGGGAAGTTGTTAGACAATCAATTGTTGGAGATAGTCATTGCCTGGCATTGTTATTTTGGTTGCAACATCTTGCAAGGCATGAGGGCTCTAGGCTGAGGGGACTTGCACAAAATGCCCATCTCCTTTACATACCGTTACTGTCGAGCGGGGGCTCTGCCTTCCCACCCTCCACTGCCACGACTGCAGCACCCATGAGGACACTCACTCCTCCACCTCGGTGAGGTCTTGGAGGAAGGGCTGACCCTCTCCCTGACAGTGCAGCTCAGACATGTTGTGCGCGAGTTTGACCTGCAATGACAAAAGTAAAAAGTTGTTAGTAGCTGTGTAGGTGCTGGTGAGCCATATTTGTCTGCAGTAGGATACTCGTGAGTAATATGGCAAAGTGTGCATATCGACAGTTCATGCTGCATGGCATCGCACAGAGGATGTGTGAACAGTGGGACTGGGGCACAGACAACTACCAGTAAGTACGAGGCTCAGGACTGGGAAAGCATATGAAGAGTTGGGCTCAGGCTTAGAAAGGAGGTGATGGAGAGGTCTCAGGCTGGCTTCAACAAGGTGGAGCATGGCCTAGTAGACATAGAGAAGGGGTAGGCAGTGCAAATCCTTTACATTATATGCGAGACTGAGATTCACATGAAGGCATTGGAAGGTGAATGGAAAGGGTACTCATGCTGATGACCGTAGTAGGGCCATTGAATCTGTTGCGAAATTGGGTCGCTGTTGTGGGCAGCTGTTTACATTGTTCATTAGTGATTGAGATGAGGGGATTAAATGTAGTATCTCCAAATTTGCGGATGACACTAAGTTGGGTGGCAGTGTGAGCTGCGAAGAGGATGCTATGAGGCTGCAGAGTGACTTGGATAGGTTAGATGAGTGGGCAAATGCATGGCCGATGAAGTATAATGTGGATAAATGTGAGGTTATCCACTTTGGTGGTAAAAACAGAGAGACAGACTATTATCTGAATGGTGGCAGATTATTTAAAGGGGAGGTGCAACGAGACCTGGGTGTCATGGTACATCAGTCATTGAAGATTGGCATGCAGGTACAGCAGGCGGTTAAGAAAGCAAATGGCATGTTGGCCTTTATAGCAAGGGGATTTGAGTACAGGGGCAGGGAGGTGTTACTACAGTTGTACAGGGCCTTGGTGAGGCCACACCTGGAGTATTGTGTACAGTTTTGGTCTCCTAACTTGACGAAGGACATTCTTGCTATTGAGGGAATGCAGCGAAGGTTCACCAGACTGATTCCCGGGATGGCGGGACTGACATATCAAGAAAGACTGGATCAACTGGGCTTGTATTCACTGGAGTTCAGAAGAATGAGAGGGGATCTCATAGAAACGTTTAAAATTCTGATGGGTTTAGACAGGTTAGATACAGGAAGAATGTTCCCAATGTTGGGGAAGTCCAGAACCAGGGGTCACAGTCTAAGGATAAGGGGTAAGCCATTTAGGACCGAGATGAGGAGAAACTTCTTCACCCAGAGAGTGGTGAACCTGTGGAATTCTCTACCACAGAAAGTTGTTGAGGCCAATTCACTAAATATATTCAAAAAGGAGTTAGATGTAGTCCTTACTACTAGGGGGATCAAGGGGTATGGCGAGAAAGCAGGAATGGGGTACTGAAGTTGCATGTTCAGCCATGAACTCATTGAATGGCGGTGCAGGCTCGAAGGGCCAAATGGCCTTCTCCTGCACCTATTTTCTATGTTCTATGTCTAACAGCTTCAGGCTGCAGTTGTTATGTATGTAAACTTGCAAATACCATGTCTAACCACCAGAGGGCTTATCACCTGGAGTCCCAAGGGATCCCACAATCCCTTGGGAGCACCTGTATGTAAGGAGGCCTCACAGGCTGGAGAGGCACTCTGAGATCTGTAATAAAGGACGACGGTCACACCTTACTTTGAGCTTGCAGTATCTGGCCTGACTCTTTATTCAAGACATAACAGTAATATGCTGTGCCACCTCCCTCCAGAGCCTTGTCAAATCCCGAGGTGCTGGCATTCGTCTCCCTCCAGGCTGGAGGGCACTCCAGCGACTCTCCACTGTCTCCAGCAAGGCATCCAGGGTGGTGGGTGAGAAGCGGGTAGATAGCTGACGTCCTCTTTGCTCCTCCATTTTAGCGCTCTGAAGACCCTGGGAAGCTGGAACTGCGTATGCGCGAGCATGAGTTGCCGCGCCTTTAAGACTCGGCTGCTCCCCGGGTCTGACTCGGAGTTCCGCGCATGCGCAATGGATCCACCAAATTTATCGACCAAACTTTCGTTATCGCCCCCCGCCCCCAGTTGTAGTGTGCAATGGCTGATTTAGCGCCCCTGTCAGTTCTTCAAATGATTCTAATGAATTTCTGGGCAGAGGGCGCAAACTTTTTCAAAGCGCTAAAATTACTGATCCGCTTGAGTTACCGTCCCAAATGAGGCGCGACTGAATTTCTCCCCCAAACTGTGCATTGGTGAGCAGGTTATTGGTGAGTAAGTGACACCTTCCATCACTTTGCTGATGATTGAGAATAGACTGATGGAGTGGTAATTGGCCGGATTGGATTTGTACTGCTTTTGGTGAAAGTGAAATACCTGGGCAGTTTTCCACATTGTCAGGTAGGTGCCAGTGTTGTCGCTGTACTGGAACAGCTTGGTTAGAGGTGCAGCTATTTCTAGAGCGTAAGTCTTCAGCATGACAGCCGAGATGTTGTCGGGGCCCATAGCCTTTGCTGTATCCAGTGTGCTCAGCCATTTCTTGATATCACGTGGAGTGAACCGAATTGTCTGAAGATTAGCTTCTGTGATGGTGGAGGCCTCAGGAAGAGGCCGATATTGATCATCCACTTGACACATCTGGCTTATGGTTGCAAACAGTTCAGCCTTGTCTTTTGCACTTGCGTGCTGGGCTCCGCCATCACTGAGGATGGGAATGTTCATGGAGCCTCCTCCTCCTGTTAATTGTTTAATTGCCCACCATCATTCACAACTGGATGTGGCAGGATTGCAGAGCCTTGGTGGTTGCAATCTACCAAAATTCTCTGTATTCTGGTGAGGTCCCAGCGGATTGGAAAACCTCAAATATATCAGCCCTATTTAAATAAGGAGGCAGACAGAAAGCAGGAAACTATAGACCAGTTAGTCCAAGATCTGTTTTTGGGAAAATGCTGGAGTCCATTATTAAGGGAGCAGTAGCGGGACATTTGGAAAAGCATAATTTAGTCAGGCAGAGTTGGCATGGTTTTATGAAAGGGAAATCAGGTTTGACAAATTTGCTGGAGTTCTTTGAGGATGTAACGAACAGGGTGGATAAAAGGGAACCAGTGGATGCGGTATATTTGGACTTCCAGAAGGCATTTGACAAGGTGCCACACAAAAGGTTACTGCACAAGATAAAAGTTCACGGAGTTGGTGGTAATATATTAGCATGGATAGAGGGTTGGCTAACTAACAGAAAACAGGGAATCGGGATAAATGAGTCATTTCCCAGTTGGCAAACGGTAACTAGTGGGGTGCCACAGGAATCGATGCTGGGGCCTCAACTATTTACAATCTATATTAATGATTTGGATGAAGGGACCGAGTGTAATGTAGCCAAATTTGCTGATGATACAAAGATGGGTGGGAAAGCAAATTGTGAGGAGGACACAAAAAATCTGCCAAAGGATACAGACAGACTAAGTGAGTGGGCAGAAATTTGACAGGTGGAGTATAATGTGGGAAAGTGTGAGGTTATCCAGTTTGGCTGAAAAATAAAAAAGCTAATTCTTATTTAAATGGAGAAAAATTATAACATGCTGCAGTACAGAGGGACCTGGGGGTCCTTGTGCATGAAACACAAAAAGTTAGTATGCGAGTACAGCGAGTAATCAGGAATGCAAATGGAATGTTGGCCTTTATTGCAAGGGGGATAGAGTATAAAAGCAGAGAAGTCATGCTACAACTGTATAGCGTATTGGTGAGGCCACACCTAGAGTACTGCCTACAGTTTTGGTCTCCTTATTTAAGGAGGGATATATTGCATTGGAGGCAGTTCAAATAAGGTTCACTCGGTTGATTCCTGAGATGAGGGGGTTGACTTATGAAGAAAGGTTGAGGAGGTTGGGTCTGTACTCATTGGAGTTCAGAAGAATGAGAGGTGATCTTATTGAGACATATAAGATAATGAGGGGGCTCGACAAGGTGGATGTATCGAGGATGTTTTTACTCATGGAGGAATCTAGAACTAGGGGGCATAGTTTTAGAATAAGGGGTCGCCCATTTAAAACTGAGATGAGGAGGAATTTCTTCTCTCAGAGGGTTGTAAATCTGTGGAATTCTCTGCCCCAGAGAGCTATGAAGGCTGGGTCATTGAATTAAGGCGGAGATAGACAGATTTTTGAGCAATAATGGATTAAAGAGTTATGGGGAGCGGGCAGGGAAGTGGAGCTGAGCCCATGATCAGATCATCCATGAAAGGTGAAGCAGGCTCGGGGGGCCAACTGGCCTACACTTGCTCCTATTTCTTATGTTCTTATGTTCTTATGATCTGATCCGTTGATTGTGGGATCACTTAGCTCTGTTTATAGCATGCTGCTTCCACTGTTTAGCGTGCATGTATGTCTAAGTTGCAGCTTCACCAGGTTGGTACCTCATTTTTAGGTGCGCCTGGTGCTGCTCCTGACATGCTGTTCTGCACTTCCCATTACAGATTGGTACCCTGGTTTGATGTTAGTTGTAGATTGAGGGATATGCCAAGCCATGAGGTCACAGTTTGTGGTGAATACAATTCTTCTGCTGATGATGACCCACAATTTTGGAAGCCCAGTTTGGAACTGTTGCATCTGTTCTGAATCTATCCCATTTAGCACGGTGGTAGTGCCACTCAACATGATGGAGAATGTCCTCAGTGTGAAGACGGGATTTCGTCCCCACAAGGACTGTGGGGTGGTCACTGCTACCAATCCTATCATAGACAAATGCATCTGCAACAGGTAGATTGGTGAGGACAAGGTCAAGTAAGTTTTCCCCTCGTGTCAGTTCACAACCTACCGCAGTCCTAGTCTGGCAGCTATGTCCTTCAGGGCTCTGCCAGCTTGGTCAGTAGTGGTACTACTGAGCAGTTCTTGGTGATGAACATTAAAGTCCCCCATCCAGAGTAAATTCTGTGCCCTTGCTACTCTCCGTGCTTTTTCCAAGTGGTGTTCAACATGAAGGGGTACGGATTCATCAGCTGAGAGAGGGCGGTAGGTGGTAATTAGAAGGAGATTTTCTTGCCCATACTTGACCTGAAGCCATGAGACTTGATGGGGTTCAGAGTTAACGTTGAGGACTCCCACAGCCAGTCCCTCCCAACTTGTCGCCACCTCAGGTGGGTCTGTCCTGCCGGTGGGACAGGACATACCTATGGTGATGGAGGAATCTGGGACATTAACTGTAAGGTATGATTCTGTGAGTCAGTTCTCCCAGTTTTGGCACAAGTCCCACATGTTAGTGAGGAAGACTTTGCAGGGTCGACTAGACTGGCCTTGTCATTGTCTTGTCTGAAGCGGGTGCCGAGTGGTCCGTCCGGTTTTATTCTTCTTGATGTTTTTCGTAGCGGTTGTGTGCAACTGAGTGGCTTGCTGTATCATTTCAGAGAGCAGTTATGAGTCAACCACACTGCTGTGGGTCTGGAGTCATATATCGGCCAGATCGATGAGGGAATAAGGGGTTATGGGGAGCGGGCAGGGAAGTGGACCCGAGTCCATGATTGGATTAGCCACGATCGTATTCAATGGCGAAGCGGGCTCGAGGGGCCATATGGCCTACCCAGCTCCTATTTCTTATGTTCTTATGTACCAGATAATGACGGCAGATTTCCTTCCCTAAAGAGCATTAGTGAACCAGCTCGGTTTTTAAGACAATCTGATAGTTTCTATTACTGATACTAGCTTTTTATTCCAGATTTATTTAATGAATTGAATTTAAATTTCACATTTGCCGTGGTGGGATTTGAACTCATGATTCCAGATCATTACTAGTCTAGTAACATAACCACAATGCTACCATTCTCGGTACACCTTTTAACACTTTCATTCCTTCATTCCAAAGACAAACTGTGTAATAACAATTACTTTGCAACTCTTCCATCAAATTAACTATTTTGTTCTGTCTTAAATTGATTAGATGATGCAAGGGCCATAGCTAAATTTACATTTATGTGGTCAATATTCACTGAGCAGTAGCTGAAAACACTTAACAATAAATTGTGAGTTTTAGAAATTTGAACGTTTTGATAACAGACCTATTCAATTCTATAATTTATAAACTCCAATGCTAGTCATTTTGTTTGGAGTCTTTTTTTAACATCAACTAGCGGGTTAGGGATTAAAAGCATCAAGAGAATTAATCGTAGAAAATGTACGGCATATTAATGCATTAGAAAGATGAACAGCCATCTGTTGAAGAGTCGCACACAAAATGATTTTCTGTCTTTCCTCTTTCAGATGGCGACTTACCTGTTGTGCATTTCTATTTTTTTATTTTTACCTCAGGTTTTATTATACATAGCTTTTCTTTCTATGTTTAATTCCATGATCTCAAGACATTATATGTGACGACAGCAGAAAAGAACATAAGAAATAGGAGCAGGAGTAGGCCATTTGGCCCCTCGAGCCTGCTCCGCCATTCAATAAGATCATGGCTGATCTGATCTTGGCCTCAACTCCACTTCCCTGCCCGCTCCCCATAATCCTTGATTCCCTTATCACTCAAAAATCTGTCTATCTCCACCTTAAATATATTCAATGACCCAGCCTCCACAGCTCTCTGGGGGAGAATTCCAAAGATTCATGACCCTCTGAGAGAAGAAATTCCTCCTCATCTCCGGATATGGATATAGGATCGAGACTGAAACAGCACCAATTGGAGGGCTCTTTTATGTCCAAGAATTAAAACAAATACCTATTTGTGCTTTCTGAATGAGCAATAAATATGTATACAACATTATTTAAATAGAACTATCAATGCAGTGTACTCCTGTCGAGTGTATACCGGATTATGCGCAATACATTTTAAGTAGATGCCAATGAGTTTCAGAACAGTGCTATGATATGAACTTTCCTCACCTGGCAGAAACTGGACTGTTGGGCTGTTAATATTCCCCCAGGGGATTTACCCACCCTGGAACTGCCGGGAGTGGGTTAGCCAAGCTAGTTACTTGCTCCACTGAGCAGGTGGAAAACACACCTGCCCAAAGCCGGTGGGGTCCTTTTTAGCAATTGTGATTGCAATTTTTACTTGGACGCCTCAGCAGGAAAAGGCAGTGAGTTTCCCACCAGGCCAACCGAGCGCAGGACTATATTGGGACCAGTACAGGTCTTTTTCAAACACGTTTAAAATTTCCTTGTGGGGTCATGAGGATGAGGAGCACTGCTCCGGGCTTCACAAAGAAGTCTCAGGCCTTCCCTCCCAATCTCACTCCCCCTCCCGATCTCACTCCCCCTCCCAATCTCACTCTCCCTCCCAATCTCACTCCCCCTCCCAATCTCACTCCCCCTACCAATCTCACTCCCCCTCCCAATCTCACTCCCCCTCCCGATCTCACTCCCCCCTCTCTCGATCACACTCCCCATCTCCCGATCTCACTCTCCCCCTCTCAATCTCATTCCCCCCCTCTTGTTCTCTCCCCCCCTCGATCTCACTCCCCCTCCCAATCTCACTCCCCCTCCCGATCTCACTCCCCCCCTCTCGATCTCACTCCCCTCCTGATCTCACTCCCCCCTCTCAATCTCACTCCCCCCTTGTCGTTCTCACCCCCCCCTCGATCTCACTTCCCTCCCACCTCCCGATCTCACTCCCCCTCCCGATCTTACTCCCCCTCCCGATCTCACTCCCCCCACTCTCAATCTCACTCCCCCCACTCTCAATCTCACTCACCCCCAATCTCACTCCCCCCTCTCGTTCTCCCCCTCCCCTCGATCTCACTCCCCCCTCTCGATCTCACTCCCTCCCATCTCACTTCCTCCCCCTCCCAATCTCACTACCCCCCTCAATCACAATCCCCCCTCTCGATCTCACCCCCCCTCAATCTCACTCCCCACTCAATCTCACTCCCCCCCTCAATCTCCCTCCCCTTCTCTCGATCTCACTCCCCCTCCAAATCTCACTCCACCCTCCAAATCTCACTCCTCCCCTCAATCTCACTCCCCCCCTCAATCACACTACCCCCCTCTCGATCTCACTCTCCCCTCTCTCGATCTCACTCAGCTCTCTCAATCACACTCCCCCTCCTGATCTCACTCCCCCCTCTCTTGATCACACTCCCCATCTCCCGATCTCACTCCCCCCCCTCAATCTCACTCCCCCCTCATGATCTCACTCCCCCCCTCCTGATTTCACTCCTCCCTCCCAATCTCACTCCCCCTCCCGATCTCACTCCCCCCTCTCGATCTCACTCCCCCCCTCACGATCTCACTACTACCCCCCCCAATCTCACTCTCCCCCTGTGAATGTTTAAAAATGTATAGAGACATTGAAGTTGAGAACGTGGGAATTGTATAGGGACAGTATAAGCTAACAAACAATTCATGGAGGAATAGCCATGACATCTCAGACTCGAGACTGCAAAATGTTACAACACTAACACATATTGAAACAAAACACACAGCTTGCAGAAAAACCTCAAGGTCTTATTAAATCATGTTATTAACCTGAAACATTGACAGAAGGTCTTTGTTTAAAATCGGACCATGCTTGGGTCGGCTTATGAGTGGACAAAGGGAAGGAGGGATCAAAAGAGAAGGGCTGAGCTGGGATGTCACTCTAGCCCTATCTTGTTATCTTTTGCCGAAAATGTATAACCATCGTTCCTTGACAATGTAACGTCACTTATCCGTAGGGAGTGTGTACGCTCTATCGAGAGAGTATATCTTCTGTCTGATAAGTCTTGCCGGCCGGTAAAATAAAGACTACTTTGTTGAAAGTACAATAGGTATTCGACTCAGTAATTTTACTGAACCAGATTGAGGAAAAGAATCTACATTTACATTTGGTGTCAGAAGTGGGATCTCAACGGACGACTGCCGAAAACTTGCGAATTAAGAGCCAGACTAGCCTTGGACGAGACGAGGGGAAAGTGGCCACTGGAGTGAGTATGATTTCAATACTGCTCCAGTTTCCCCCGGTTTCAAAAGTCTGAGGAAGGTTTAGCCACTCGCTGGTTCTCAGGTGGTGTCTGAACGAGATCCAGGACAATCTGGTGAATACCTTTCAAACTTAGAATAGGGATAGAGATAGGGAAATTGCGCGATGACGCAAACCAAGCGGCGACTTGGAAAGATAGGTTATAGTTAGAGCTAGATAGGGATAGATGATCAATCATGGATCCAAAAATTAATAGGAAAGAAAAGAGACTCTTGTGAACGTCTGTTTAAATGAGAAATGCTTCTGTGATTTTTACTGTAAAAAAAAAGCCGGGGAGTTGTGGTTTGTTTTATCTCAAACAGAATGAAAGTTTTTTTTAACCCTTCATAGTGTTGTCTGTATGTGGGAAATTTAAGAGTGTGAACCTTATTGAATGCTAAGTTACGGAGCCAGGAAATGCACAAACGATAGGTTTGTTAAAAAAAAAGAAAAAATTACATGGTCCCGGTGGTTAAAAAAAAAAGGATTTAACATGCTCACTTACTTGTCGAAAAAAAACATTCAGAGAAGGCACAGCAAAACAACTGAGATGGATTCAAAAGGATTCAAAAAAAAATATTATATTAAATAACACGACCTTGAGGCTGGAACAATTGAGATAACGAAAAGCAGTCCACAGCCTACGTGCCAGACTTCTCTCTAGTTATGGAAAAGAAAAAAAAGTAACGTAGTAAATAGGTGCTAAAAAAAAAATGTTCTGAGATTTTAAATTATGAGAAAAATTCCACTGCAGTCTAAAAGAAAAAAAATCACTCCTGTCCAGTTGGCAGAAAAACTCCATTAAATTAGGGCTTTCATTGACTGATTGGATTTAAACTGCGCAGTGACGCGAAAGGATAGGGAAATTTGGAGAATAAAAGAAATTAAATTTAGAAAATTAGGCTCACAGGAAATTAAATAAGGCTTATGGGGAATTAAATAGAGGAATGGTGTTCAAGTCAGGTGTGACGTCGACCTCGTATATCACTTGGTCCATCTAGGCACTGATTGAATTTAAATCACGCAGCAACTCGCAGCGGCGTGAGTGTGCGGCCAAGTGAAGGAGGGCTGACGCAGACGCATGGCAGCATGAACGCGTAGTGACGTGGGACGTGCGGCGGTGCGAGCGCGCGGCCGAATGAACGTGGGCCGACGCGAACGCGCAGCGACGCGAACCGCGAAGTAATATCAAAGTCAGTGCTGATTTTAGTAAGTCTGTTTATTGTAAGTCTGTTGGTTTCAAGTATTTTGAATCGCGCGGTGACGCGAGCTGCGGGGCGACGCGGCTTTGTGTTAGTTTCGTAAAGTCCGTTTATTTCAAGTGTTTCAAATCGCGCGGCGACACGAGCCACGGGGCGACGCGGCTTTGTGTTAGTTTAGTAAAGTCCGTTTATTTCAAGTGTTTCGAATCGCATGGCAATGCGAGCCGCAGGGCAACGCGGCTTTGTGTTAGTTTAGTAAAGTCCGTTTATTTCAAGTGTTTCAAATCACGCGGCGACGCGAGCCGCGGGGCCACGCGGCTTTGTGTTAGTTTAGTAAAGTCTATTTGTTTTAAGTTTGTTCAAATCGCACGACGACGTGAATGCGTAACGACACGGTAATACGAGGGACAGCGTGAAAATGGGTAATCAGTTGGATAAAACAACGGATGCGGATAGTCCGCTACAAAAGTTATGTGAGGAATTCCCTGAAAGAGCTGAAGACTTTAGAAAATTATCAGGAGCCCTGAACAAATTATTAGGAGATGACCAGTGACCTCTAGGTGGCACTAGAAGCGTAGAGGTAGCAAAAAAGCACAGGGATTGTCAAAAATTAAAAGATGCATCACTTCTGTCAAGTTGGCAAATAAATGCTATTAAATTGGGACTCTCATTGACAGAGGGAACACATGTTAAAACTGTAGACGTCTTAAAACAAAAGAATGTGCGCACGAGAAACTTACTAAGAGATCCTCTGGGACCTCTGAGAAAGGTATTGACCGACTACGTAGTAAAATGGCTGGCTTTATGTTAACCGAGGCTGATGATGAAATTGATGAGTGGTCACTGACTCAGCGCCCAACGGCGCCTCCCGCACCCCCTGGCCCCTTGCTCCAGTCCTCTTCCCAACTCCCTCCACCTTACACTCCGGCAAAAGGAGTTAAAAATAACCCCATACCACCAAAGCAACAAACCCAAACTGACTCTTCATCCTCTGATAGCGATTCGGATCCCCAGTTCACAAGCAATATAGCCGAAAGGACCAGATCTCACACTCGAAAGGGCAGAACTATATCTCGATATCACAGACAGTCCCGTAAATCTTCTAGTCAATCTACCAGTCCAAGTTGTGAAAGACATAGCAAACACCCCCGCCAATCGAGACGCAGAACTGTCAAGCAGTCAGACAGCTCCAAAACATCCTCCGACCTAGGAATGATTTCCAAGATCGCAAAATCCTGACACCAATTCCCTGTCAGACCAATGCCAAACCCTGATGCACAACAAGCTGCAGACCACCCCACTATAGATGTCTATGTGATCTTCGAACAACTATTTGATTGCTCACGCTATCCGGACAAATGGAAAGGGCAGTTAGATATTATTGGCAGGAAAAGAAAGGGGAGGGAGGAGGTGCACCCCCAACCCGGGTCAAGACTGAATACGTGACTAGAAAGGAAGAGCCATCTCGGGAGGAAGGATCAATAGAACCTCAGTGTTGCGTACAGGATTGGATGGATAAGCAAGGATACGGTTAAACTAAACAACCAAACGGCCCGAGCCCTGCTAATAAACCTCCCTATTGTCCCCGGCATGGTATGGGAAGAGGCCGGGACTGGGTGAGAGGAATTGACTGTTTTAATTGTGGGCAGGAAGGACATTGGAATAAAAATTGCCCCTACCGTCAGCATGGAAAAGGAAGAGGAGGAAGAGGAGGGGGGCAAGGGGGGAGAGGAGGATCTTACACTAACTTCTCTCAGAACAATCCCTTTGGTCAATTGTCCCCCGATTGACTACGCAGCTTGATTGTGCAGGGATCCTCCCCGGACGACGAACCAATGATATTGTTAAAAATTCTGAATGAGTGGCAACCCTTTTTGATAGATACGGGAGCCTTCATGTCTTCTGTACAATCAAAGCTTAAACTCCCTGCCTCTACTGAAACACAGGAACTTTCAGGACTCCTGGGACAAATTTCGACATTCCCAGTGTCCGAACCGGTTAAAATGGGTTACCAGGAAGAATCGGTGGAACATCGATTTGTTATCACAACCAATCTGGACTGTAACTTGATGGCTAGAGACCTCCTCTGCAAATTCCAGTTGCATTTGGAGTGTGGAGATGATGGGATTATTGTAAAACAGGGAACCCTTAAGCGGCAGTATTATACCACTAGAACCCCTCAGTGGTGGTCTCTGGACCTGCCGCAGGCACCCTATCACGTGACCCTAGCATACCATCCCAGTGGAAAGAATCAGGACCTGCAGAACTTTTATCAGGATCACGAAGGGGAAGTGAAGGAAATTCTATTAAGGGCTAGAGTGACTGGACCGGAAGGGAAGGCAGATTTTGTGGAAATGGACAGCCCCCAACGGTGGCACCACATATTACTCGTGAAGTATTACCTCCCCACCACGCTAAAGATTTGGGAGTTATGGTGCGCCAGGCTATAGACGAGGCTGACCCTACCAGCCGGGATGTGCAAATTCCACGGGGACCCCGAGAAGGTCTTAACGACTCTGCAGCATCATACTGGCTCTGACATACCTGACTATGTGGATCCTCATGTGTGGGCAGAGGACCCCTCCCAAGTGAGTTATCACAGGCAATACCGAGTATCCACCGAGCTTTGGAGGCTAGCCGAGTCGAACCAATTTGCCAGTTTCCAGTCCCTAGCACGGCTAAACAAATGCGACAGTGTTTGGGGATGATCAATTACTGCAGATCCTGGATCCCTAATGTTGCCCTGATGACTAAGCACCTCACCCCGTGTACAAATAGAAACCGTAGACGTCCAAGCCTTTAAGGAACTAAAGACAGCCCTGCTGCAAGCTCCGGCTTTGGGCCGGCCCCTCTATGACCGGCCCTTTCAACTGTATTGTACAATTCTGAAAGACTGTGCTACCGTTGTCTTAACACATCTCACTCCGTAGCTGCCCTCCTGGGCCAACTGCAGACTCAACACCTTACCATGGCCAGGCAAAGCAGATATGAGATCTACTTACTAACCAATCCTAAGCTGACCTTTCGGCACTGTACTGCAATTAATCCGGCCTGATTTCTTACTGAGCCACCCCAAGATGAGGAAGAACCCAGTCATGATTGTTTATTTTTAATTTAAGAGGCCACATCAGTCAGGGAAGATTTTGTTGATGTACCAATTGAAGATCCAGACTGTATTATGTATGTTGATGGAATTAATCCAGAAGATACACGAATCTCAGGATACGCCATAGTAAACCAGGAGAATCAGGTCTTGGAATCTGCCGCTTTTGAACCTGCCTATTCTGCTCAACAAGCTGAACTATTCGCCCTCACCCGAGCCTGTATCTTGGCCAAAGATCTCAAAGTCAATATCTATACCGACTCTAGGTATACCGACTCTAGGGGTGGCCCATGATTTCAGACAATTATGGAAAAATAGGGGATTCCTAACCTCACAGGGAATGAGATATCTCATAAACAGCTAGTATCTGATTTGTTGCAAGCCCTCATGTTCCCCAAACGCATTGCCATTGTCAAATGTACCGCCACACTACTGGAAATTCTCTGGTTGATATAGGTAATCGTTGTGCTGACCAAGAGGCCAAACAGGCCTCTCGTGACCAACAGATGGTAGTGCCCAAAATTATGAGTCAGACTAAAAATCCTGCGAAGGATAAATTAGCCTCGGAAAAACCAATGCCAACCATCCAAGATGTTATAAAAGCACAGGAGGACGCTCCTGAAAAAGATAAACTGTTGTGGAAATATTATGCATGTACTTATGACAATGTTTCTAAACTCTGGACCATTCCCGCGGAACAGACTTGCATGTCTGACGAGTTGGCTCTATGGGTTATTGAATGTATGCATTTTGCTATTCATTGTGGAGCAAGGACCACGAGTGACACACTTTTGGCTACTTGGTGGCACCCTAGACTCCAGGCGCTCACCCAGAACATCAGTAGTCGTTGCCTGGTTTGCCAGCAACATAATCCAGGGAAGGGAGTCCCCTGTGATTGGGGTAAAACGTCCCTACCCGAAGGTCCCTTTGAGACATTTCAGTTGAACTACATTGAGTTGCAAAAAGTTCAGTGTTACAAATATGTGTTAGTAATAGTAGATGTGTTTAGCAGATGGATTGAAGCCCACCCTATCCTGGACAATAAGGCTCAAACTGTTGTTAAGGTGTTAATGAGGGAAATTGTTCCTAGATATGGTATCTCAGCTCGACTGATGACCACCTATGTTCTTTCTCTGACTCAGGATCTGCGACTAGTTCACAACCAGGTTCAAGATGCTCACCTCGACCTCCCAGTTTTACCCGAATTGTCCCTCGTGGCACCAGGGAAGTATGGATTCAGAAGGGATTAGAGCCACAATGGGAGGGGCCTTTTCAGGTGTTACTCACTACCCCCACTGCAGCCAAGGTTGAGGGGAAAAGTACCTGAGTTCACCTGCACCACTGCAAGCTCACCACCCCCTAACGAACCTATTTTACTGGTTATTCTAACTCCTGTTTCTGTTCCAGACTTCCTCTTCTCCATAGCTGAACAAGGCCGTTGGCGTTCTAATTGGAACGTGGACCAGTTTGAACTTTTACCCATAGTGATAGACAGCCAGCTACACCGACGGTGACCTGAGAAGAGAGACGGGAAAACTGAACTCTTTTAATCAGCAAAATAATTGGACTATTTATCTGAATCCTGAGCCATAAGATGAAACTGTCTGTATGCCACAGTCTGTATAATAGTGTTGATATATGACAGTTTCGGCGCCTGGGAGGGGAGACAGAGACGAGAGCTACATGTCTTATGTTTATGCGTAAAATGGGAACTTTTCTAGATGTTGGGTGTGTTCACATTCCCTATACATTTTACTCCTAGAATGATCCTAAGTGTTATCATGGAATGATAAAAGGGGGGAATGTGAATGTTTAAAAATGTATAGACCATTGAAATTGAGAACGTGGGAATTGTATAGGGACAGTATAAGCTAACAAACAATTCATGGAGGAATAGCCATGACATCTCAGACTCGAGACTGCGAAATGTTACAACATTAACACATATTGAAACAAAACCCACAGCTTGCAGAAAAACTTCAAGGTCTTATTAAATCATGTTATTAACCTGAAACATTGACAGAAGGTCTTTGTTTAAAATCGGACCATGCTTGGGTCGGCTTATGAGTGGACAAAGGGAAGGAGGGATCAAAAGAGATGGGCTGAGCTGGGATGTCACTCTCGCCCTATCTTGTTATCTTTTGCCGAAAATGTATAACCATCGTGCCTTGACAATGTAACGTCACTTATCCGTAGGGAGTGTGTACGCTCTATCGAGAGAGTATATCTTCTGTCTGATAAGTCTTGCCGGCCAGTAAAATAAAGACTGCTTTGTTGAAAGTACAATAGGTATTCGACTCAGTAATTTTACTGAACCAGATTGAGGAAAAGAATCTACATTTACACCCCTTTCAGTCTCACTCCCCCCTCACGATCTCACTACCCTCTCCTGATCTCACTCCCCCCCTCCCGAACCCACTCCTACCCTCCCGATCTGATTACCCCCTCCCGATCTCACTCCGCCCCCCTTCCTATCTCACACCCCCTTTCCCGATCTCACTCCCCCTCACAATCTCACTCCCCGCTCACGATCTCACTCCCGCTCTCCCAATCTAACTCCCCCCACCCCTTCTGATCTCGCTCCCCCCTCCCTCCGAATGACCCTGTACCCGATCCTGCCAACTCAACTGCTTGGGTGCTGGCCCTGGGATGCAGGAATTTGTGCAGCTTCCTGCCGTCATTCTGCAGGGAACAGCTGGGAAGTGGGTCGATAACATTTAAATGAAGCCCGGAAGTTAAATACCATGAGTCTCTTCTTTTCTGGTGCGGGTGATGCTTGAACTGACATCAAAACTCAGCCGCTGAATATTACCCCCCACACTCCCCTGCCACCATTTAACTCCACACCAGTAATTCAATGGCGTGGTTTCGATAACTAAAGATTGAGTGGTTTTTGAATGTCAGCACACCTGCTTTTGAAAATTTTCCTCATTCTATAGTCTCTGAAAATAAATTAATTGCATTGGGGAGGGTCCAGTGGGCAGCAACAAGAATAATCCCATTGCATTCTTGCCTCTGACTCCGTACGTTTGTGAATTTAATTCCAAGTACATTTGACATTTGAATATAATGGTAAGGGGTGCTGTTTTTCACATGAGATATTACTACCCTGCCTGACTGATTAGATGGATGTAAAAGGTGCTATAATCAGATGTTCTAACCAGCGTTCTTCCTTCAACTCGCAGACCGCTCATTTTCAGTTTGTGTTCAGTTGGCTGCTGTGTTTACCTACATAACGACAATGATTGCACCATAAAAGTAATTTGTTGGTTGTGAAGCTTGTTCGGATGTCCTGAGGACATGATAAGATGCTATATGATTGAGTTCGCTCTCTGAAGGGAATAAGCTATGAAAAAGATGAGAGACGTTCGGGCTGCTCCAAAAGAGAGTTGAATGTGGACTTAAGAGGTAGAAAAAATATTAATTGGTATACTTAAGGTATACCTGGACACAAGAAGACATTTTTTGTGCTCAAAGTTTGATAACTGTTTGGAATAGTCTGACAGGCAAGGTAGTAGAACAAGACTTTTGGGCCATTCATTATGTAACATGTTGGAGGGAAAGCTTAAACCTGAAAGATATTTTCTCATCCTTGATTGTTCTTTCTGTGTTGTGCATTGGATGCAATAAACATAGTGAATGCATTGTAATGTGGCTGAAAGAGTACAAGATGACAATGACATAGGACTTGACATAATATCTGACAATAATGTATAAAAATTCTTGGCACATCCTGTTCTTCATTTTCTTCTTATACTTTAGTCACATTCACTCGCCCTCAGTAATATCTAGAGGCAATGTCTGCTTCTGCTACTTTTAATAGATAATACTGTTCTCCTGATGATCAGTCCTTCCAACAGTGGTGGCACGATGGCGCGACTTGTCCAATGCTGAATAGCGAGGAGCGAGACTGTCAAATGATTTGAAAACTAAGGATGAGGATTTCAGAATCGCCTGAATGAGGGACGGGGCAGAAGATGGTGAAAATGGGAGTGGCAGGAGATCAGAGCCTCTATTGTTCCCTATCCGCCTTATTACCAGCAGAATGGTTACTGGTGGGTTTTAGATTGACTGAAATTGAGTCAGCTTTACACACATTGTTGCACGCAGTTCATTAGCATAACATCAGGTGTAACTTTGGATAAATCTGACGAGTAGATGTGTGGTGTGAGAACAAAGCTGATGAATTGTCCTCTTCCAGGCAGAGTTCCAGCAGGGTGGGACTTCCATTCACCTCCCCTGCGAATCTGCCTCAACCCTGACCCAGTACCCTGGGTTGGAGCCATTTACAATGCACGTTGGGTTTCTGGCAGGAGTCTAATCGCCAAGAGGGAGCCATTCAGTGCGATGGTGGAAGAGGTGGCAAGGGGCCGTAAAGGGTTCGAAGATTTCTGAAGATCAGGCCAGCTGTCCCACTGAAGGCTTCAACTGAGACCGGGATGTTCAACTGGTTTGTGTATGTTGCCGATTTGACAGACGGAGGCTATTCCCAGCCCTCGCCCTCCATAAGAGGGACTTCAAGATCTTGACCACCACTTCCCATGGCCTACCGCCACCTTCCACATGGTGACGCCAGGAAGCAGGGGTGGGGAGGATTTGAGGGAAATCCTCCGGCTACCCTGGCCTCCCATCCCCAATGATTTTTGCATGCAGCAAGTGGGGAAGGAGCAGCCAGCAGCAGTCCCAGCAGGGGCAGGGGAAGGGAAGAGCAATGAGTCAGCGGTTGTGTATGCCTCACCGCCAGCATTTTCTCTCATTCTCCACTGATTTTGGACAGGACCACGGGGGGGTTATCACCCCGTAGCAACAATTTGTGTTTCTTTAGCACCTTCAATGTAGCATATCCCAAGATTGTTTCACAGGGGCGCAAGCAAACAAAAATCAACGTTGAACAAAAGAAGCAGCTATTCAGAAAGTTGACATGTGGAAAGTGGGGCGAAGGAGGTGGTACATGTACAAGGGACCAGAGTGGGAGGAACACAACGTTCTCAGGGGTTGTAGGGTTAGAGGAAAATGTGCCATATACATATGAGCATTTTATTTCCTTTGGCAGCACTGTTTGGGCACGATTGTAATGCACACAGTGATTTTACAGGAACACATTCAGCAGTGCACTGCTGGGGCAACGTAAACCCTGAGAGGCTGATTGTCCCCTGATACTTTCGACACTAAACAGCCTCTGAGGTGGCCAAGCTGGGGTCTTGAGTTTAGCCCGCGTTTAGCGCAAGACGCCATCTCGCTAAACATAGAAACATAGAAAATAGATGCAGGAATAGGCCATTCAGCCCTTCGAGCCTGCACCACCATTCAATATGATCATGGCTGATCATGCAACTTCAGTACCCCATTCTTGCTTTCTCTCCATACCCCTTGATTCCTTTAGCCATAAGGGCCACATCTAACTCCCTTTTGAATTTATCTAACGAACTGGCCTCAACAACTTTCTGTGGTATTCCACAGGTTCACAATTCTCTAAGTGAAGAAGTTTCTCCTCATCTCGGTCCTAAATGGCTTACCCCTTATCCTTAGACTGTGACCCCTGGTTCTGGACTTCCCCAACATCGGGAACATTCTTCCTGCATCTAACCTTTCCAATCCCGTCAGAATTTTATATGTTTCTATGAGATCCCTTCTCAGTCTTCTAAGTTCCAGTGAATATAAGTCTAGTTGATCCAGTCTTTCTTCATATGTCATCCCGGGAATCCCTGCCATCCCAGGAATCAGTCTGGTGAACCTTTGCTGCACTCCCTCTATAGCAAGAATGTCCTTCCTCTGATTAGGAGACCAAAACGGCACACAATACTCCAGGTGTGGTCTCACCAAGGCCCTGTACAACTGCATTAAGACCTCCCTGCTCCTATACTCAAATCCCCTCTTAATGAAGGCCAGCATACCATTTGCCTTCTTTACTGCTTGCTGTACCAGCATGCCTACCTTCAATGACTGATGTACCATGACACCCAGGTCTCGTTGCACCTCCCCTTTTACTAATCTGTCACCATTCAGATAATAATCTGCCTTCCTGTTTTTGGAACCAAAGTGGATAACCTCATACTTATTCACATTATACTGCATCTGCCATGCATTTGCCCATTTACCTAACCTGTCCAAGTCCCCCTGCAGCCTCCTAGCATCCTCCTCGCAGCTCGCACTGCCACCCAGCTTAGTGTCAGCTGTAAACCTGGAGATATTACACTCAATTCCTTTGTCTAAATCATTAATGTATATTATAAATAGCTGGGGTCCCAGCACTGAACCCTGCGGTACTCCATTAGTCACTGCCTGCCATTCTGAAAAGGACCCGTTTATTCTGACTCTCTGCTTCCTGTCTGCCAACCAGTTCTCTATCCACGTCAATATATTACCCCCAATACCATGTGCCTTAATTTTGCACACCAATCTCTTGTGTGGGACCTTGTCAAAAGCCTTTTGAAAGTCCAAATACACCACATCCACTGGTTCTCCCTTGTCCACTCTACTAGTTACATTTTCAAAAAATTCTAGAAGATTCTAAAAGAAAATTCTAAAAGGAGTTGAAACTCTTTTAGAGTCTACCTGCAAAACATAAAACATTAAACCGTGCCACCCGACCTGGGTGACACACCAGACATTTACAAGGCCCTTTTTTTTCCTTTTTTTTGTGTTTTTCTTTTTTTTTTGTTTTTTTTTGGGCACTAAAATCACAATTTTTCCCCAGTGCCCCCTATAAAAGGGAAGGGGACACTAAAAGCACCGGCAATTAAAACAAATTAAACTTTAAAACGTAAAATCAAATTAAAATTTGGTTGCCGGGCGTGATGATGCACTCCAGTCCCTCCGGTGCCCACCTCTCGCGGAAGGCCGCGAGCGTACCGGTGGACACCGTGTGCTCCATCTCCAAAGACACCCTGGACCGGATGTAAGAGCGGAAGAGAGGCAGGCAGTCAGGTTGAACGACCCCCTCGACCGCCCTAAAAGGAGTTGAAACTCTTTTAAGTTTACCTGAAAATAAACATAAACATTAAAACCATGCCACCCGCCTGGGTGACACAGCAGACATTTTCAAGGCCCCTTTTTTTCCTTTTTTTTCTTTTTTTTTTTTTTGGGGTGCTAAAATCAAATTTTTCCAGTGCCCCCTATAAAAGGGAAGGGGGACACTAAAAGCACCGGCAATGAAAACAAATTAAACTTTAAAACGTAAAATCAAATTAAAATTTGGTTGCCGGGCGTGATGACGCACTCCAGTCCCTCCGGTGCCCACCTCTCGCGGAAGGCCGCGAGCGTACCGGTGGACACCGCGTGCTCCATCTCCAAGGACACCCTGGACCGGATGTAAGAGCGGAAGAGAGGCAGGCAGTCAGGTTGAACGACCCCCTCGACCGCCCTAAAAGGAGTTGAAACTCTTTTGAGTTTACCTGCGAAAACATAAAACATGTATCCGTGCCACCCGACCTGGATGACACACACAAGACATTTACAAGGCCCTTTTTTGTTTTTTTTTGGGGGGTTTTTTGTGGGTTTTTTTTGGGCACTAAAATCAAATTTTTCCTTTTTCCAGTGCCCCCTATAAAAGGAGAGGGGGACACTAAAAGCACCGGCAATTAAAACAAATTAAACTTTAAAACGTAAAATCAAATTAAAATTTGGTTGCCGGGCGTGATGATGCACTCCAGTCCCTCCGGTGCCCACCTCTCGCGGAAGGCCGCGAGCGTACCGGTGGACACCGCGTGCTCCATCTCCAAGGACACCCTGGACCGGATGTAAGAGCAAAAGAGAGGCAGGCAGTCAGGTTGAACGACCCCCTCGACCGCCCTAAAAGGAGTTGAAACTCTTTTGAGTTTATCTGTGAAAACATAAAACATTAAACGGTGCCACCCGACCTGGGTGACACTCCAGACATTTACAAGGCCCATTTTTTTTTTCCCCCTTTTTTGTGTTTTTTTTTGTGTTTTTTCTTTTTTTTTTTGTTTTTTTTTTGGGCACTAAAATCACAATTTTTCCCCAGTGCCCCCTATAAAAGGGAAGGGGACACTAAAAGCACCGGCAATTAAAACAAATTAACTTTAAAATGTAAAATCAAATTAAAATTTGGTTGCCGGGCGTGATGATGCACTCCAGTCCCTCCGGTGCCCACCTCTCGCGGAAGGCCGCGAGCGTACCGGTGGACACCGCGTGCTCCATCTCCAAGGACACCCTGGACCGGATGTAAGAGCAAAAGAGAGGCAGGCAGTCAGGTTGAACGACCCCCTCGACCGCCCTAAAAGGAGTTGAAGCTTGCGCTAGGAACGGCCACTGGAGGATCGTTAAGGTGCTGATTGCCATTAAAATTCCCTGCAAGTGCTCATTAAGGAGACTACATGGCATTTTGGTGGATAGCGCTTGACCTAATGCCCTCTGCTAACAGTGACCAGAGGATGTCGAGTAAACACAGTGTTGCAGAGGATTTTGAGTGTTACCTTTTACTGTTTGCTTGCTGCTGGATGTTTGAAGAGGACTTTTGAAACACTTTGGGAGACTTTCTGGGACACTTTGTCAAGACTTCATCAACACTCAATCAACATTAATTCTCAAATTCTCTGAGGACTTCACCTAAAAAGAGTGAGTGCTGTGCTACTCCATTTTATAGGAGTCACCAGGAGAAAGAGAGTGCTTGGTCATCGGCACCTTGTTAGGGGTCCCCCTTGGTCTGCAAGAGAAATGGGAGGAGGACATGAGGCCAGGCAGAGCAACACCAGCTTCTGCAGGAGAGAGGGACAGGAGAGTGATGTGGTCTCCTTCCACCCTGCCGGTACAGGACATCCCTTCTCATCTTGGCCTCCTCGCCCACGACCTCCTGTGCTGAATCTGAGAACCTGGTGCACCCTCTCACTCGATCCCTGAGCCATCCTGAAACTTGCCGCTGTGGGTCAGCCAGCACACTCCACACCCTCTATGGAAGTGGTTGTGTGCAGCCCATGTATATTGCGCCACGAAAATTGTGTATAATCAGCGCTTGAGTGCTAAACCTGCAGATGTCTCTGTTTTAGCACCTCTGGGCAAATTCAAATTATGCTAATCAGCAATTAGGACCAAAATTGTATGCTAAAGCCAGACTTTCAAACAGGCATGACTTATTAGCACAGCACCCATTTAGTGCCTGTTTTCACCCTTTCACCAAAATAACCCTCTAAGGCTTTGAATTTACTCTGCGATATTAGTGCACGAAGCCTTTAACACATTTTTGTCTATTTCCTTTGTTCACTTTACCTGAGCAGTTATCCCACTTCATTTCTGTTAAATGAGTTGACATCTCAACTGAAATAGTAGACAATCATTTTTTCTGTATGAAAAATAACTACAAGATGTGAGACTTCTTAGTCTCACATCATAAATACACTTTAGGTTTAGATCTGCTTAATTTTAATCTGACGTATTTGAATTTTATTCATAAGCAGTTGTCTGATTCTCGATACTTTTACAAATCTGACTCACAGTTAAGCCAACCTTTATTTTTAGTAACATCAGTCTTGTTCAACACTGATGCATGTTCTCCCTGAGATCAGATGAGAAAAGCTTCCAGTAGCCTACATCTTAAATGCGAACACAAGAATGGAACCAAAACACACTTGTGATGTACTGTCAGCTTTAACTCCAGCACTGAACAACAACTGCAGCATCTCCTCTAATTGTGTCTCTCGCAATTCCTTCTTTTGAGGTGCTGTGTTTGCTCACATTTAGACGGCAGAGGAAGCAGTTTAATATTCCAGAGGTGAAGCAGTTTTCCACTGCCATTTACTTAAAAAGGAATAACAATCGAGATAAAACCTGTGCTACATCTTTAAGCAGTCTACAGTAGTGTGGCTAGCTATATGGATTGAGAAATCAGGAGGGGTGTTTGCT
Organism: Pristiophorus japonicus; assembly: GCF_044704955.1. NCBI lineage: Eukaryota > Metazoa > Chordata > Chondrichthyes > Pristiophoridae > Pristiophorus > Pristiophorus japonicus. The sequence continues at coordinate 34,072,250 of NC_091983.1, forward strand.
TGTATAGAATAGGGGCTTCTACATTTCATTGGACAACCGTACTAAATACTACCTACTTAATCTGGTGTGAAATCCGCAGATCATGAAAAGGCATGTTTGCAGTCGGTATTATAAAAATAGTTGACAAAGTGATCAGGGATCAGCTATTACTATTGTATAGCCACCGATTCCATCGCCTCCCCTGGCCACTATCTGAGGTTGATCCTCGCAATTCATAACTGTAAGGGGAAAATGGAAAGGCTTCTCCTCCCATGAGGATCGACGCTCGCCCCAATCCGCGTAACAGCCCCCGGAGTTAGCAGACAGAGACGGATGGCAAGGTATAACGATCTTTTATTACGAACGTCCGGGAACACCTCTTATCACAGCCGCCTATGAGTGGAGATGCTCTCCGAACAGCACAATCATACAACTTTTATACATTTCAAAAACCCCTCCATTCCCTGGTAAGACCTCCCTAGATCTCTAATTGGACTACCTTATCAGTGCTACTTTTCTAATTGGACTACCTTATTACTTTGGATTGACAGGCCAAGACCCTCGTGACCACCTTAGGCCGTGACTAGAATGACTTCATTAGGTCAGAATTTGTTGATTCTCCTTGGTGCCCGTGAGTTCGCTTCGAGCATCTTCGCAAGGTCTTATCAATGCCTGTTTAGGTTCTCACATCGGATTTTGTTGGAATATTATTGAATTGATAACTTCTGGAGCCTTACTACAAGGCCAAAGAAAGGCCTTTTACCTCCTTGTGGGTCGGTGCAGGAACCAGCACTTTAACCCTGGTCCCGCTGGTACCCCTAATGCCAAATTTCTCTTACAATAACCTTGCCGTTCTATTTGACCACCAAGACTTCCGATTTCCACTTCCATAACATTGCCCGTCTCCGCCCCTGCCTCAACTCATCTGCTGCTGCAACCCTCAACCAAGTCCTGTTCACCTATCACCCCTGTGCTCGCTGACCTACATTGGCTTCCAGTTAAGCAACACCTTGATTTAAAAATTCTCATCCGTATTTTCAAATCCCCCCATGGCCTTGCCCCTCCCTATCTCTGTAATCTCCTCCAGCTCCTCAACCCCCCCCCCCCGAGATGTCTGCGCTCCTCTAATTCTGCGCTCTTGAGCATCCCTCAATCGCTCAACCATTGATGGCCGTGCCTTCTGTTGCCTAGGCCCCAAGCTCTGGAACTCCCTGCCTGAACCTCTCTGCCTCTTTACTTCTCTTTCCTCCTTCAAGCTGCTCCTTAAAACCTACCTCTTTGACCAAGCTTTGGGTCACCTGTGCTAATTTCTACTTATACGGCTCGGTGTCAAATGTTTTATCTCATAATAGTCCTGTGAAGCGCCTTGGGATGTTTCACTACATTAAAGGCTCTATATAAAATACAAGTTGTTGTTGTTGTTGTTATTTGTTTCCACTAGACCCGGCTAATCCAATGCACTCCTGGTTGGCCTCCCATCTTATACCCTTTGTAAACTTGAGCTCATCCAAAACTCTGCTGCCCTATCTTAATGTGCACAAAATCTTGTTCATCCATCACCCCTGTGCTCGATGACCTACATTGATTCTCGGTCTGGCAACACTTCGATTTTAAAAATCTCATCCTTTTTTTTCAAATTCCACCATGGCCTCACCCTTCCCTAGCTCTGTAACCTCCTCCAACCCTACAAGCCTCAGAGATCTCTGCTGTCCTCTAATTCTGGCATCTTGTTCATCCCTGATTTTAATCACCCCTCCATTGGCGACCATGCCTTCATCTGCCTAAATCCTAAATTCTGGAATTCCATCACTAAAGCTCTCTGTCTCTCTCTTCTCCATCAAAATCTATGGGCTAGAATTTCGGTTGTCGGTGAAAAAGATTGTTTTATGCCAAAATTAGCGTTTTCGCTGCGCTACCATTTTTAGACCTAAATTTTGGCCTTCAGTAAACTCGCCGTTGCACGAGGATTCGCGGCGCAAACTGTGAGTTTCGGCAACAGTAGTCTGAGGCCTTTAGCACTGCGAGAGAGGCCTTGGGAGGGGAGAAAACGAAAAAAAGAAAATTGCAAAAAACATTCACAAAACATTCATAAAACCCTTACCTACTAAATTGCTGAAAAGTAATTTAAAAACAAAAACTTTAACTTACCTTTTTTGCAGGCCTTCATACTTACCACTGCACTGCGGGTTTGACCTGTCGGTATTCTGGGCGTAGCGGAGAGAGCCCAAATTATGACGGCAATGCAATCCGTGGCATTGCACGTTGTTTCACGTCGACGCACCTCTCCCTGGCGGTACGTGGAAGTGCCGCCCGCAAAAAGATGCCCGAAGATCCCGCCGACCGGGGTTTCGCCGCTGAGCATCAAATCGCTGCAAAAACCCGGTGGCAAAGTCGGCCATATTCTAGGCCTACCTCTTTGACCAAACTTTTGGTCAACTGCCCTAATATCTCTTTATTGATTACTGTAAAGGGGGAAGATTCCGTCTTTAGTGCTTCTGGTGCAGGACTTTGTATTCTGGGAGCCCATATCGGAATGATTTTAGTGTTCTGATATGCTTTCCTGGCACCAAGTGCTAAAGGTGGAACAACCCTTGCAAGTTACACTTCTCCACCAATTGAAGAAGATTCAACACAAGAAAATACTTACCACAAACACCTTCGGTTGAGATTTAAAAAAAAATATTAACACTTTAAACTGTATAAAATACTGGGAGCAGTTACAAATCTTATTCTTCGTTTTTTTCGCGCCACTCATGCATCATTGTTGTCTTTTATATACAAATTTTCCACCAGGTTGTCATGTGATTCAGGTTGCAGTGGTGCATTCTGGGTATAGCAGGGTAGATCGTGACCTTGTGCGATAATGTAAAACTGATGATAGCGAGTCGGCAGACCTTTTACAACTCTCCCCATTTTTATTTCCATTGAAGTCGTGCCCTCTCTAAGCTTATCTTTGCCATGTGACCTACATCTAGCTCCCTTGGCCCCATAACCACTAAACTACTGACTGCCCAGCTTCCCTTCCTGGTCTCAATACAAGCTGATATTGTAAATGATTCTCTCTCCTTAGGTACTGTCCCAAGCCTTTCAAAATTGCTGTCATCGGCCCTCCTCAAAGAAACCACCGTCAACCCCTCTGACCTTGCAAACTACTATCTCATCTCAACCTTCCTTTCCTCTGCAAGGTGTTTGAATGTGTTGGCAATTATCAAATCCGTGCCCATCATTCCTGCAACCCCATATTTGAATCTCCCCAATCAGGTTTCCACCCCTGCCACAGCACTGAAACGCCCCAATCGAAGTCACAAATTAAATTCTCTATTAAAGTGGTGCATTATCCCTCCTCTTCTTGACCTCCATGCTGCCTTTGACACGTTCAATCACACCATCCTCCTCCAATACCTTTCCTCCATTTTCTGACTCACTTGGATTGGTTTCACTCTTGCCTATCTGATCATAGCCACAACATCTCCAACAATGGCTTCTCTTCCCGTTCCCTCATCATTACATCTGGAGTTCCTCAAGGATCTAACTTTGGCCTTCTCCTCTTTCCTCATATTCATGCTGCCTCTTGGAGACATCATCTGCAGACATGTACACATAAAAGCAAGTTGTTGTTGTTGTGAATCCATGCCAGTAACACCATCGGACGTGACTACTTCAATGTTCTTCTGGCCCATCTCTCATCCTCTGTAAACTGCAGGTCATTCAAAACTCTGGTGCCTGTATTGTATTCCGCCTCAAGTCCCATTAGACTTGTCCTTTTTGACCTACATTGCCTCCCAGTCCCCAAGCATCTCCAATTCTCCTCTTCAAGCTTAAATTCCTTCATGACCTCACCTCTCCTTATCTCAGTAACCGCCTCCAATCCTACAACCTCACAAACTCTCCGTTCCTCTGACCCTGGGCTTTTGCGCATCCACCACCCATTTGCCCTACCATTGGTAGCCATACCTTTAGCCACCTAGGCCTCACACTCTTGCATTTTTTCCCTAAACCTCACCACCTACTTTAAGACCCTCCTTAGAACCCATTTCTTTGACCAAGCTTTGAAGCACCCATCCTAATATCTCATTGTTCAGGTTGATATCCATTTTTTCCTTATGCTTCCGTGAAGCACATTTGGGGCTGGATTTTTGGCTGATTTGCACCCCATTTAGCGCCTCAGCGGGGCGCAAGAATGATTATTTGGGCATGAAACGAGGCGTACAAGATTTTGCGCCCAGGTGGAAGTTTCGCCGATGGTTTGGTGGCGGCGCTAAAACTTAGTGCCCTGCCGCTGTTTTGACCATTTGCATGAAGTAAATCATTGTGCATCGCTGCGCTAGCACCACGGGCGAAACTTTAGAGCATTTCGCTCAATTTAGCGTCCGCCCGGGGACCCAGGGCGCACCAGGTGCTAACGGCGCCATGTTAAAAGCGAAGGAGAAAGTCACAGATGTCAGTGATTAAAAGCATTGGGAGAAGAACGCTGAGTTACTGCATACTTTTAATTGTGAAGTTTATGTGAGTTTCTAGTTTGCTTTAAAAGACATTTAAGGACATTTTAAAAGATACGGGCCATGCTATGTCGGGAGCCAGTAATCCTGGCTGCTATATTTATGTGACGTCGAGCTGGAAGAAGGCTTATTGTTGTTCATTTTCAATGTAATCGAAGCGGGTGCAGATGTATGGGAAGGAGACCTTACCCCCCACAAGCTTACAGAGAACATCATTCATACCTGCAGCTCTCTGAGGCACAGTGCGTTAGAAGGCTGCACTGCCAAAAAGAGGTGTTCACAGAGATATGCCAGCTCATACAGGCAGACCTTCAGCCTACCAGCGGCAACAGGACTGCACTGCCTGTCGAGGTGAAGGTAACTGTGGCACTTGCTTTCTATGCCTCGGGCTCCTTTCAGGCATCAGCGGGCGGCATATGCTCCATCTCGCAACACGCTACACACTGCTACATTCGCCAGGTGACTACTGCACTATACGCACGCAGGATGTTGTTCATAAACTTCCCAATGACCAAGGAGACCAAAAATGAGAGGGCTGCAGGCTTTTGTTGATTTGCTGGCTTCCCCAAGGTTCAGGGTGCCATTGACTGTACACACATTGCCCTGCGAGCACCTTTAGAGAATCCAGAGGTTTACCGAAACGGAAAGGGATTCCACTCCATGAACGCACAGATTGTCTGTGACCATACTCAGCGCATCCTGGCAGCCAGTGCCCAATATCCAGAGCGCACACATGATGCTTTCATCATGCGTGAGAACAGTGTCTCACGCATATTCCAGCATCAATCAGGCCAGAGCTGGATGCTGGGGGACAAAGGTTACGTCCTCACCACCTAGCTCATGAACCCCCTTCCGGAACCCGAGCATCGCTATAATGAGAGCCATGCAGCCACACGCAACATCATCGAACAGACAATTGGAGCGCTCAAGCAGCGCTTCCAGTGCCTGGACCACTCTGGATGCTGCCTACAATACTCCCCTCAGCGGGTCTCTGAGTTCATTGTGGTGTGCTGCATGCTACGCAACTTAGCCATCATGAGGAGACAGGAATTGCCAGTGGGGTTTGCAGGACCACCTCAGGAGAAGGAGGACAAAGGCGAAGAAGAGGAGCCTGGTGAGGAACCCATACCACCACCACCACCACAACCACAGGGGGGCATCATGGAGATGCAAAAGCCTTACGTCAGCAGCTCATAATTGAAAGCTTTGCTTGAAGAGTGAACGGCACGTTTGACCATTTCCTGGCCACTCTATCCCACCATGTTGATTATTCCCCCTCTTATTCTGCAAATGAGACACTACACAGGAATGGTTAAGGTGAACAAAATAACTTATTAAACATTCTAAACTTTGTCAACTTTGTAAACTTAATTGTGAAACTTTAATAAATTAACACAAATTAGCTGCTTAAGCAATAAGGGAATTAAGGGTTACGGGGAGCGGGCGGGTAATTGGAGCTGAGTCCACAGCCAGATCAGCCATGATCTTGTTGAATGGCGGAGCAGGCTCGAGGGGCTAGATGGCCTACTCCTGTTCCTAATTCTTATGTATCCAGCAGTGTGAACATTGAACAACATCATCATCATCAACAACATAAATCAGAATATAATAATAAAACATAAAACATAGGATGCATCCAGAATCAACAAATTAATGCAGCAACTCCTGCCCCACTATTTTTTACCAGCGGCTTTCCCGCCCTTCCCTTCAACCCCCTCCCTTGCTTGCTGCTCCAAACCCAAAGTGGCACCAAGGTGACGTGCAGCAAGGCTGCCAGAGCGCTGCTGTGTTGGGGGAGAGACAATGGAGACACTGTCTGGGGTCGCACTGGACCAGCTCATGGAGTGGAAGGCCCGGCTTCTGACTGGCGAGTCTCTTCATCGGTGTCGACAGTCACAGGTGGTTTGGGTTTGAGTGTGACACTGGGGAACGCAGAAAGTATGGCAGGAGGCATGGGCTGCATCACCTGGCAAGCTGAAGCAGAGCTTGTGTCTGTGATGTGCCATATTCAGAAAGGCTTCTCGCCACACTCTCCGGGATTCCAGTGCCACTAGCCTCATGTGGGCACTGATGGCCTCGCTGGTATCATGGCTCGCACTGACAATCTGCGATCCTACCTCCATAATAGTCGCAGTGAGACTCTCGATGGTCGCGGGAATCCTACCCAAGACATCAAGGAGCTGACAGGTGAACTGGATGCTCTCCCTGGACAGTCCCACCATGTCCAGTTCCACGTCTGCCTGTCTGTCAGTAGACTGACTTTGCCGACTCATCCTTCGGAGAGATGGCATACAGGATTTGACCCCAGAACTGCATTGCTGCATGCCGCTAGTTCCAGGAGCCTCGGAGTTGTCAAACCCCGAGAACGTCATGTCATCCTCAGAGGAGCTGAGTGCCAGTGGTAAAAGAGAGGTGTGTATTGCATCTGCGCCGGAGTCGGCTGATCAGTAAACTCGTCCTCTTCTTCTTCCTCCTCCTCCTCCAGACGATGGCCTGACGTGGAGTGTTGCCTTGAGGAATGCAGCGCCTGTGGCTGGTCATCTGGAATTAGAAAGCAACAGACGAGTGGTTAGCAGCAGGGGAGGGGGCAGGGTGACATGAAGAAGGTCACATAGCACAGGCTCATTTGAAGAACCGCCGCTACTCCATTATATTTAGTCCACAGACACTGCATGATATTGCCCCAACCCTAGTCCACAGACACTGCATGACATTGCCCCAACCCTAGTCCACAGACACTGCATGACATTGCCCCAACCCTAGTCCACAGACACTGCATGACATTGCCCCAACCCTGGTCCACAGACACTGCATGACATTGCCCCAACCTAGGCCAGGGAGTTTGCAGGATATTACCCCAACCTAGCCCAGGGAGTGTGCAGGACTTACCCTTAGTATCCAAGTGGGGGTCAACACCCCTCATAGCAGTTGCCCGACCTGAGACACCAATGAGGCCTGCCACTTTGTCCTCGATACTGGTGAGTGGCAGGGTCTGAGGCGGACCTCCACCTGTCTGCATATGCTCGCGCTGATTATGTGACTTCTTGGCCTGCAAAGATGAAAATGGAAATGGTTACAAAAGGGTCTATGTGCTCTTGTGGCACAGATAGCCACTAAAGCACTTATACCATACTGTCTGAATGTAATACAGTCCTCTGTTCAATGGTCTTGGAAGTTGCACGTGGTTCATCAGGAGGACATCGAAGTGCGGCAACATCTTATGAGATCTCAGAAAGCAATCTTAATAATGTGTAAAGATCATTCATATCAAATAGGGAGCCGAACTAAGCCTACCTATGTGTCATGTATTTTAGGAGGCAATCCACAGCCTATCAAAAGCCCAGCGGGAGATCGAGAGCCAGCGGCAGTTGGTGAGAGAGGAGCAGCCTATAAAAGGCCCAGCGGGAGATCGAGAGCCAACGGCAGTTGGTGAGATGCGGGAGCAGCCTATCAAAAGGCAGCTACAGCAGGAGAGAAAGCAAAATAGAAGTAGAAAGTAATCAAAAAGTAACGTCACAGCCAATGAGGTAAGTGATTGGCTGGTGATTGGTGAGTAGCTTTTCTTTTATTTTTTATATCAGTAAGTGAACTGTAACATTGTTATTACCAATTTAAGGGTATCTAAGGTTAAGACATGGCAGGAGAGCTCGGCCATGTGATATGCTCCTCCTGTACCATGTGGGAACTCGGGGACACTTCCGGTGTCCCTGGGCGCTACGTGTGTGGGAAGTGTATCCGCCTCAAGCTCTTGACGGTCCGCGTTGCGGAATTGGAGCTGAGGGTGGATTCACTCTGGAGCATCCACGATGCTGAGAATGACGTGAGTATCACGTGTAGTGAGTTGGTCTTACCGCAGGAGAAGGGTCCACAGCCAGATAGGGAATGGAAGACCAGCAGGAAGAGCAGTGCAAGAAAGATAGTGCAAGGGTCCCCTGTGGTCATCCCCCTGCAAAACAGATACACCGCTTTGGGTACTGTTGGGGAGGATGACTCATCAGGGGAGGGCAGCAGCAGCCAAGTTCATGGCACCGTAGGTGGCTCTGCTGCACAGGAGGGCAGGAAAAAGAGTGGGAGAGCAATAGTGATAGGGGATTCGATGGTGAGGGGAATAGATAGGCGTTTCTGCGGACGCAACCGAGACTCTAGGATGGTATGTTGCCTCCCTGGTGCAAGGGTCAAGGATGTCTCAGAGCGGGTGCAGGACATTCTGAAATGGGAGGGAGAACAGCCAGTTGTCGTGGTGCACATTGGTACCAACGACATAGGTAAAAAAAGGGATGAGGTCCTACGAAAAGAATTTAAGGAGCTAGGAGCTAAATTAAATAGTAGGACCTCAAAAGTAGTAATCTCGGGATTGCTACCAGTACCACGTGCTAGTCAGAGTAAGAATCGCAGGATAGCACAGATGAATACATGGTTTGAGCAGTGGTGCAGCAGGGAGGGATTCAAATTCTTGGGGCATTGGAACCGGTTCTGGGGGAGGTGGGACCAGTACAAACCGGACGGTCTGCACCTGGGCCGGACCGGAACCAATGTCCTAGGGGGAGTGTTTGCTAGTGCTGTTGGGGAGGAGTTAAACTAATATTGCAGGGGGATGGGAACTTATGCAGGGAGACAGAGGGAGACAAAAATGAGGCAAAAGCAAAAGACAGAAAGGAGATGAGGAAAAGTGGAGGGCAGAGAAACCCAAGGCAAAGAACAAAAAGGGCCACTGTACAGCAAAATTCTAAAAGGACAAAGGGTGTTAAAAAAGCAAGCCTGAAGGCTTTGTGTCTTAATGCAAGGAGTATCCGCAATAAGGTGGATGAATTAACTGTGCAAATAGATGTTAACAAATATGATGTGATTAGGATTACGGAGACGTGGCTCCAGGATGATCAGGGCTGGGAACTCAACATCCAGGGGTATTCAACATTCAGGAAGGATAGAATAAAAGGAAAAGGAGGTGGGGTAGCATTGTTGGTTAAAGAGGAGATTAATGCAATAGTTAGGAAAGACATTAGCTTGGATGATGTGGAATCTATATGGGTAGAGCTGCAGAACACTAAAGGGCAAAAATCGTTAGTGGGAGTTGTGTACAGACCTCCAAACAGTAGTAGTGATGTTGGGGAGGGCATCAAACAGGAAATTAGGAGTGCATGCAATAAAGGTGCAGCAATTATAATGGGTGACTTTAATATGCACATAGATTGGGCCAGCCAAACTGGAAGCAATACGATGGAGGAGGATTTCCTGGAGTGCATAAGGGATGGTTTTCTAGACCAATATGTCGAGGAACCAACTAGGGGGGAGGCCATCTTAGACTGGGTGTTGTGTAATGAGAGAGGATTAATTAGCAATCTCATTGTGCGAGGCCCCTTGGGGAAGAGTGACCATAATATGGTGGAATTCTGCATTAGGATGGAGAATGAAACAGTTAATTCAGAGACCATGGTCCAGAACTTAAAGAAGGGTAACTTTGAAGGTATGAGGCATGAATTGGCTAAGATAGATTGGCTAATGATACTTAAGGGGTTGACTGTGGATGGGCAATGGCAGACATTTAGAGACCGCATGGATGAATTACAACAATTGTACATTCCTGTCTGGCGTAAAAATAAAAAAGGGAAGGTGGCTCAACCGTGGCTATCTAGGGAAATCAGGGATAGTATTAAAGCCAAGGAAATGGCATACAAATTGGCCAGAAATAGCAGCTAACCTGGGGACTGGGAGAAATTTAGAACTCAGCAGAGGAGGACAAAGGGTTTGATTAGGGCAGGGAAAATGGAGTACGAGAAGAAGCTTGCAGGGAACATTAAGGCGGATTGCAAAAGTTTCTATAGGTATGTAAAGAGAAAAAGGTTAGTAAAGACAAACATAGGTCCCCTGCAGTCAGAATCAGGGGAAGTCATAACGGGGAACAAAGAAATGGCAGACCAATTGAACAAGTACTTTGGTTCAGTATTCACTAAGGAGGACACAAACAACCTTCCGGATATAAAAGTGGTCAGAGGGTCTAGTAAGGAGGAGGAACTGAGGGAAATCTTTATTAGTCGGGAAATTGTGTTGGGGAAATTGATGGGATTGAAGGCCGATAAATCCCCAGGACCTGATGGACTGCATCCCAGAGTACTTAAGGAGGTGGCCTTGGAAATAGCGGATGCATTGACAGTCATTTTCCAACATTCCATTGACTCTGGATCAGTTCCTATCGAGTGGAGGGTAGCCAATGTAACCCCACTTTTTAAAAAAGGAGGGAGAGAGAAAGCAGGGAATTATAGACCGGTCAGCCTGACCTCAGTAGTGGGTAAAATGATGGAATCAATTATTAAGGATGTCATAGCAGCGCATTTGGAAAGAGGTGACATGATAGGTCCAAGTCAGCATGGATTTGTGAAAGGGAAATCATGCTTGACAAATCTTCTGGAATTTTTTGAGGATGTTTCCAATAAAGTGGACAAAGGAGTACCAGTTGATGTGGTATATTTGGACTTTCAGAAGGCTTTCGACAAGGTCCCACACAGGAGATTAATGTGCAAAGTTAAAGCACATGGGATTGGGGGTAGTGTGCTGACGTGGATTGAGAACTGGTTGTCAGACAGGAAGCAAAGAGTAGGAGTAAATGGGTACTTTTCGGAATGGCAGGCAGTGACAAGTGGGGTACCGCAGGGTTCTGTGCTGGGGCCCCAGCTGTTTACATTGTACATTAATGATTTAAACGAGGGGATTAAATGTAGTATCTCCAAATTTGCGGATGACACTAAGTTGGGTGGCAGTGTGAGCTGCGAGGAGGATGCTATGAGGCTGCAGAGTGACTTGGATAGGTTAGGTGAGTGGGCAAATGCGTGGCAGATGAAGTATAATGTGGATAAATGTGAGGTTATCCACTTTGGTGGTAAAAACAGAGAGACAGACTATTATCTGAATGGTGACAGATTAGGAAAAGGGAAGGTGCAACGAGACCTGGGTGTCATGGTACATCAGTCATTGAAGGTTGGCATGCAGGTACAGCAGGCGGTTAAGAAAGCAAATGGCATGTTGTCCTTCATAGCGAGGGGATTTGAGTACAGGGGCAGGGAGGTGTTGCTACAGTTGTACAGGGCCTTGGTAAGGCCACACCTGGAGTATTGTGTACAGTTTTGGTCTCCTAACTTGAGGAAGGACATTCTTGCTATTGAGGGAGTGCAGCGAAGATTCACCAGACTGATTCCCGGGATGGTGGGACTGACCTATCAAGAAAGACTGGATCAACTGGGCTTGTATTCACTGGAGTTCAGAAGAGTGAGAGGGGACCTCATAGAAACGTTTAAAATTCTGACGGGTTTAGACAGGTTGGATGCAGGAAGAATGTTCCCAATGTTGGGGAAGTCCAGAACCAGAGGTCACAGTCTAAGGATAAGGGGTAAGCCATTTAGGACCGAGATAAGGAGAAACTTCTTCACCCAGAGAGTGGTGAACCTGTGGAATTCTCTACCACAGAAAGTAGTTGAGGCCAATTCACTAAATATATTCAAAAGGGAGTTAGATGAAGTCCTTACTACTCGGGGGATCAAGGGGTATGGCGTGAAAGCAGGAAGGGGGTACTGAAGTTGCATGTTCAGCCATGAACTCATTGAATGGCGGTGCAGGCTAGAAGGGCTGAATGGCCTGCTCCTGCATCTATTTTCTATGTTTCTATGTTTCTATGAGATGCACCAACAGCATGAGAACAAATTGTGTGTCAGATTTCTAATTGAAGTAATGAAGGAGTGCATGAATAAAAATTGTACTCACTCTAACAACCCTCAAAAGATCATTGAACTTCTTTCGGCACTGTGTGCCAGACCTGGCCACTGTGTCTGAGGCAGAGACCTCCTCAGCGATTTCCCTCCGAATGGGTTTGAAAATGTATGGCAGGGGTCTAGATCCACCCCTATGATGTAACTCCTGCCATCTTCTCATCACAGCCCCCACTAGAGCTTTGTTAGCCTCCTGGCTGGATCGCCTGGCAGGCTGTCTCACTTCCTCGTCCTCCATCATCAAAATCCAAATTGAAAATGATTGATTCAGCCCTGGGTGTATGGCGCATGCGCGCGGCCACGCTCTGCATTAGCGTTTGCGATCGCACAGTAGACCAGAAACGCAGGAAGAAGAAAAAAAACGGACGATTTTTTTTTTTAGCACCGGAACTTTCGGCACCGGCGCACAAAGTGAGTGCAACGCAGGAGTTAACGCTAACGCTCCTCGTGACCTTTCATTTGGCAAAAGTTGCACGCTCTGGCACTAACGCTGACTCAGCGCTAAATTTGGGATTTCATTGCGAATTGCGCCCGGAAACGGGCAAAAACACAAAAAGCTGAAAATCGAGCCCTTGGACTTTTTTGTTTTCCTATGTTGAAGAGGCTATATGAATGCATATTGTTGTTGTAACTTTTGTGACAGCTATTTTGTACTCAGTAAGGGCCCAGAAACATTAATGATCAGTTAATCTATTTTTAATGATGTGGTTAGGGGATAAATGTTGGCAAGGACACTGGGGAGAATAGTGCCCTAGCATGTTTTATGTCCACCTGAGCGAAAACGGGGTCTCAGTTTAACATCTCATCCAAATGATAGCACCTACGACAGCACAGCTATCCTTCAGTGCTGCTGTGAAGAGTCAGCCTCGAGTATGTGTTCAAGTCTCTGTAGTGGGGCTTGGTATCATGACCTTCTGACCCAGGTGAGAGTGATCACTCAGTCACCACTGAGCCAATGCTGAGATGAAGGACAAAAAACAGGTGGATACAAGGCAAGCTGCAGTAAATCAAAGGATGACTGTGCACCCAACCCCCACCGCCAATACCCTCCCAACTGAATTTACGACCAAAGGCGGATGAATCTGGACTTATCAGATGAGTAATGCATGGGGAGGCTACGATTCAGTGACAAGACTCGTGTCACATGCTGCAAAATGATTTACAGCCGAACTTCAGAGCAGGCAAGGCACTGCATTACCCAGTTCCTTGTTTCCATCTCATTTTAAATTGTTGAAGGATATATCTAAGAGTACAACATCTGCAGGACTGATAATGAATAGTTAACAAGTTAAATGTTCCAGACTTCTCTTCAATAAAATATAATTGCAATCCAGCAAGGGGAAATCAAGTAAGAAAAGAACTGAGGAACTGTTTCCTGTTATGTCTAATAAATTGTTGCAGAAAGGAAATAATGTTAATCAAATTAAATTGAATTTTCCGTAATGTTTTCCAGATTAGCACTAAATGATCTTTTACAATTTCAAAGGAAGCTAATTAGTCCTGTATTTTCAATGGAATGCTGTAACAGAATGAATGATGTTTAATAAAAACAATTAAACCTTAAGAGAATTGATAAATGTGGGAAGTATTTTCTAATTTTTATACTTGATGTATTAGGCAAGAGATGAAAATAATCTGTACAGTCCCTGAATTTGGATTGAAATGATGGGACAAATTAAAAGTTGGATCCTTACCAACGGATCCACCACAGACCAAATACAAGTGCAGACCAGGGTCAAGCAAGGCTGTGTCATTGCACCAACTCTTCTCAATCTTTCTTGCTGCAATGCTTCATCTAACCTCCAACAAGCTCCCCGATGGAGTGAAGTTCATCGACAGGACGAACGGGGAATTGTTCAACCTCCGTTGCCTCCTGTCCAGATCCAAGGTGGTTCCAACCTCTGTCGTTGAATTACAGTATGCAGACGACGCTTGTGTTTGTGCACACTCGGAGGTCGAACTCCAAACCATCATTGGCACCTTCACTGAAGTGTACGAGAGATTAAGCCTACATTAAACATCCGTAAGACAAAGGTTCTCTACCAACCTGCCCCCGCCTCACAGAACTGCCCCCCGATCATCAAGATCCTCGACAAGACCTTGGACAATGTGGACCACTTTCTATACCTTTGGAGCCTTCTGTCAGCGAGGGCAGACATCGATAACGAAACCCAACACTGACTTCAGTGTGGCAGTGCAGCCTTCGGTCGCCTGAGGAGAAGAATGTTTGAAGACCAAGATCTCAAACCCGGCACCAAACTCATGGTCTACAGAGCAGTAGTGATTCCCACCCTCTTTTATGCTTCAGAGACATGGACAATGTACAGTGGGAACCTCAAAGCACTCGAGAAGCACCACCAATGCCACCTCTGCAGAATTATGCAAATCCATTGGCAGGATAAGCATACCAACGTCAGTGTTCTCTCTCAGGCCAACATACCCAGCATCGAAGCATTGACCACACTCGATCAGCTCCGATGGGCGGGCCAAGTAATCTGCATGCCTGATTCAAGACTCCCGAAACAGGCATTCTACTCCGAGATCTGTCACGGTAAGTGAGCTCCAGGCGGGCAGAAAGAACGCTTCTAGGACACCCTCAAAGCCTCCTTGAAAAAATGTAACATCCCCACTGACACTTGGAAATCCCTGGCCCATGACCACTCAAAGTGGAGAAGAATTTGGGAAGGGGCCGAACACTTTGATCCTCTTCGTCGGGAGCACGCGGAAGTCAAGTACAAACAGCGGAAGGAGTGTACGACAAACCCAGCCACCCCACCCACTCGTCCCTTCAACCACCATCTGCCCCACCTGTGACAGAGTCTGTAGGTCCTGCATTGGACTCATCAGCCACCTTAGAACTCATGTTAGTGTGGAAGCAAGTCATCCTCAACTCCGAGTGACTGCCCAAGAAGAGGTGAGTAGCTTTTTTTATTATCATTCCTAACTTCTTATGTTCATTGACATTAAAAGAATGACTTGCATTTATATAGCGCCTTTCACAAACACCGGATGTCTCAAAGTGCTTTAAAGCTAATGAAGTACTTTTGGAGTGTCGTCATTGTTGTAATGTGGGATAATGTGGGAAACGTGGCAGCCAACTTGTGCACAGCAAGGTCCCACAAACAGCAATGTGATAATGACCAGATAATCTGTTTTATTATGTTGATTGAGGGGTAAATATTGGCCAGGTCACCGGGGATAACTCCCCTGCTCTTCTTCAAAATAGTGCCATGGGATCTCTTACATCCACCTGAGAGAGGGCCTCAGTTTAATATCTCATCCAAAAGATAGCGCAGCACTCCCGTATCAGCCTCAATTTATGGATTCAAGTCCCTGGGGTGGGACTTGAACCCACAACCTTCTGACTGAGAGGCTGTGCTATCCACTGAGCCACAACTGACAATCAAAATCACTGCTCTATGGTACTGAAAACTTTTACCCTGGAAATTTTACATGTTAAACCTTTTTAAAATAGATTTCTCTCACTGTTCCACAGTGAGCATGGAAAAGATATTCTCACCTAATTGTCCCAATTACTACTCATGAAACAATTGCTTCTAATCTCAAATTTGTTTCTGCTTCTTTTTTTGCTTGTCTGACTTTGAATATGATGTGTTTACCATTGCATTGTTTTTCTCTGTAGCCAATAAGAACACAGATGTATTGAAGTGCTCTAACTAGCCGTTGAAGTAATAATCAGGTGCTGATTGGTATTTAAAGGCTGACCGTTTGTTACAACAGCTGAAGAGTGAGCAATGGCAGCTGTTGGGCAATAATGCCAAGTGTGGATCCTGGAAAGAGCTCTCCAGGCACTCAAAGGATCAGTAATGCAGCACAAAGTGGACATGGAAGGCTATGACATAGTCACAGTGCCAAAATGTCACAGGGGAAGTGAAGACACTTTCTTTACATTACTTTCCCCGTACTTTGGAATTCCATCCCCATATCCTTTTGCCTCTCTAGCTGCCTCTCCTCTTTAAAGACCCTTCTTAAAACCCATCGCTTTGAACAAGCATGGTGCCCATTTTTTGATTGAGCCTCTGAGAAACATTTTGGGACATTTTTCTTTGTTAAAAGCTCAGTATAAGTTGCTGTTGTTGCCATTGTCCAAAACCAGTCAGTTCCACAAAATATTCTGTATTGTGTTTCTGCAGCTTATTAACATTCTCTTTGGTACATTGGTACCTCATTCTCTTGGTCTTTATATCTCACGTACATGCAGTTAGGTACAGAAGTCCATTGCGTATGATTCTAAAAAATGTTTTATACGTCATCAAAATGGTTTTACTGAGGTCAGACCAACTCTACAGATATTGAATATACATACTGTTAAAAAGGAGGTATTTTCTCAACAAATCAAAAGTCAAATACATTAAAGAATATGTTTTATGATTCC